>NC_079172.1:26636094-26968594 GCF_947568905.1 Ostrea edulis | reverse complement strand
CTGGTTCAGTACCTATTTCATTGGTCGAAACATATTATATATTTATCACTCAAGGGGCATGGACCCGATTTTGGTACAAAATTATTTACACATTTGATTAAAAACTCAGCTAGTTGACGGCTTCGGTGAAAGAAAAGTTTACAACGAAACCTGTCTTTTCTCTCTTATTTGAGCTTGTTTCCTATATTGATTTATCATTGATATGTCGAATTGTGGAGTGTTTTTACATACCCCCCCCCTTTTTTTTAAATTTTTTTTTTTTATAGAAATCTGACTATGACAAGCGTGTTAGTAAACACGATTTTGGGAGCCAAATGTTATGTTAATACAAAGTGATGAAAATATATTATTTATCTATCTTTTTTAATGAAAGACCTTTATTTCGATAACAAGAACTTTCAATTTCGATCGATCCGAAAAAATCGTGTTCATACCCCCTTTACAGCTATCGCGTTGAAAATATTTATCTCGATTCAAATTTTGAAAATGCTGCATTTTGAGGGGGGTTGTTTACTGTAAATGTTTTAGTTCATTCATTTAAACTAATAACAGTGTAATACAATTCAAGACTTGCGACTTTGTCGTAAATTGGTTTATGAAAAGGTTAAGATAACAAACAGCAATCAATCACATAACATTGAGAAGATACACAAAATAGGTAGTTGGGCAAACACGGACCCCTGGATAAGCCAGGCGTGACATAAGGTGCCTAGAAGGAGTAAATGTCTCCTGTCGACCGATCACATCCACCATCAGCCCTATATCAAAGGCCTCAAGGGCCTTAGAGTCGACTAGTGCACCATTTCCATTGAGGGATGGTATATACAGCACCATCTTATGAGCTTTAATTCTTAATCTTTAAAATATTGTAAAACAAAAGGTACATCATATATGGGTAATTTCAAAGCCACAAACTAGGAACAAGAGACATTGACTTGAGGAATTTACCCATAAAAGCTTAAAACATTATGTGAACATAACGTTCAAGATCAAAGGTCACTATCCATGGTACCCAGCACATTTGCATAAGATGATCACTTATTGGTACATGAAAGGCGAAGATAACGAACAGTGATCAATCTCATAACTCCTGTAAGCAATACAAAATAGATCGTTGGGCAAACACGGACCCCTGGACACACCAGAGGTTGGATCAGGTGCCTAGGAGGAGTAAGCATCCCCTGTCGACCGGTCACACCAGCCGTGAGCCCTATATCCTGATCAGGTAAACGGAGTTATCCGTAGTTAAAATCAGTGTGACAAGAACGGCCTAATAATCTGTATGAAACACGTCAGACAGCATTTGACCCAATCATAGGTTATATTGACGAACTAGATCGATATAACGACCATTGCATTTACGAAATGCTGACTTCAATCGAGACTGTTGAAACCCCTATACCATCAACTTGTTTGACAGTAGCTTGCCTCGATTTAAAAACTGACTATACGCAGAACAAGCTCTTGCGTATCGAATCAGTTGAGAGATATAAACACCTCAACAGGTAATTGATATACAAATGTATATTGTAATTATTCTATCACACTCAATTTCGCTCCAAAATACAGAAATGTGAGACGCTTTGATACATTATTTTCTAAAGTACCTTGATATTAAATGGCAAAACTGGTTAATGAAAATTGTGGGTAAGAATTACAAAGAAATATGAAATTATCGTGAAAAATGTGTATGCAGAATAACGGGTATTTTCTGCAGTTAAAAGTTTATGGATGGGAAATATCAGTCAATGGACACAAACACACGATATGAAGTTCACTTTTACTGGTAAAAGGGTCATATTCAATTCATTGTTGTTGTTGGATTTTTTGTTGAAAGACGTATACACAGTATATGTGAATTCAGTTCTAAAGCAATACCAAATATACATGTAGTTAGTTCTTAGTTTATATAATGATGAAAGAGAGATCATATACATATTAAGTAAGTCTTCGTCATTATATAGGTAGTAGTTTTGCAACACTAATGCAGTGAGGAGGCTTATAGACATACATGAAACAAGCAGGAAAACAAACAGTGGAATAATGATATGATCAGCAGTTAATTTATCTTGGTATCACAAAATTTGTATATGACGTATATCATGTAACTTTATCTTCCATTGTACGACTTTATAAGTAATTAACCTCCACAACCTCCGCATCCTCCTCCACAACCACCACCGCCACACCCTCCTCCGCATCCACCACCACCACCGCATCCACCGCCACCACCGCATCCGCCACCGCCACCGCATCCACCACAGCCTCCACATCCACCACAACCACCACCACAATCAGTGCCATCTCCACCACCACCAAAACACCCTCCGTCTGAATCGATGACACACTGGTCTTGTTCAAATCCTATACCAGGAGACTCTGATACCATTCCACCAGCTGCACATCCCGCACAAACATTGGTACCGTAAGTATGGTAAATGTAGTGGTTAGAGGGTGTCAAAAGTAGAAGACCAGCAGCCATCATAAAAGGCATGTTTTCGTCCGGAAATCTTTCAATTTTTCGTTGACCTCTACTTGTAACTTTAGGTTTTAGGGAATCTCCTGGTTTCCAGTTTGAGGGGCGTGGTACACAGAGGACGTGGAGGAGAGGGATGGCAAATGACAGAGCCACATATTGAGGAACCTGTCCAGCGTTGTTGCTGCGACAAGTTAGTATGCTTTTCTCGAGGTCTAATCGAACCCCTTCAAATTCTATAATGCTTTTCCCCAAATGAATTTCTTGTTTTCGTGGTGGGCTTTTATGATCAACTCGATATACATTAACTTGGAGATGACCAGGATTTCCACGAACTCCTCGTTGACCTGTAAGATTGAAATTTTGAATGCAATGCATGTCGATAGTAATGAATTATTCTTTCAAAGCAGTCTAACACTTTCAAGTACTTGATACATATGGATTTATATGAAACAGTTATTATTATTATTATTTTTACCTAGGATGATAGATCAATCCATTGAATGGGCGATTATGACAGTTTGTGACATGTTTAAAACACCCATACGACATTGTTTTACCGTTTTAGAACAAATTCATTTCCATTAAAAGCATGGTGTCATTGGATTAACAGAGACAATACCAAATTTGATAATTACTTTAGATGACAAACTTTGATGTTCTTATCAATAAAAGGGTGAAGATAACGAAGGGCGAAGACAACAAACAGTTATCAATCTCATAACTCATACAAGGAATACAAAATTAGGAGTTGGGCAAACACGTATCCCTGGATATACTAAAGGTGGAATCCTATAAAAATACAAAATTAAAGGTAAGACAAACATGGAATCCTGGACATGTCATAAGTGGGAATAAGTGAATCCTATGTTAACCGGCCACACCCGTGGTAATACCTATATCTTGGTGAGGTAAACGGAGTAATCCGTTGTCAATATCAGTAGGTAAAGAACGAACTGACAATTGGTATGAAACACGTCAGATAGCATTCAACCCAATGGCAGGTTGAATTTGCAAATTAAATAATTATGATAGCGACCAGAAAATTTGTGAAATAAACCAGACTTTTGAAACCTCTAACATAATAAATTATTTGTCGGTACCTTGTCTCGCTTTCAAAATTGATCATACACAGAACCAACTCTCGAATGTCGAATCAGTTGAGATACATAAACACAAGTTAAGGTGATAATGGAATATTGCTACATAGATATGGGAAGATGACGATATAGAAGCTGAACTCATTCTATTTTTCTTATAGTTGAGTTGTTAGTTTGCAGTTAACATCTATGCTCAATAAGATGTCTAAATATGAAGTATATATGGAAGGCTCTGTTGTGTCTCTCATTTAGAATTTACTAGGATAAATGATAAAAATTGTGTACCAATTTCTGGAATAGTCATTTGCTAAAGAGCACAAGTGGAAATACATTACTGTGCAATGTATCCAAACCTTTTCAAAATATAATTACATATTTTGCTAAAGAATCAATGCGAAAAAAATTACACTAGAACAATACAATATAAACGGTGAAATCAAATATGCTGTCTAAATGCATTGTATATTCCAGTCAATGGGGCGATTGAATCCCAGTTACCGTACCTACACTGGATTCCAAAGACCCTTAAAACAGAGATACATCACAGAATACAGTAAATGTTCAACAAAGCGCAAATCTTTACTTCTCATGTGGAGCAGCATCTTCAGACGCAGTGTTCCACAATATATAGGATAAGTGAAAGTTGAAGATAACGAACAGTGATCAGATCAATCTCAAAACTCCTATAAGCAATACAAAATAAATAGTTGGGCAAAACGGACCCCTGGATACACCAGATGTGGGATTAGGTGCATAGGAGGAGCAAGAATTCCCTGTTAACCGGTCACACCCGCCGTGAGCCCTATATCTTGATCAGGTAAACGGAGTTATCCGTAGTCAAAATCAGTGTGCCAAGAACGGTCTAACAATCGGTATGGAACACGTCAGATAGCATTTGACCCAATGATAGGTTGTATTGACCAACTAGATCGTTATAACGAGCATAGAATTTGCGAAATGCTGACATTAAACGAGATTTCTGAAACTCCTGTACCATCAACTTGTTTGTCAGTAGCTTGCCTCAATCTAAACACTAACCATACGCAGAACAAGGTCTTGCGTATCGAATCAGTTGAGAGATATAAACACCATATGCAGGTGATAATGGAATATTGCTACATATATAAGGGAAGGTGACGATGGAGAAGCTGAAATCATCCGTTTGTCATAAAGTTGTGTTGTCAGTTTGCCGTTATGATATCTGCTTTCAATAAAATATCAAAGTATGAATCAGAAGTGAACGACTCTGTGGTGTCTTTTATTTCGAGCTCGCAGGGATATATCGAATTGAAATATGACTGAAAGTTCTTTTTGTTAATAAAACGTCGTCGATATTTCTAAATGTCGAATTGAAGGCCACAAGCAAGAGATTTTGTCTTCTCACGTACAAGTTTCTGAGTAAATTCTGCTTTGAAATGTATAAGGACATAATAAAACTTGATCATTCATGCAATCGTTTAGCTCAATGTTCTGTTGAGCAAATAAAACGTACCTTTTTTCCCTGCTTGCCCTCGGACAAATCCGGACCACTTTCCCACGAGTATCAAAGAATCCCCCTCCTCAGTTTTGATAACTATCGCCCTCTCACCAGCTCCTGGGTTTAACGTTAAGTTTTCCATTACCTTTGTAAAAAAAATATTTATTGAAAATATTAGAAATTTTTATTATTTTTAGGTTCAATATTGAAACAAAATGTATTTAACAACAATCAAAGAGAACCAAACACTTTGATAAACACTATAAAAGTTGTTCCCAATGCAAACAAAAGAAAACATCACTAAATGCTTTTTACAGAGTAAAGTTTATACAGGTAAAATAAAAGAATAACAGAAATAAACATACTTGGGAATTCATTGGTAATTGGTCAGAACCGATCACGTGTGCAACTACCGCCATTTTGTCGTGGTAAAATACATGAACAACTGACGTCATAACACTCACACTGTGTATCAAGCGACACGTGAAAACCACATTTCCACTTTGGTCTCGCAACCTAAAATGTTTTAAACAGAGTCATGTAGCCCACAATTCTCATCTTACAAAGTAATGAATCGAATGAATTTAGACGCCTATTAATTTGATAAAATTATTGTGGTTTTTGGTGTACATACAACGCTTTCAAAAGATTTTACTTTCATAATTCCATGTCAGGATTTTAGAACACTGACCAATTACAATAGGTCACCTGACTCAGGTGACCTAAAGTTATTTCTGTCATTTGCAGAACTGAAGTATGTGCACCAATAATAACAGACTTCAGTTACGTTTGCAGACAAGAATGACATATATTCAATATTCACACATATAAATTATGCACTTTTCCTCAGAAAGCTGGAGACAATCTACATTAATCTTAAAGTAAATACTGTGAATCAAGGGCTTATATTCTGACATGAATACAGCTTTGGCTGCAGTTGTTATGGAGAACACTATAAATCTTTACACAACTTTCTCTATCGTAGATGAGCGGGAGAGATTTATGACTCAATACATTGATGTCTGCACTTTATAATCAAAAGCATGATTGAATTCTGACAACTTCATGCCCAATGCTTGATGGCATACATTGCAGAACTTTGTATTGTATCCTAATGGAATTCCAGAGAAAGTGCACACAGTATTAGGAGTATTGAAGATCGGTAAATTATCAAATTGACCATACACCGTGAAAAATGATAAATATAAATTACTTAAATGAAGAAAAGGTGAAGATAACGAACAGTGATCAATCTCATAACTCCTATAAGGAATATGCAATTAAAAGTTGGGCAAACAAGGACCCCCTGGACATACCAGGGGTGGAATCCGGTGCATAAGAGGAGTAGGCATCCCCTCTTTACCGGTCACACCTACCGAGAGTCCTATATATCAATCAGGTAAACGGAGTAATCCGCAGTAAAAATCAATGTGTAAATGACCGACAAACAATCGGTATGAAACACGTCAGACAGGATCTGACCCAATGACAGATTGTATTGGCAAACTCATTCGTTATTATGACCATAGAATTGTTGACTTTAAACGATGCATTTGAAAATCCAGTTACATCAACGTGTTTGTCAGTATGTATATGCTGTTGATTTGAAACACAAAAGCTTGTTGTTATTGGGAATACAAAATAGAGTTGGGTAAACACGGACCCATGGACATACCATAGGTCGGAGCATTCATGTAACCTGTCCTAAGGTCAAATACGTCTGACGTTATTCATGCCAATTGTTAGACCGCCGTTGAGTACACACTGATTTTGATTACAGATTACTCCGTTTACCTGATCAAGATGTAGGACTCACTGCGGATATAACTGACCAACTGTGGATGCTTACTACTCCTAGGCACCTATGGTATATTCATAGGTCCGTGTTTGCCCAATTCACTAATTTGTAATCCCGATAAGAACAAGCTCTTGTCTATCGAATCATTTGAGAAATAAAAACACCATATACAGGTGATAATGAAATATTCCTATATGAATATGGGAAATTGACGATGGAGAAGCTGAAATCATCCCGTTTGTCATAAAGTTGAGTTGTTGAATTGCGACTCATTCGCGACCATTGACTCACTCGGCACTTAGCTTATTATTTATCAATTTGAAATCAAAACTATGTTTATGGACATATTACTGAAGCACTAGGTCACCAGGAGTAAATAGTAGGAAAAAATAATGAACAATCATCATAAATGATATCTTATTTTTTTAAGACAAGGGGAGAGAGGTGCATCAATAGTTGCATATATTGTCCGAATGTACTTATCAGACATGTACTTTGGACACTGGATTTCAAGCGCGTTGACTATCGGATTAATACTATATATCATAATTTCAGTATACTCTGATGCTACTCACTGACAAAGCATCCTCTTTACACACAAAAATTAATATTTGGTTCTTAACAGAATCTAAAATATTCGTGAATTCATAAAGAAATCAAAAACCAAAGTTCCTGAAAAAGTCGTCATTAATTCGAAGACCAATTTCAGGAGCATTTCATGAACATTTCAAGAATTAAGTATTTTGCAGATCTATACTTTATAGGTTCAACTGAGATAATATAAAGAGTCAATTAATTTTTTAATTCATCGAGAACAGTTGTCCAAAATTGTTCAAGAAAAGATTACATAATTGAATTTCAAATAATAATGAAAAATTATGATGAACTTATTGGACTTGGTTAGAATTCGTGATACTATTAGAACTTCATGTACATTGTTGTGATTCTAAATACTAAAGAAAATGTTGTAGTGAACTTCTAACACATTGTTTCAGTTCTAAATCTTAGAGGAAAAGTTGTGGTGCACTTCTGGCACATTGTGCCACTAGTGGCACACTGTGTGCCGCTAGCAGCATTAGCCGCACACTTCTGGTAAACAGCTCTGTTACATATATTTTTTGGCACAACCTTGCGGTACATTTGCAGCAAACTATGCATTTTTGGTAAGGACAGGTGACCTCTTGATATCTGTTCTTGTCCTTCGGTGTGCATCGCATGTCGTTAGTCGTCCGTCAGTCCTAAACTTTTCAACATTTTGAGGTAATGTTATTCTCTGGAATGGCTGAATCAATTGCAACCAATAGTGATATATATAAGATTTATGGGTCAAGGGGGAACAATTTATTTTTAATATTTCGTCGTCTTCGATACTTTGGTGCCAGCGAGGTATGACCAAAACCATCAGAATAAATTAACAAGAGTACCGCAGTATACACCTGGAAGCATATTGTGCACTCTGAATTGATACGACACATATTCTGAATAGAAAAGCCTTAATGTGGGTCATGGTGCACCAATCCCTCTGACATGTGAACTGATTATGTATTTCTCTGAGAGTGAGGTTGTGACAAAATGTCGGTGCAATATCTATCTATGATGATAAAAAGTCCAGGAAACCATTTGATCTAATTTTAGCCCCAAAGTAAGTAAAGGTGCACCAATTAAGTTGAAATTTTTGAAATGTGAACTGATTATGCATTTCTCGGATAGGGAGGTTGTGACTAAATTTCAGAGCAATACATGTACCTGTGACCATACTAATTTTTTTTTTTAGAAAACTGTTTGACCTATTCTACCTCTAAAGTACTGTAGGTCATAGTGCGCCAATTCAGCTGAAATGCTAACTGCACTTGTCTTCCTCTGAGAGGAAGCCTTTGACTAAATATCAGGGCAATATCTGTAACTGTAATGAAAAAAGCCTGGGAAACTGTTGCCCTATTTTTAGCACAAAACTAGGTCAAGGATAGACCAATCAGGCTGAAATGCATACTGAACTTGTATTCCTCCAATAGGAAGCCTGTGACAAAATTTCAGTGCAATATCTGCATTCGTAATGAAAAAAGCTCAGAAAACTGCTTGACCTATTTTTAGCCCAAAAGTAGGTCAAAGATGGACCAATCCATCTGAAATTCAAATTAATCTTGTAATTCTCCAAGAGGAAGTCTGTTACTAAATTTCAGGGCAATATCTGTATCCATAATGAAAAAGAAGCCCCGGAAAACTGTTTGACCTACTTTTAGTCCTAATGTAGCCTTAATGTAGCCTTATTTATAGCCTTAAAGTACATGTAGGTCAAGGATGGACCAATCCAGCTGAAATGCAAACTCACTCTTACAATTCTTGAGGGAGAAATTGTGACCAAATTTCAAAGTTGTATATGCATCCGGACGGTAAAAAAGTTCGACAAACATGACTCTGGACGGAGGGACAGCCATCCATACAGCCAGACGGACGGACAGCGCCATAACATAATACGTCCCGTCTATTGATTGGCGTATAAGAATCAATTATAATTACTCCTCAACATCAAGCAGTCAAACTATTAATGGCATAATTATAATAAGCAATGGACATTTTTCTTTTTTAAGACTGTGAAATTTATGATATTGAGTGGTGTTTGAAAACTTATTTACAAACAAGTAGTGTTTTACTAACACCAGATATATAGATGAACGACAGTTTACTACCCCAGAATCATTGACCAGAATGCATGCACTGGTGCATAAAATATAGAATAAATAATTATTGTTTTTCAGAAGGCTATTTCACCAAACAGGCTCAGCGTAAACGTAATGAATTGATTATATATAATTTTAGGTGCTTTCCGGTCTCATTTGTAATATCTTAAACATAGGGAATTTATGTTTCAATATCAGTAAGTTACCTGTGAGAAGCCACTTGGCAAATATTTTGTGCATTGGACTTTGGCAAAGGAACTGGTCCCCATAATTGTTCTACATCTGTTGGCATGTTTGCTTCTTCATAATTACCAGGATCCAAAGAGAGGACAATGTCATCAGGAACGGGGCGTGAAATTGTTCCTCTTACGAAACATTTCGCTGCCGATAATGCCTTTGATACCTGCATATCTCTTTCAAACTGAAATTCACTACCTCTCTCGAGTCCTGGGCGGTTGAGATAAAGACCAAATTTTTCTTGAAATCCAGCAATCTTTATAGAATATCCACCAAATATGCCAGTCCTGGTTGAAAGTTCAAAAACTAGTGTGGGGTTGTAGGGACCATATGCAAAGCTTATGTCCTGGTTACTCCATGTCAAATTTCCAATTTTACCTGTCAGTTTTTTTATAAATTGATTACTCCGACATATAGCATCGGTCTTGTAGATTTTCAATTTGATATTTTTCGCACCAATTTTATTTGGTGACATTACAGATATTTCTTGAATAACGACATTAGCTTTTCTGCCACACATTGTTTCGATATCTTGCCGGGTGAGGCGATAAAGTTTATTTCTTGGAGAATCGCCTCGATACATGGCACCAAAATTGGAAAACGATTCATTGTATTCCTCGCGCCACAATTTTCTTGTATTTTCATCAGACAACGAAAGTTTGGACTCTGGATTTCTATCGGTCACTGTGTCGTCATGGACAAGCACACGGCCAAGCAATGAGCAAGTAACTTTCGCATAATCAACTGGATGAAGTTGATGAGTGTGCCAGATCAAATCAATATCGTAACAAGGTACAAGGAAGTCGGAGGGATTTTTCTTCTTCAGATACAGGAACTTCTGGTACCTAGTCAACGCAGAATGTAAGAATTTGGTGTCTCGGTAATGAGGTAGATGAACATTGTAGAAAAAGTCCTGCTGTCGATGGATGGCTGCCAAAAGATCATACGACATACGTGATTTATAAGACATTGAAACTTGTGGAAGTTTTCCATGCTCTATTTCTTGGTTAAGAAGAAATGGCTCGCTGGGATAAGTTTTATACCAGATATTCTGCGTTAACTCGTGTCCAGCCATCGACTTTATCACCGAGTGATCAAGAACTCTTCCATATTGCGACTTGCAATATTCGGCATACTTATGTGGAGCTAGCATGTGACAATGCCATACCCAGGCTATGTCAATTGGTGGATGTAAATATTCGGACTGAATGCTCTTGCCTTGGGAGCTGACCAGGGGAAGCCAAAGCATTTCGTAACGACGCATGGAATTACGGAGCACATCATCGTCTCTAAGGCAATCCAGATTTTGGACCTCAAGTAAAAAGTCATATTCTGCTTTTGATGCTTCAACGAGGTTCACACCAAAGGTTATACTCTTGTAGTCTGACATGATAGCTGTTTTTCATCTGCATATAGAAATAGAATGATTCAAAGCAGCAAAATAGTTCTAACACAAGGATCATATCAAGTAAACCGCAAATATTGTACGTCATAAAAAGCGGGAAAACTTTGTTTTGCATTAGCTCATAGTGATCATTAGATCAGTAAAACCACGCAACAATTGACGACTAATTTACAGGTTTGACCCGGTGGTTATAACGCTTGTGATAACGCAGTGGACTCAACGTTATCTAAATGAGATATCTCGGTCATTTGCCATAGATGATGCTATCGATGCATTTTGTCACAAGTTAAAGACATCGATTATATGAATTAATCATAAAGCATGAATAACACATCAATTCGTCAGAGTCTCTACTGCCCAGTAGCTAAGTACTTCGTTACTAGCTTTAAAATACGGATTTATATTTGATTGCTGTGATAAAATTTAGAAATCCATTTCAAAATTAAGGATTATCTCCCTCATGCATTGGTCTGATCGTAAGACGAATTTGACTCCAGTCTTTGGCACTTTGTTTTTCTTTTTAGTTCTTACGAGTTTATCGTTATTTCAGATTTCCAATATTTCGGCTTGAGCATCACTGAAGAGACATTAGATGTTGAAATGCGCATCTGCTGCATCAAAATTGGTACCGTATAAGTTTCACATTAAGACCCCTGAGTCGAGGCCTCTGCAGGTGGACTGTTAGTCCCCGAAGGTTTCTACAGCCCAGTAGCGAAGTACTTCGTTACCAGCTTGAAAATACGAATGTATATTCAATTGCTGTGACAAAATTTAGAAATTCATTTCAAAATTAAGGATGATCTCCCTCATGCATAGGTCTGATCCTTAGACGAATTTGACTCCAGTCTTTGGCACTCTGTTTTTCTTTTTAGTTCCCACAAGTTTATTGTTATTTCGGATTTCCAATATTTCGGATTGAATATTACCGAAGAGACCGTGAGCATTATTTGTCGAAATGCGCATCAGGTACATCAAAATTGGTACCGTATACGTTTTACATGGAACAGGATTAGAAAATGTACTAGAGTAAGATATTGAAACTATCTGGGAGATGAACTGATTACTTATTTATCTATAGTAGCATGGATCCATTAATCATATCAAACCAAAAACCTTTAGGACAGCATTCCGTTGGGATCCGGGTTAGAATAGGTTCTCAGTACCCCTTGCTTATCCTAAGAGGCGACTAAATGGGGGCGGCCCTTCGGATGAGGTCACAGCAGAGGTGGCACGATAAAGACCCCTCAAAGGCCGTAAGCACCGAGCATAGATTTAAATTTTGCGGCCCTTCACCGGCAATGGTGACGTCTCCATATGAGTGAAAAGTTCTCAAGAGGGACGTTAAACAATATAAACCAACCAACCTTTGGGACAGCCCTCTTTTAAATTTCGAAATTCAAGAAATATGGACATTTCTAAGTTCATTTATGAAATGATGAAGTCCAGTTTAGGAATTATTAATGAAGAATTTCACGAAACAAATCAAAATTGTTTATCTAACAGCTGTATGAATCATGTTGAAAATGGGACACATGGAAAGTAAATAAGATTGACCTTGAATCTGTCTTGAAGTTAAAAACAAGGTAAATATCGAGGATTTTATCATGATAAAAGTTTGTCATCGGCTGCCAGGAGGCGGACGATTATTTGTTAAGGTTTTGAAAAACGACTGTGATTTACTGTGGGCCTACACTTATTATAGGATTAAACATTCTTTTTGAAGAATTTATCGATGTGTAAACTCCGGACATTTTAATCACAAACTGAATAAAAGTGTGAAGACTTTTATGTTAAGTTTGTGAGTAAAATGTCCGGAAAATACACATCGATAAATTCTTCAAAAAGAATGTTTGATTCTTATAATTCCAATTCATTCACTTTATTTACAATTGCAAAAATTTGAATAGTTTCTCCGCACTATGTTATTTGTTTTCAGGCGTGTATGTAAACATCGCGTTTTCGGATTTATTGATGTATAAACTCTTGTTCAACTTTATTTTTGTCCAATCAAAACAATTGTAATAAATAACATTGGAATTATGAAATAATAAACTGAATTATATATATCCAAAGCCATAATCATCATTTCAATGAATTGAATTACGTTGTGTTTTTGTTGTTGTTGTTTTTTTATTGTTTTTTTTTTTTTTTATATATACCTAATAACTATTTTTTAATGAATATCAATAATGATTTTCGGTGTCCGGGATCTGTTAATTCGTGCTATTTATTTTCGCATTGAAAGTGACAATTAGTTTTATGGTTTTAATTCATGTAATCAGAGTTTGTAGTTAAAAGTTGAAATAGCTATTCTTTATTATATTTAGTTAAATACATTCTACATATGAGTATTTTGAAAGCTACTAAATACATTGATGTGTACAGTACCTGTAGTATGCCAGTGAAGGACTACCGCACGAAAAAACTCATCTTCGATATAAAAACATGAAGGTTTCTAAATGGTTTGCTTAGTTATAGTTAACAGGGGATGCTTACTCCTGGGCATCTGCTCCTATTTCTGATATTTCCAGGTATTCGTGTTTGCCCTACCTTCATACAATCTCATATTCATTGTGGTATTTATGAGATTGATCACAGTTCCTTTTCTGATAGTTACCAAGTAGTTGCGGCCGAATTTGACGCTTGTGTCAACAAATTTTCTTGTTTTCTTGTTCTTATTCATTAACAAAATAAAGTCTAGAAATTACAGGAATGGAGTAGCAATGGTTAGCCATTTTTGAGTACTGGTCTAGTAGAAGAATTTCTCAAATACAATCTGTCATCAGGTCGACTCACGGCGGGTGTGACCGGTCAACAGGGGTTGCTTACTCCTCCTTGGCACCTGATCCCACCTCTGGTGTGACCAGGAATCCGTGTTTGCCCTACTCTTGAATATGCATTCTTTAGAGAAAATTATGAGATTGATCACTGTTCGTTATCTTTACTTGCAAGATAGTCGCAAGTGCGTAGAAGCACGAGTTTACATTGAACAATGAAAATCGTCTCAAATGAAATTCCCAATTTATTTCTGATCCGATGCATGATGGACACATAAAATGTTTCATCATATTGTATTTAAGTTCGAAGGCACGTGCTGGTGAACAGAAAGCTTTAGTTCCTCGAGATTGTTGGATATCAGCAAATCGGAGAGCACGGAATTCTTCGATCAAATGATAAAACGTTTGATAGTTCCATCAATTTCCAAACTGATCTGATTGATTATTATGTCTACTCACTGTCGATAAGATCTTGCATGATAAATGTACAGTAATTGTTCCTTATATCACGAACTGAAGTAGCAGGTGTTGAATTATAGTATCATCGAACTCGATTCCCGTGGGGATCCGGGATAAAATAGGTACCCAGTATCCCTTGCTTGTTGTAAGAGTTGACTAAATGGGGCGGTCCTTCGGATGAGACCGCAAAAAAACGAGGCCCCGTGTCACAGTAGGGGTGTGTCACGATAAAGATCTCCCTGCTCAAAGGCCGTAAGCGCCAAACACACGCCTAAATTTGCAGCCCCTCACGGGCAATGGTGATATCTCTTTATGAGTGGAAAATTCTCGAGTGGGATCCGGACGTTAAACAAAATACAATCAATCAATCAAACTCGATCGAAGGATGGCCAATACGCAATTTCCGAGATATCGGCTCTTTTGTGATGGAGGTACGTTCAGTATTCTGTTGATAGCTTTGGTGGGTAAAAGCTGTATACATGGAGTATAGACTGGCTATGTAAATAAGGATATAATTCTGAAAGCCTAAATTTTGTTTATATCAGCCGTTGGTATATATTAAACTGACCATATCAAGAATAATTTTTTTCAAATTACGCCACTGAATTCAAATATGAAATTATCATTTATTTCCTCTTCTACGCGAGTGACACTTCTATCAAAGAGAGGTGGTGATTATCAATATTTGTTTGGGCTATTCTATTATCAAATTCTCATAAACTTACAAAATTTGTGTTGCCTTTGGTATCTTTACATATTGTGATAATAGTCATTTCCTCATGAATGTATTAATTATGAACAGTGCTTATCAATCTTGATGAAGGTATCACACCGGTAACTATTTTCACTATATATTACTATAGAGGGGAAAAATCATTAAAAATCAGTTTGCAAAATTGATGCCGAATAACGCAGTCGGAAATGTTCTATGTTACCTGTCTCGTCTGCCGACACCCGAAAAACAATACCGTACGTGGCATTTTCGAAAATTACCCGCAAACAAGACTACCCTCAAATCCACCTGTTTTTCACATGTGTGTAAACAGCTGGAGTGCACCTCAGGAAGTAGCCTCAGGTACCAACAGCAAATACACTTGGTTATTTCTACAAATTACACAAAATGTCCTAATCAGGGGTACAAAAATTAAGAGAAAAGAAGAGGAAATGAGAAAAATCGCGCAAGAAAAAAATTTCTTTAAAATATATGGAACTACAATTGACTAAGTTCATTTTGATTGGACAATTACCGGTGCGATACCTAAATATCGTAAGTCTGCGTTAATGACAGGGAATTCCGACAGAAATAACAGAAAATTATAAATATTTCATCTATATTTAATCTATATTCTATATATTCGTGTCGGATGTAATTAAGTGTATCAACATACCTAGTTTACCGAATTACAGTTCTACCAATATAACCAATCCTATGATGTTTTAAATGCACGTTAACCACAGGAACAACATACCTATCAAGTTCGCTGTTGTTGTGTTGTATTTGCAGTGTTTATCGTGTTCAATGTTGTTTTGATTTATATGCGTATTAAACACATCACCAAAATACCGTGAGAATGCGCAAGTGAATTAAACAAAAATGTCGTACATGGTTCTCTATTCCTTTCTTTTAGTTTATAACTTATCTTTCCCATCGTTGATTAACATCCTGTCCGCTAACCCGAAGTGAAATATTTATTGATCTATAGATATGATTGATTAATCTATAGATATGATTGATCGATCTATAGATATGATTCTTAAACAAGGTACTAATATTGCACACCTCATAACATGTTTTCTATTGAAATCCGGATCACAACCCCATATCTGATCTAGCAAATACGTTGTACTATTATACATTAACCACATAGAGTCTCACCTGTTCAGATGTCCAGTGTTTACGTATTATTTGACATGTCAGATCGTCTGGACAATGAAAGTAGCACACGCACTGTAATCCGTGTACAATGTGATGCGTTGATTAGGCTGTCAATCTAGCAGAGTGTGGAGAACTCGCTGTTCGGGCGTAAACCCCAAAAATAATTATGTAAACACTCATCACGTGACACACCCACTAAATAGGGCGAGAAAGCGGAAGTGCGTAATTTGACGAGATTGAACGAGATTTTAGCTACTGGAGATAAACAAATCCACGTGGTAACGGTAAATAGATAACAGGATGGCATTTTCCATCCTATATTGGTTGAATTACGTGTCTGGAACCAAAAAACTTCATCAAAAGTCCGAGTTAGCGGTAAAAGCAGACCATGTACTAAAGTTTATGTTCGATCCCGAACTTAATTACGCCCAGGGAAGAGTTCAAGTCAGTATGAGAGACAGAAGTTACCACGTCAGTGTAAGTGCACGTTCTGTGTCAATTTTCACCTCAATATTACTAATTATTTTTTTTTAACTTGTCAGAAAGTATTCATTCTGTTCCTTCATTTAGGTCACATTAGGGGATAATCACACAGTTTCTGACAGCATATGTGATTGTGTGAACGGGCAGGATAAATGTCACCACAAGGCATCTCTCCTTTTATATGGGTATGAAATGTTGAAAGTATGCATGCCTTAGATTTTTTTAATATATGAATAGTTATAAAACTTTATAATATTCTATTTAGCTATAAGAATGTTAGCAAGACGGATGTGAGGGCTTCTTGGATCCAGCATCCTAAGAAAGCACCACCAAAGAAAACAACCACTATGGATGAGCTTTTTCCACCTTCACAAAAAGTGGCCAATTACAGGTATTCTTAAGAATATGAAGAAAGTAAACAAATTATCTTAAAGTATCATATTTTATGAAATAGTGTGTCAATTAAATGGGTAGTTGAACTATTTATCATTATAAACTTGTTGATAAAATCATCTGCTTATCTTTTTATGCTGGTATTACGGTTATATGGAGTGAACTTTAGATGTCCCATGGATATAATAGATTTTTATATTCTAAAATTATTTATTTTTTTTGCATTGTTCTAAACAGTATTGGGTTCAAGAGACTTAATATGCTATCTAATTACTTTGTTCTGTTAGGGCTACATCAAGACCAGTTGATGATACAGATGTTGCTTTCCTGTGTGATAAACTTAATGCTCTTGGTCGATTTTCAGGTTTAAGATTATGCTCGAAAATATGTTGTTGTTTTTTTGGTGATTTCGTTTTTGTTTTAAAATGTTCAATTGTTTCATATTTGAATACTGGGCCTACAAATACTCAATGCTGGATTTTCTACCCTATAATAGGGACTATTGATATTAAGTAGTTCAGTTTTATGCTGAACAAAAAAGTGTGATTTTACATCATATCAAAACTTTAACAACAATGGGCTTTGAGTGCAGTTGGTACATGTTTTCATTTTTATTGTTATTAACATGTATCATATTCTAAAGTTTGTTTTGAGATTTATTTTCCTACTAGAAGATTTATTTGTTGTAATGCAACATTCCATCGCTTAAGTTTATCAATAATGGCATAAAACATAAACATGTTGTACATTGTATTAAATTGGAAATCATTATCTTCTAGCATATATATATAGTTTAAAACTCATATTTCTCTATTGATGTTAAAATTTCATGAATAATTATTCATAAATTGATTGTAAATCATTCATGAACACAAATTTTACATGTAGCTATGCTGTGGATAGTGTCAAAAGAACCCCCATCCCCTACACTGGATATTCCTTATGTAGAAGATTTATTGCTGGGAGAAGCTTACACTAGTGCTACAGACAAGATACAGTGGTTGAAGACAAATCTTGCTATCCAAAGGGAGAAAATAGAGCAGGTAGATACATGTACAGTTAGTCATATCCTTAGGTAAAAAAAAATTGATGAAGTCAGTTCAAAGGCAATAGATAAAAATATTTTAGTAGAAAAAATTTAAATAACATTAGAATAACTCGTGTAATTTCAGGTTGCACAATTGACTGTTGGGCAGAGGAACAACCATCTTTGGGCTTTGGTCAGGAAAAACCGCTTAACTGCATCCAACTTTGGTAAAGTGCTTGCTGCTATCCGATGAAATAGGTAAAACGTCATTCTTCTTTAATAAATTTAATATTGAATCAGATTGATCATGTTGAAAATAAATCCTAAAGTATGTTTTACACCTCAATGTGTATTTAAATCATTTTGGTAATATTGTTTCAGGTTTCCTCCATCATTATTCAAACAGGTTCTGGGCTCTTATGATTTGTCAACAAAAGATGCCATTCTATGGGGTATCAACAATGAGTCAGTTGCCAAAGCAAAGTATTGCTCATACGGTGATGCAGTTGTTGAAGAAACAGGTATAATTTTCTTTTTATGATAGTTATGTTACAGTAAATGCTACATTATACCAAGAGATTATTTCATATTTTTGCTTAAAATACACAGACTCAGTATACAATTTTATAAGTCAATACACAACATTGTGTCCAAACCTTTTCAGGGGTGTGGCTACATGAAAGTGGTGTTTTAGGGGCAAGTCCTGATGGGATTATCCGCCGTGCAGCAACGCATAAATATAACCATCAAGTAGCTCAACTGACAGACATACTGGAGACAATGAAATTGATGCCAGAGATTTTGGAAGTTAAATGTCCTTTCAGTGCCAGGAATATGACTATTCCTGAGGCCATTTTATCAATCAAAGACTTCTGTTTAGGTATTTCATATTCTTGAATTAGTTATCTCCTATAGCAAATTGAAAAAAAATTCATTGACTCATATGAATTTTATATTGCTAGACTTCCAGGTTCATGATGGCAGACAGATGTACAAGCTAAAGGAAGATCACATCTATTATGATCAAGTACAGGGACAGCTACATATTCAGAACAAATCCGCCTGTGACTTTGTTGTGTGGACCACCAAGGACATTGCCATAGTTAGGGTTCTTCAAGACAGTGCATGGGACCAGAACATTGCAAAACTTATTGACTTTTACTTCACTCAAATAATCCCCATTGTTCAGAAGTAAAATGTCAGTTTATTTAGTTTTTTCTTCTTCTCTTATATTGATAAACTCATGTTGCTGAAACATAACCAAATGCTGGTGAAAGGTTTCAAAATAGACCTATGCTCGAAAGTTATGGCAATTAAACCATGATGGCTCTCTTTTAGTAACAACACACACTGCAAAATAGATTACTATCTTAACTTGTTGAAATTAGACATTGAAATAGAAAACAACTAGATTGGTTGAACATTTATGCACATTTAATAAAATGAGGTGCATTCCTTTACATTTCAGTACATGTACTTCATTCATGAATATCAACACAATGTACACCACATTTTACCTGCCAGTTAACCACATAGTATTCTTCTCTATAGATTGAAAGAGATAAACAACCATATCAATTTACTGATTGGAAGTGTAATTATCTGCAATTTCAGCGATCATTGGATCTTGAAAGTTTACAAGCATAGAACAAACTTGAAAAATCTTTGTGCTAATGTGGCGAAATTGCTGGGGAATATGTGAAAGAATCTCAAATTTTTTTATCCTCTCATTCACTCTCTCAACATGGATTCTTGAACGAGCTATCTTTCTGCAAACCTGAACTTCAGCTGGTGTGTATTGTCCCTTATCTTTAAGGAATGGGGGAATATTCAAGTGAACACCTTGAGGAAGAAGTGAATAGATCGTAAAACCTTTATCTGCCAAGATCATGTCCCCGGGCGATAACTTAGCTAACATGTTGCTGTGTTCCACTATAGCCACATCTGAGGTACTGCCAGGATAAAGTTTGCTAACGTACACAACTGCTCCATTAGGAGCAACACCTGTTACTGCCTTTACAGTGTGTCGATTTTTGTATGAGCTATATGTCTGGGATTGAGCTGCCATGTCCTGACCAGGGACATCCTGCATCACCTCTGTGGCATCAATTACCAGACGACAGCAACTGAAATCTCCAAAGCTTGATGGCATTGATGACTTGCATTTCAGAAGAGATGGCATATTGTTTTCCATCATGCCTACAAAAAACACTTCATGCAAAGCAAAAACATGGGTAATGAAGATATTATGTACTGTGGCTTTGCTGGTACAGAATCGTTCGGCAAGGTCAAGGAGGGGACAGTTCAGCTTCAGTTTCATCAATGTCATGAAAAGTTGGTCCGACCTCGAAAAAGCACTTGGAGTCCACCCATCCACATATACCAGAGGGAACCGCTGTAATGTTGTGTCTATGATGCTAAATATCTCTGGTTTTAAAGAGGTGTACATCATCATCTAAAATAAATAGGTAAACTATAGCTATAAAATGTTCATATAGTGTTTAAGGTAGTAATCTACATCATCATAATGGCTGACTTCCTTTAAAAACATGGATGAAAAATTCGATATCAGCAATATTTGAGTTTTCCTTTTCCATTTAAAAACCTAACCGAGTAGCTCAGTAGGTTAGAATACCGACTGCTGAACTGTAGGTCGCAGGTTCGAGTCCAGCAGGGGTTTTAAATTTTTTTCAGATTACCTTCTACTAAAACTGTATTTTTTTTTTTACAAAATAAAGTAAATTTGAAAAATTTCAACTTCAAAATATTGTTGTACATTTCCTCCACTTTACATCTACATCAAATTTCTCTGGTGTAGTATACCTCCTTAAATCTTAAAATTGAATAAAAACACTTTGGGAACTAAGTAATTTGTAAGGAGAACTATATCAATCATTTTGGAATTCATTTCTCATACCTTCTTTTCATTTTCCATTATTTTGGCAACTGTTACAGGATGTTTTTTGGACTGGAGGTAACTAATTTCTGTCTGCAACTCTGCAATTTGCTTTTCAAGTCCCTTCAATATAAACCATCATTGCTGATTATTTTAAACATACATTTAAGGTGAATTATGATATACATACATCTAAATCTACCAAAAAGATTTAAGTTTTTAAAAATTAATCACCTTGATCTCTTGTACAAGAGATGTATAGGACCGCATATAAGTGTGCTCCAGATCAACAGTCTCATTTGTAGTCAAAGGTTCTCTGTCATTACATGTAACAGCTGTCTCAGTCTCTTCTTCTGTACAAGGGTCAGCTTGTCTGGATTGATGTCTAAAATGAGAAGAAACTGATGTAAATGGTGGAAGACAAATCACTTTATAAAATAGATCAGGTATCAACTGTTTTACTTACCGTGAAATTGTATTCGGATCCTGGAAGTCAAAGTAAGTACCCTGGTTCCAAGGAAACAAGGTTGGGCCGTTCTCCTTCCTTCCATCTTTGAAATGACAGCTACATATTCTGTCCGATGAGGTCACTGTCCTATCTTTTCTCCTGTGGATTAATAAGGTGTATAACAGTTATACTTTTATGTCAACTTTAAATAGAACACATCTGCATATATGGATACAGCAAGGTGAAAAAGAAATGATATATGATGAGAAGTAGGACCCTTTTAAAAAAGTATATGTTCCATTCATTACATATATATTAAACGTATGAGTATTTAAAATCAACAAGTCTAATATACAATGTAAATTATTATGAAACACTAAATTAACACTTAACTCACATAACTGAAGACATCTTTAATTATTTGAAGATATCATCAATTCAAGTATTGCTTGCAATAATTGTAATTGAATTGATGTGCACATCAAATTAATTATTTTTTACTCTCATCACTTTAATTGATGCATGAATCAATTCAATTACACATATTGAGCACAATAACTTGATGAAGGAGGTACTCTACATCGTCATAATGACATACTTCCTTTTAAAACATGGATGAAAATATGTTAACACCGACTGCTGAACTGTAGATTGCATGTTCGAGTCTAGGGTGTTTTAACAAAAAATTCTCAGACTGCTTTCTACTAATGCTGACTAAAACTGCATTTTTTTTTTTTTACTAAATAACGTAAATTTGAAAGATTTTAATTTTAAGATATTGTTGTACATATCAAATTTCTCTGGTGTAGCATTCCTCATTTATGTGCACATCAATTCAATTATATATCCAATAATAAAAGTCAAGAAACACATAACTATATTGTAAATGTATGATGTTTTTTTGTATTGAAATTTACAATTAAATATTGGCATAATAAAACAGCAAACTCAGGATCTTCATTTTGACATAATCCATGTAAACAGATCAGTATTGTTAAGCAGTACTAGGTTTGGAAAGGTTTTAAATATCTTATCCAAAAGTTCTCCTCTAGGATTATTATATAGTGGACATTCAAGAAGAAAATACAATTCATCCTCTGTTCACACATAAAGCACTAGGCTTAGAGACTGGTAGAGTATGCTTTTAATCTTCAAAGCATATTGCACTTGTATTTTTTATTTTATTTATTTATTCACCAATCTAGGGCCCTCAGGGGGCATGTACAAATTAACAATTAAACATTATAACTACATGATACAATTTACACATGTGTACCATGCACATGTTAAGGGTTTCAACATTGACATGTATTGAATTCTCATCACAATATTGATTGCAAATGTACTGTACAATAAGTGTGCTATATGGGAGGTAAAGTAAAACAATATTATACAATGTTGTCACAAACACAGAGGGTACCAAGGGACGGTGCCTGAGCCAAGTCGATCAGACTGGCAGTCTTGTACCCTAGGTGTTGGAGACAAGTTTGTAAGCACATGTAAGAGGTGGGAACCCCCACCTTTTTAACAAGGGTATATTTATGATAAAATACGATTACCGGCCCAGTGCCCCACTTCGTTTGAATTAAAAGTAGTAAAAGAAACGTAAAATGGTAGTGAAAGTTGATACATGTACAATATAATACCCCCCCCCCCTCTTCCAGGCCACGTAGGATACAACACGCCTGCAATATGATTACGTTACCCACCTGCACAATTTCTCCCACTGCTTCAAACTTTTTCTAGGAAATCTGTAGAAACTACAAGTTTCTCTCAAACTCTGGTGATTACAGCCAGTAACGAAACACAGCATTCCTAAAAACCTCGTGGCGTCTTTGTTTATCTCCAGTGCCTAAGTCAAGCTAGCGGACAATAAGCTAGCGGCCAATAAGGATTTTCCCTAATATTTATCGCTTAGAAAATGTACGTATAACGAACCCGACAAAAAAGTACTCTCAATATACGGCGCCTAGCGCCTAAACTAGGACATGTGTCACTCAGGTGACCACAGGGCATTTTAGGGCATTGACCCCTCTAATACATTCTGACCCCAAAAGGGTAAGTATAGGCACCGATTTGGGGCACGGCGGCGCCAAACATACCCTATTTTTACTATCTAACTATATGCGGTAGGGGTCTAGGTACGGCGCCTAGCGCCTAAACTAGAACTTGTGCCACTTAGGTGACCACAGGGCATTTTAGGGCATTGACCCCTCTAATAGATTCTGACCCCAAAAGGGTAAGTATAGGCACCGATTTGGGGCACGGCGGCGCCAAACATACCCTATTTTTACTATCTAACTATATGCGGTAGGGGTCTAGGTACGGCGCCTAGCGCCTAAACTAGGACTTGTGCCACTTAGGTGACCACAGGGTATTTTAGGGCATTGACCCCTCTAATAGATTCTGACCCCAAAAGGGTAAGTATAGGCACCGATTTGGGGCACGGCGGCGCCAAACATACCCTATCTAACTATATGCGATAGGGGTCTAGGTACGGCGCCTAGCGCCTAAACTAGGACTTGTGCCACTTAGGTGACCACAGGGCATTTTAGGGCATTGACCCCTCTAATACATTCTGACCCCAAAAGGGTAAGTATAGGCACCGATTTGGGGCACGGCGGCGCCAAATATACCCTATTTTTACTATCTAACTATATGCGGTAGGGGTCTAGGTACGGCGCCTAGCGCCTAAACTAGGACTTGTGCCACTTAGGTGACCACAGGGCATTTTAGGGCATTGACCCCTCTAATACATTCTGACCCCAAAAGGGTAAGTATAGGCACCGATTTGGAGCACGGCGGCGCCAAATATACCCTATTTTTACTATCTAACTATATGCGGTAGGGGTCTAGGTACGGCGCCTAGCGCCTAAACTAGGACTTGTGCCACTTAGGTGACCACAGGGCATTTTAGGGCATTGACCCCTCTAATACATTCTGACCCCAAAAGGGTAAGTATAGGCACCGATTTGGGGCACGGCGGCGCCAAATATACCCTATTTTTACTATCTAACTATATGCGGTAGGGGTCTAGGTACGGCGCCTAGCGCCTAAACTAGGACTTGTGCCACTTAGGTGACCACAGGGCATTTTAGGGCATTGACCCCTCTAATACATTCTGACCCCAAAAGGGTAAGTATAGGCACCGATTTGGAGCACGGCGGCGCCAAATATACCCTATTTTTACTATCTAACTATATGCGGTAGGGGTCTAGGTACGGCGCCTAGCGCCTAAACTAGGACTTGTGCCACTTAGGTGACCACAGGGTATTTTAGGGCATTGACCCCTCTAATACATTCTGACCCCAAAAGGGTAAGTATAGGCACCGATTTGGGGCACGGCGGCGCCAAATATACCCTATTTTTACTATCTAACTATATGCGGTAGGGGTCTAGGTACGGCGCCTAGCGCCTAAACTAGGACTTGTGCCACTTAGGTGACCACAGGGCATTTTAGGGCATTGACCCCTCTAATACATTCTGACCCCAAAAGGGTAAGTATAGGCACCGATTTGGAGCACGGCGGCGCCAAATATACCCTATTTTTACTATCTAACTATATGCGGTAGGGGTCTAGGTACGGCGCCTAGCGCCTAAACTAGGACTTGTGCCACTTAGGTGACCACAGGGTATTTTAGGGCATTGACCCCTCTAATACATTCTGACCCCAAAAGGGTAAGTATAGGCACCGATTTGGGGCACGGCGGCGCCAAACATACCCTATCTAACTATATGCGATAGAGGTCTAGGTACGGCGCCTAGCGCCTAAACTAGGACTTGTGCCACTTAGGTGACCACAGGGCATTTTAGGGCATTGACCCCTCTAATACATTCTGACCCCAAAAGGGTAAGTATAGGCACCGATTTGGGGCACGGCGGCGCCAAATATACCCTATTTTTACTATCTAACTATATGCGGTAGGGGTCTAGGTACGGCGCCTAGCGCCTAAACTAGGACTTGTGCCACTTAGGTGACCACAGGGCATTTTAGGGCATTGACCCCTCTAATACATTCTGACCCCAAAAGGGTAAGTATAGGCACCGATTTGGGGCACGGCGGCGCCAAATATACCCTATTTTTACTATCTAACTATATGCGGTAGGGGTCTAGGTACGGCGCCTAGCGCCTAAACTAGGACTTGTGCCACTTAGGTGACCACAGGGCATTTTAGGGCATTGACCCCTCTAATACATTCTGACCCCAAAAGGGTAAGTATAGGCACCGATTTGGAGCACGGCGGCGCCAAATATACCCTATTTTTACTATCTAACTATATGCGGTAGGGGTCTAGGTACGGCGCCTAGCGCCTAAACTAGGACTTGTGCCACTTAGGTGACCACAGGGTATTTTAGGGCATTGACCCCTCTAATACATTCTGACCCCAAAAGGGTAAGTATAGGCACCGATTTGGGGCACGGCGGCGCCAAATATACCCTATTTTTACTATCTAACTATATGCGGTAGGGGTCTAGGTACGGCGCCTAGCGCCTAAACTAGGACTTGTGCCACTTAGGTGACCACAGGGCATTTTAGGGCATTGACCCCTCTAATACATTCTGACCCCAAAAGGGTAAGTATAGGCACCGATTTGGAGCACGGCGGCGCCAAATATACCCTATTTTTACTATCTAACTATATGCGGTAGGGGTCTAGGTACGGCGCCTAGCGCCTAAACTAGGACTTGTGCCACTTAGGTGACCACAGGGTATTTTAGGGCATTGACCCCTCTAATACATTCTGACCCCAAAAGGGTAAGTATAGGCACCGATTTGGGGCACGGCGGCGCCAAACATACCCTATCTAACTATATGCGATAGAGGTCTAGGTACGGCGCCTAGCGCCTAAACTAGGACTTGTGCCACTTAGGTGACCACAGGGCATTTTAGGGCATTGACCCCTCTAATACATTCTGACCCCAAAAGGGTAAGTATAGGCACCGATTTGGGGCACGGCGGCGCCAAACATACCCTATCTAACTATATGCGATAGAGGTCTAGGTACGGCGCCTAGCGCCTAAACTAGGACTTGTGCCACTTAGGTGACCACAGGGCATTTTAGGGCATTGACCCCTCTAATACATTCTGACCCCAAAAGGGTAAGTATAGGCACCGATTTGGGGCACGGCGGCGCCAAATATACCCTATTTTTACTATCTAACTATATGCGGTAGGGGTCTAGGTACGGCGCCTAGCGCCTAAACTAGGACTTGTGCCACTTAGGTGACCACAGGGCATTTTAGGGCATTGACCCCTCTAATACATTCTGACCCCAAAAGGGTAAGTATAGGCACCGATTTGGGGCACGGCGGCGCCAAATATACCCTATTTTTACTATCTAACTATATGCGGTAGGGGTCTAGGTACGGCGCCTAGCGCCTAAACTAGGACTTGTGCCACTTAGGTGACCACAGGGCATTTTAGGGCATTGACCCCTCTAATACATTCTGACCCCAAAAGGGTAAGTATAGGCACCGATTTGGAGCACGGCGGCGCCAAATATACCCTATTTTTACTATCTAACTATATGCGGTAGGGGTCTAGGTACGGCGCCTAGCGCCTAAACTAGGACTTGTGCCACTTAGGTGACCACAGGGTATTTTAGGGCATTGACCCCTCTAATACATTCTGACCCCAAAAGGGTAAGTATAGGCACCGATTTGGGGCACGGCGGCGCCAAATATACCCTATTTTTACTATCTAACTATATGCGGTAGGGGTCTAGGTACGGCGCCTAGCGCCTAAACTAGGACTTGTGCCACTTAGGTGACCACAGGGCATTTTAGGGCATTGACCCCTCTAATACATTCTGACCCCAAAAGGGTAAGTATAGGCACCGATTTGGAGCACGGCGGCGCCAAATATACCCTATTTTTACTATCTAACTATATGCGGTAGGGGTCTAGGTACGGCGCCTAGCGCCTAAACTAGGACTTGTGCCACTTAGGTGACCACAGGGTATTTTAGGGCATTGACCCCTCTAATACATTCTGACCCCAAAAGGGTAAGTATAGGCACCGATTTGGGGCACGGCGGCGCCAAACATACCCTATCTAACTATATGCGATAGAGGTCTAGGTACGGCGCCTAGCGCCTAAACTAGGACTTGTGCCACTTAGGTGACCACAGGGCATTTTAGGGCATTGACCCCTCTAATACATTCTGACCCCAAAAGGGTAAGTATAGGCACCGATTTGGGGCACGGCGGCGCCAAATATACCCTATTTTTACTATCTAACTATATGCGGTAGGGGTCTAGGTACGGCGCCTAGCGCCTAAACTAGGACTTGTGCCACTTAGGTGACCACAGGGCATTTTAGGGCATTGACCCCTCTAATACATTCTGACCCCAAAAGGGTAAGTATAGGCACCGATTTGGAGCACGGCGGCGCCAAATATACCCTATTTTTACTATCTAACTATATGCGGTAGGGGTCTAGGTACGGCGCCTAGCGCCTAAACTAGGACTTGTGCCACTTAGGTGACCACAGGGTATTTTAGGGCATTGACCCCTCTAATACATTCTGACCCCAAAAGGGTAAGTATAGGCACCGATTTGGGGCACGGCGGCGCCAAATATACCCTATTTTTACTATCTAACTATATGCGGTAGGGGTCTAGGTACGGCGCCTAGCGCCTAAACTAGGACTTGTGCCACTTAGGTGACCACAGGGCATTTTAGGGCATTGACCCCTCTAATACATTCTGACCCCAAAAGGGTAAGTATAGGCACCGATTTGGAGCACGGCGGCGCCAAATATACCCTATTTTTACTATCTAACTATATGCGGTAGGGGTCTAGGTACGGCGCCTAGCGCCTAAACTAGGACTTGTGCCACTTAGGTGACCACAGGGTATTTTAGGGCATTGACCCCTCTAATACATTCTGACCCCAAAAGGGTAAGTATAGGCACCGATTTGGGGCACGGCGGCGCCAAACATACCCTATCTAACTATATGCGATAGAGGTCTAGGTACGGCGCCTAGCGCCTAAACTAGGACTTGTGCCACTTAGGTGACCACAGGGCATTTTAGGGCATTGACCCCTCTAATACATTCTGACCCCAAAAGGGTAAGTATAGGCACCGATTTGGGGCACGGCGGCGCCAAATATACCCTATTTTTACTATCTAACTATATGCGGTAGGGGTCTAGGTACGGCGCCTAGCGCCTAAACTAGGACTTGTGCCACTTAGGTGACCACAGGGCATTTTAGGGCATTGACCCCTCTAATACATTCTGACCCCAAAAGGGTAAGTATAGGCACCGATTTGGAGCACGGCGGCGCCAAATATACCCTATTTTTACTATCTAACTATATGCGGTAGGGGTCTAGGTACGGCGCCTAGCGCCTAAACTAGGACTTGTGCCACTTAGGTGACCACAGGGTATTTTAGGGCATTGACCCCTCTAATACATTCTGACCCCAAAAGGGTAAGTATAGGCACCGATTTGGGGCACGGCGGCGCCAAATATACCCTATTTTTACTATCTAACTATATGCGGTAGGGGTCTAGGTACGGCGCCTAGCGCCTAAACTAGGACTTGTGCCACTTAGGTGACCACAGGGCATTTTAGGGCATTGACCCCTCTAATACATTCTGACCCCAAAAGGGTAAGTATAGGCACCGATTTGGAGCACGGCGGCGCCAAATATACCCTATTTTTACTATCTAACTATATGCGGTAGGGGTCTAGGTACGGCGCCTAGCGCCTAAACTAGGACTTGTGCCACTTAGGTGACCACAGGGTATTTTAGGGCATTGACCCCTCTAATACATTCTGACCCCAAAAGGGTAAGTATAGGCACCGATTTGGGGCACGGCGGCGCCAAATATACCCTATTTTTACTATCTAACTATATGCGGTAGGGGTCTAGGTACGGCGCCTAGCGCCTAAACTAGGACTTGTGCCACTTAGGTGACCACAGGGCATTTTAGGGCATTGACCCCTCTAATACATTCTGACCCCAAAAGGGTAAGTATAGGCACCGATTTGGGGCACGGCGGCGCCAAATATACCCTATTTTTACTATCTAACTATATGCGGTAGGGGTCTAGGTACGGCGCCTAGCGCCTAAACTAGGACTTGTGCCACTTAGGTGACCACAGGGCATTTTAGGGCATTGACCCCTCTAATACATTCTGACCCCAAAAGGGTAAGTATAGGCACCGATTTGGAGCACGGCGGCGCCAAATATACCCTATTTTTACTATCTAACTATATGCGGTAGGGGTCTAGGTACGGCGCCTAGCGCCTAAACTAGGACTTGTGCCACTTAGGTGACCACAGGGTATTTTAGGGCATTGACCCCTCTAATACATTCTGACCCCAAAAGGGTAAGTATAGGCACCGATTTGGGGCACGGCGGCGCCAAACATACCCTATCTAACTATATGCGATAGAGGTCTAGGTACGGCGCCTAGCGCCTAAACTAGGACTTGTGCCACTTAGGTGACCACAGGGCATTTTAGGGCATTGACCCCTCTAATACATTCTGACCCCAAAAGGGTAAGTATAGGCACCGATTTGGGGCACGGCGGCGCCAAATATACCCTATTTTTACTATCTAACTATATGCGGTAGGGGTCTAGGTACGGCGCCTAGCGCCTAAACTAGGACTTGTGCCACTTAGGTGACCACAGGGCATTTTAGGGCATTGACCCCTCTAATACATTCTGACCCCAAAAGGGTAAGTATAGGCACCGATTTGGAGCACGGCGGCGCCAAATATACCCTATTTTTACTATCTAACTATATGCGGTAGGGGTCTAGGTACGGCGCCTAGCGCCTAAACTAGGACTTGTGCCACTTAGGTGACCACAGGGTATTTTAGGGCATTGACCCCTCTAATACATTCTGACCCCAAAAGGGTAAGTATAGGCACCGATTTGGGGCACGGCGGCGCCAAATATACCCTATTTTTACTATCTAACTATATGCGGTAGGGGTCTAGGTACGGCGCCTAGCGCCTAAACTAGGACTTGTGCCACTTAGGTGACCACAGGGCATTTTAGGGCATTGACCCCTCTAATACATTCTGACCCCAAAAGGGTAAGTATAGGCACCGATTTGGAGCACGGCGGCGCCAAATATACCCTATTTTTACTATCTAACTATATGCGGTAGGGGTCTAGGTACGGCGCCTAGCGCCTAAACTAGGACTTGTGCCACTTAGGTGACCACAGGGTATTTTAGGGCATTGACCCCTCTAATACATTCTGACCCCAAAAGGGTAAGTATAGGCACCGATTTGGGGCACGGCGGCGCCAAATATACCCTATTTTTACTATCTAACTATATGCGGTAGGGGTCTAGGTACGGCGCCTAGCGCCTAAACTAGGACTTGTGCCACTTAGGTGACCACAGGGCATTTTAGGGCATTGACCCCTCTAATACATTCTGACCCCAAAAGGGTAAGTATAGGCACCGATTTGGGGCACGGCGGCGCCAAACATACCCTATCTAACTATATGCGATAGAGGTCTAGGTACGGCGCCTAGCGCCTAAACTAGGACTTGTGCCACTTAGGTGACCACAGGGCATTTTAGGGCATTGACCCCTCTAATACATTCTGACCCCAAAAGGGTAAGTATAGGCACCGATTTGGGGCACGGCGGCGCCAAATATACCCTATTTTTACTATCTAACTATATGCGGTAGGGGTCTAGGTACGGCGCCTAGCGCCTAAACTAGGACTTGTGCCACTTAGGTGACCACAGGGCATTTTAGGGCATTGACCCCTCTAATACATTCTGACCCCAAAAGGGTAAGTATAGGCACCGATTTGGAGCACGGCGGCGCCAAATATACCCTATTTTTACTATCTAACTATATGCGGTAGGGGTCTAGGTACGGCGCCTAGCGCCTAAACTAGGACTTGTGCCACTTAGGTGACCACAGGGTATTTTAGGGCATTGACCCCTCTAATACATTCTGACCCCAAAAGGGTAAGTATAGGCACCGATTTGGGGCACGGCGGCGCCAAATATACCCTATTTTTACTATCTAACTATATGCGGTAGGGGTCTAGGTACGGCGCCTAGCGCCTAAACTAGGACTTGTGCCACTTAGGTGACCACAGGGCATTTTAGGGCATTGACCCCTCTAATACATTCTGACCCCAAAAGGGTAAGTATAGGCACCGATTTGGAGCACGGCGGCGCCAAATATACCCTATTTTTACTATCTAACTATATGCGGTAGGGGTCTAGGTACGGCGCCTAGCGCCTAAACTAGGACTTGTGCCACTTAGGTGACCACAGGGTATTTTAGGGCATTGACCCCTCTAATACATTCTGACCCCAAAAGGGTAAGTATAGGCACCGATTTGGGGCACGGCGGCGCCAAACATACCCTATCTAACTATATGCGATAGAGGTCTAGGTACGGCGCCTAGCGCCTAAACTAGGACTTGTGCCACTTAGGTGACCACAGGGCATTTTAGGGCATTGACCCTCTAATACATTCTGACCCCAAAAGGGTAAGTATAGGCACCGATTTGGGGCACGGCGGCGCCAAACATACCCTATCTAACTATATGCGATAGAGGTCTAGGTACGGCGCCTAGCGCCTAAACTAGGACTTGTGCCACTTAGGTGACCACAGGGCATTTTAGGGCATTGACCCCTCTAATACATTCTGACCCCAAAAGGGTAAGTATAGGCACCGATTTGGGGCACGGCGGCGCCAAATATACCCTATTTTTACTATCTAACTATATGCGGTAGGGGTCTAGGTACGGCGCCTAGCGCCTAAACTAGGACTTGTGCCACTTAGGTGACCACAGGGCATTTTAGGGCATTGACCCCTCTAATACATTCTGACCCCAAAAGGGTAAGTATAGGCACCGATTTGGAGCACGGCGGCGCCAAATATACCCTATTTTTACTATCTAACTATATGCGGTAGGGGTCTAGGTACGGCGCCTAGCGCCTAAACTAGGACTTGTGCCACTTAGGTGACCACAGGGTATTTTAGGGCATTGACCCCTCTAATACATTCTGACCCCAAAAGGGTAAGTATAGGCACCGATTTGGGGCACGGCGGCGCCAAATATACCCTATTTTTACTATCTAACTATATGCGGTAGGGGTCTAGGTACGGCGCCTAGCGCCTAAACTAGGACTTGTGCCACTTAGGTGACCACAGGGCATTTTAGGGCATTGACCCCTCTAATACATTCTGACCCCAAAAGGGTAAGTATAGGCACCGATTTGGAGCACGGCGGCGCCAAATATACCCTATTTTTACTATCTAACTATATGCGGTAGGGGTCTAGGTACGGCGCCTAGCGCCTAAACTAGGACTTGTGCCACTTAGGTGACCACAGGGTATTTTAGGGCATTGACCCCTCTAATACATTCTGACCCCAAAAGGGTAAGTATAGGCACCGATTTGGGGCACGGCGGCGCCAAACATACCCTATCTAACTATATGCGATAGAGGTCTAGGTACGGCGCCTAGCGCCTAAACTAGGACTTGTGCCACTTAGGTGACCACAGGGCATTTTAGGGCATTGACCCCTCTAATACATTCTGACCCCAAAAGGGTAAGTATAGGCACCGATTTGGGGCACGGCGGCGCCAAATATACCCTATTTTTACTATCTAACTATATGCGGTAGGGGTCTAGGTACGGCGCCTAGCGCCTAAACTAGGACTTGTGCCACTTAGGTGACCACAGGGCATTTTAGGGCATTGACCCCTCTAATACATTCTGACCCCAAAAGGGTAAGTATAGGCACCGATTTGGAGCACGGCGGCGCCAAATATACCCTATTTTTACTATCTAACTATATGCGGTAGGGGTCTAGGTACGGCGCCTAGCGCCTAAACTAGGACTTGTGCCACTTAGGTGACCACAGGGTATTTTAGGGCATTGACCCCTCTAATACATTCTGACCCCAAAAGGGTAAGTATAGGCACCGATTTGGGGCACGGCGGCGCCAAATATACCCTATTTTTACTATCTAACTATATGCGGTAGGGGTCTAGGTACGGCGCCTAGCGCCTAAACTAGGACTTGTGCCACTTAGGTGACCACAGGGCATTTTAGGGCATTGACCCCTCTAATACATTCTGACCCCAAAAGGGTAAGTATAGGCACCGATTTGGAGCACGGCGGCGCCAAATATACCCTATTTTTACTATCTAACTATATGCGGTAGGGGTCTAGGTACGGCGCCTAGCGCCTAAACTAGGACTTGTGCCACTTAGGTGACCACAGGGTATTTTAGGGCATTGACCCCTCTAATACATTCTGACCCCAAAAGGGTAAGTATAGGCACCGATTTGGGGCACGGCGGCGCCAAACATACCCTATCTAACTATATGCGATAGAGGTCTAGGTACGGCGCCTAGCGCCTAAACTAGGACTTGTGCCACTTAGGTGACCACAGGGCATTTTAGGGCATTGACCCCTCTAATACATTCTGACCCCAAAAGGGTAAGTATAGGCACCGATTTGGGGCACGGCGGCGCCAAATATACCCTATTTTTACTATCTAACTATATGCGGTAGGGGTCTAGGTACGGCGCCTAGCGCCTAAACTAGGACTTGTGCCACTTAGGTATACTTGACACGTTTCCCTAAATTATTTCATAAATTTTTACACATGTAATATCCCTTCAAAAATGAGATATTTTTATTTTTTGACAAAGTTGACCGGGTCTATAGTGCGAAACTATCCCTTTCACACCGTGCCAAATCTGATGTACATTAATTCGTACGAATATTTGTCGTGTATCAATGAATACTCGATAGACCAGTGTTTGATGTTTGAAATGAAATAGGCCCTGTTTGAGGACCCACGTGGTTGACGCAGACACGTGTCTTTGTTATGACTTACGTAAAAATCATAAATATGCTCAATTATACAATGAGAGAAAAATTAATCAGGTCTAATAATGTAAAATAAATTTGGATTTTTTCAGTAATGCCGTATTAATTCTATGTATAAACACCAAAGTAGTTTTATGCAAAGTACCACGTTTTACAATCACTTTATTAGCATGACCAGGGGTGGATCCAGAAATTGGGGTTAGAAGGCGCAACTTCATGATGCAGGGGTGGGGGGGAGGGGGTGCACCTTGAGACCCCCAGTGGGTCCAGGGCTAAGCCCTGGTGGAGGCTCCCGGAACCTCCTATATTTTACGGATTTTACAGATTTTATTGGGCTTCAAATATGTCTTCTATGTGGAAATGTTTACTATTTTCTGTCATTTTTGATATCAACAAAATGACGCAAATTTTAAGGGGTTTTGGAAAAAATGTAAGTTCTCCCAATAAAAGTAATTCAATAAATCAAAAGATTTTGTCATTTATTGCTCTGAGAGAGGAATGAATTATTGCTTTTTTTATCGTTTATATTTTTCTAAACAAGAGACCACGATTTACCTTAAATCCGCCACTAATGACCCCCTCCCCAACGTACTAGATTGTTATTTCTAAATCATTGGAGGATGTTCTATTTCAGAACGGAATTGTTTAAATTCTTGATACTCCATTTGAAAATTTAGCAGAACGTAGTATTCATCATTCCACGGAATTTTGTGACATGTGCACTTCCAGCATATGTAGATATTGATATAAAAATAACAGATTTATATGAAGTAAACCTAATTATAAGTAAATTTTGAAAGATGATGGACATAATGTATTTAGATATGTATTTAGGAATTTCATCGCACAATATTCGTTTTTTTTCCCAATGCTGCTGTTCTATGGAACGCCAAATTAACATACACTCAAATAATTGAAGATATCTTATTCAATTATTGCTCTCTTTAATTGAATTAATGCGCGCATTAAATCAATTATTGCTTTCATCAAATGAATTAATGCACGCTTCAATTCAATTATTGCTCTCCTCAAATGAATTAATGCGCGCATCCATTGAATTAATGAGAGCAATAATTGATTTAATGTGCACATTAATTCAATTATTGCTCTCTTCAATTCAATTGATGCGCGCATCAATGCAATTGAATTAATAAGAGCAATAATGGAATTCAATTATTGTTCTCTTCAATTCAATTGATGAGGGCATCAATTTCGTAGAAATATTGCTCGCAATAATTAATTTAGAGCTCGATATAAATAATTTGATGATCTCTTTAATTCAATTGAAGATATCTTTAATTATTTACAATGCTTTTGTACAAGGAATTAATGCGCGCATCAATTCTTTAAAAGAGAGCAACGATTCAATTAAAGAGATCATTAATTCAATTTTGGATATGTTGAGTTGAAGATATCTTTAATTATATAGTTGCTCTCTCTAAAAGAATTATTGCTCTCTTCAAATAAATTAAAGATATTAATTCAATTGAAGAGAGCCATATTAGAATTAATGCGCGCATTAAATCAATTATTGCTCTTATCAAATGATTTAATGCGCACAATATATCAATTATTGCTCTCTTCAATGAAATTGTAGCGCATCAATTCAATTGTCGATAGCATTAATTCATTTGAAGAGATCATTAATTAAATCAAAGTGCGCATCAATTCAGCTGAAGAATTATTGCTATCATCAATTCAATTAATGCGAGCAATAATTCAGAATTGAAGATATCATTAATTATTTGAAGAGATCTTTTAATTAAATTGTTGCGCGCATCAAATGAATTGATGATATCTTCAAATAATTGAAGATATCTTCCATTATTTCAGTTTATGTTAATATGGCGCTCCATACTGTTCAGACCTATCAATATCAAAAGAGTAGTGTGACTCATGTCATATTAATAAATGTTATATCAGCAAAACTATGCCAGTAAACACGCTCAAAATCAACGTTATTTTCTATACAGGATACTGACACAAATATTTGCAAGGTTTGAAAATTTAGGAAATTGTAAAACATTTATTTCAATTTCAAAACATTATTGTATGTCACTTTGCAATTATTAAGAGATAAGTATATTTTAATAAAAGTAAATGAAAAGTTAACCAGAGGATTCTTAAGAGCTACTTACTCAGACCTACATTTTTGCAGTTACTCCCCTTACACCGGAAGTTGGTGGCGCGCTTACCATTGCGGTCCTAAATAGTAAAGCTTACGTTACCAAATTCTTCATTATGCTTAGTTTTAACAGGCTGTATTATATCTATGATAAAAACAAGGTTTACTTTCTCCATTTTTATGGAGAAAACTTTTGAAAATGTGCACTTCGTATCACTCAATCACTGCCACGCAGGAGCGTAACTTCAATTGATGATGATGATGATGACGATGATGATATATATATATATATATATATATATATATATATATATATATATTCTACATGGCATCAAGATGATAGAAAATTATAGGAACATGTCTGAATTACTTCAGTGTACATTTCAGATATGATAGATTATTTTTGTTGGCTTTCATATGAAACTGGAGAAGGGTCCATTAACCCCTTACGTGGCAGATACGCAATTTTACGCATCTCTGATAGAGTATGTGGAAGATTTATTTAAAGTCTAAAATTAAGGGTTCTCGGAGATGGTCCCCCGAAACACCCCTCCCGCACCTAACCCTCGCCACCTTCGGCGCTTCAGTGAAACTTTCGGTTCTACACATTTTAACAGTCCTAGCTACGACTCGGCTGAAGTTAGCAGCCACAAACCAGCATCCAATAAGACCATAAAAGCTATCAGCCAATAAGAAAGTTCAACAAAGTACTTCGAGTACTCAGACGGAATACTAAAAGGTAACACATCATAAATCAGAGTTGATAATTTTTCAAACAATTAATTAACAAATTTTTAATTACCAAGTTTCATACTTGAAGGCTATTGAGCTCACCTGAAAGTTCCTGACGTTACATCACATGAACGTTAATAAGAAAATAATGATTGAAGAGTCCACAAAAGGAGTATGCAGACAAGGAAGTGGACCCCTACGACTATCATTTTTCGCCCTCGGTTTGGGGTTGTAGGGGTACCTCCTGGGGCCACCAAACGGTGAGACCACTTAAGACCTCTCTAATAAATGACTATATGGTGTTGGAATAAAACAAAAATGACAAAAGACTAGAGAACAATGAAGTCAAACATATAGAACCTTTAAAAGGGGTCACATAGGCCTCTGAGGGTAAATAATCTCACCTTAAAGTTCCTAGTTTTACTTTATGTAGGGTCTTAATGATGGCTAATAACAACTTAATCTTTGAAGAGTCCACAAAAAGATTATGCAGACAAGAAAGGGGACCCCTCCCCTAGGCTATTATCTTCCACCCTCAGTTTGGGGCGGTAGGGGTACCACCTTGGTCCTACCAGGAGCAGGGCCCCTATTCAGCCTTCCCTAATAATTGAATATTGGGCGATTAAAGAATAGAAAGCTGATAGACGGGTAGAAAACAACAGTCAAACATATAGAACGCTTAAAAGGGTCGCATAGGGTATAAAGTACAATTGAGCTCACCTGAAAGTTCCTAATTTTACGTCATGTAGGGTCATAATGAAGGTTAATAACAACTTAATGTTTGAAGAGTCCGCTAAAAGGGTATACAGGCAAGAAAAGGGACCCCCTGGGGTAACATTTTCCGCCCTCAATTTGGGGCTGTTGGGGTCGCACCATGTGCCTTCCGAGTCTCGGTCCATTTTCAGACCTCTTTAATCATTGACTGTGGTGTACTTTATCGACGCCAAACTCCAGGCCATGGACGTATATCTATGGGTGATTGCAAAGTTGTAGTTTCCATGCAGTGCGCTGGTCCGCCGCATAATCCAGGAATTGAAACTTAATTGTACAGATTCTACATGTAGTAACAAAGAAAGAGATCGACGGGTATATCGAATAATAAAACTGTTGGCATGTATCCTATATACACTGAATTTACATTTGTTTAAAACAAGTAAAGAATTACCCATAATTCTCAATAAAACCAATTAAATAAAGACTAAGAGGAATACATTCTCAAAAATGAAATATGAACAACCAGAAACTTCTTTAGGTCATAGAGATAATTTCCATAAAAATTATTGAAATAATGTATATTTGGGGCCTCCGTGCCCCAAAATGGTGCCTCTATTAACCTTTTGAGGTAAGTTCCTATTAAAAAGGCCAATACCCTGAATGCCCTGTGGTCATCTGAGTGGCACAAGTCCTAGTTTGGGCGCTAGGCTCCCAACTTAAAGCTCTATCGTATTGTTTGAAAGTGCACAATAACTTGTTTCAATCCCTCATATCTAGTAAATGGAATCTGAATTGAGTAATCATTTGTGATACTCTGGTAGCTGATAAATTGCCTTTTGTATCTAATAAATCATGTACATGTATTTTATGAAACCCTTTGTCATATCTTGTGGAATCTTTGTGAGAATGTCAACAAATCAACTGAATATGAACGATACAACACTGGCATCCTCATTGCATTTCACAAGCTAACATGCAGAACACAATGCTTTTTCCATACAATGTCATATTTATTATCAAAATGAATACTCATTGTATCTGAAATACACGAGGAAATTTAATGAAGAACTTAATAATATTAAATGATACAGTTTTTCTCCTTTACGCCATTCGAGTAAATTTTGACTTAGTTAATTAACTACCTTAGCAATACAACGACGTCAAAATGACGTTACAATGTAAATGCATTCATTTCATTGCTATATTTAGAAGCCCGTAGAAAGAAAGCGCGTAGAGGAAATTGGATAAAATTAATTGTTTTAGAAAGCAGATTTTGAAGCCTTTTGACCCCCAAAAGATTTTAAATTTTGGAAACAGGGCCATTTTTCATGATTTCTGGCTTTAGTTTTTATAAGTTGCTATATCCACTGTAAACTTGGTTTGGGAATTTTGATAGAAATAAACTTTTCACCATTGTAATTTATCCTATGGGAGAAATATATCTTTTTGACCATTGAGTTATTTCTTACTAAATAGCTGTAAGCCTGTTATCAAAATTAAGCTTTATTATACCTCGAACTGTGAATGGTTCTCTTCTCTATTGTAATCCAGTATGACTACAGAAAGTATCTTCAGTATTAATTATAGAGCCAATCCAAACAGATTTGGTTTTGGAAATATTGGGTTTTAAACCTGAAAATTTAGAAAATTGAAATAGTAGATCAAGAGCACTTTTTAGACTTTTTTCTAATCCATCCAAAAATAAAACTGTGTCATTTGCATATTGTATTAAACAAATTCTTTCTTTATTTTAATGCCCCTGATATTTTTGTTTTGTAGTATCATATGGCCTAAATTTCGACACAAAGGTTGAATAAATAAGGAGATATTGGATCACCTTGACGACAACCGCTGCCAATTTTAAAGAATTATGAAAAAACACCGTTTTGAATAACACATAATTTAGCTTTATTGTATAACACTGATACCCATTTGATAAGATCACGGCCAAAATTTTAAAAACAATATGGTTTTGTACATTAAAAAAATATATTTACGGTGCCTTTGCTTACCCTTTTCAGGTCAGATCATATTAGGGAGTTGAATACCTAAATTGGGCTGTAATCACATGTGTGGCACAAGTCCAAGTTTAGGCGGTTCATCTAGGCACCCTAACTAAACCTCTATTGCATAGAGTCATATAGTGCATATAGGATATATTTGGCGTCTCCCTACCCCAAAATGGTGCCAATACTTACCCTTTTGAGGCCAGATCCTATTAGAGGGGTCAAAGCCCTAAAACACCCTGTGGTCACTTGAGTGGCACAAGTCCTAGTCCTAGATCCCTATCGCATATAGTCAAATAGTAAAAATAGGGTATATTTGGCGCCGCCGTGCCCCAAATCGGTGCCTATACTTACCGTTTTGGGGTCAGAATCTATTAGAGGGGTCAATGCCCTAAAATGCCCTGTGGTCACCTAAGTGGCACAAGTCCTAGTTTAGGCGCTAGGCGCCGTACCTAGACCCCTACCGCATATAGTTAGATAGTAAAAATAGGGTATATTTGGCGCCGCCGTGCCCCAAATCGGTGCCTATACTTACCCTTTTGGGGTCAGAATCTATTAGAGGGGTCAACGCCCTAAAATGCCCTGTGGTCACCTAAGTGGCACAAGTCCTAGTTTAGGCGCTAGGCGCCGTACCTCGACCCCTACCGCATATAGTTAGATAGGGTATATTTGGTGCCGCCGTACCCCAAATCGGTGCCTATACTTACCCTTTTGGGGTCAGAATCTATTAAAGGGGTCAATGCCCTAAAATGCCCTGTGGTCACCTAAGTGGCACAAGTCCTAGTTTAGGCGCTAGGCGCCGTACCTAGACCCCTACCGCATATAGTTAGATAGGGTATATTTGGCGCCGCCGTGCCCCAAATCGGTGCCTATACTTACCCTTTTGGGGTCAGAATCTATTAAAGGGGTCAATGCCCTAAAATGCCCTGTGGTCACCTAAGTGGCACAAGTCCTAGTTTAGGCGCTAGGCGCCGTACCTAGACCCCTACCGCATATAGTTAGATAGGGTATATTTGGCGCCGCCGTGCCCCAAATCGGTGCCTATACTTACCCTTTTGGGGTCAGAATCTATTAGAGGGGTCAATGCCCTAAAATGCCCTGTGGTCACCTAAGTGGCACAAGTCCTAGTTTAGGCGCTAGGCGCCGTACCTAGACCTCTATCGCATATAGTTAGATAGTAAAAATAGGGTATGTTTGGCGCCGCTGTGCCCCAAATCGGTGCCTATACTTACCCTTTTGGGGTCAGAATCTATTAAAGGGGTCAATGCCCTAAAATGCCCTGTAGTCACCTAAGTGACACAAGTCCTAGTTTAGGCGCTAGGCGCCGTACCTAGACCCCTACCGCATATAGTTAGATAGGGTATATTTGGCGCCGCCGTGCCCCAAATAAGTGCCTATACTTACCCTTTTGGGGTCAGAATCTATTAGAGGGGTCAATACCCTAAAATGCCCTGTGGTCACCTAAGTGGCACAAGTCCTAGTTTAGGCGCTAGGCGCCGTACCGAGACCCCTACCGCATATAGTTAGATAGTAAAAATAGGGTATATTTGGCGCCGCTGTGCCCCAAATCGGTGCCTATACTTACCCTTTTGGGGTCAGAATGTATTAGAGGGGTCAATGCCCTAAAATGCCCTGTGGTCACCTAATTGGCACAAGTCCTAGTTTAGGCGCTAGGCGCCGTACCTAGACCCCTACCGCATATAGTTAGATAGGGTATATTTGGTGCCGCTGTGCCCCAAATCGGTGCCTATACTTACCCTTTTGAGGTCAGAATCTATTAGAAGGGTCAATACCCTAAAATGCCCTGTGGTCACCTAAGTGGCACAAGTCCTAGTTTAGGCGCTAGGCGCCGTACCTAGACCCCTACCGCATATAGTTAGATAGGGTATATTTGGCGCCACCGTGCCCCAAATCGGTGCCTATACTTACCCTTTTGGGGTCAGAATCTATTAGAGGGGTCAATGCCCTAAAATGCCCTGTGGTCACCTAAGTGGCACAAGTCCTGGTTTAGGCGCTAGGCGCCGTACCGAGACCCCTACCGCATATAGTTAGATAGGGTATATTTGGCGCCGCCGTGCCCCAAATCGGTGCCTATACTTACCCTTTTGGGGTCAGAATCTATTAGAGGGGTCAATACCCTAAAATGCCCTGTGGTCACCTAAGTGGCACAAGTCCTAGTTTAGGCGCTAGGCGCCGTACCGAGACCCCTACCGCATATAGTTAGATAGTAAAAATAGGGTATAATTGGCGCCGCCGTGCCCCAAATCGGTGCCTATACTTACCCTTTTGGGGTCAGAATGTATTAGAGGGGTCAATGCCCTAAAATGTCCTGTGGTCACCTGAGTGACACATGCCCTAGTTTAGGCGCTAGGCGCCGTATATTGAGAGTACTTTTTTGTCGGGTTCGTTATACGTACATTTTCTAAGCGATAAATATTAGGAAAAATCCTTATTGGCCGCTAGCTTATTGTCCGCTAGCTTGACTTTAGTATCTCCAGTGCCTAAACCGGAAGTTACGTAAAATTGAGACTTTCTCGCCCTATATCTGTGAGTTAACCAAAGAGAGACAACTCAAATAATTTTTCGAAGCACGAATTAGTTTCGTTCATTGTGTTCAACATTGTTGTTGATCTTATCTTTTTTTGTGTGTACTATTATGCTCCATGTGGAGCCTCTTCGTGAAATAAAAGGTTTCAAAGGTTTATTTTCTTTGGGACCAGAGACCCGTAGTCTGAACTTATGATGTACCGTTGGCTGTTTAAGTTATAACAGTTAACATTCAGCAGGCTTATTCACGAAACTTTCCTAAGATACATGTATGTCGTAAGATATGTCCTAAGATATAACTTAGGGAAAAAGTCATGGACATCCAAAGATCAACATTGGACACGTCTTAGGATGTTTCTCAACGATATATTAGGAACATCTCTTAAGTTAACTCTCTCTCTCTCTCTCTCTCTCTCTCTCTCTCTCTCTATAGTTTGTAAAAAGAATTCAGTAAATACACCCAATAATAAAAGTCAAGAAACACAAAACTCGAATAACATTTCACTGTTAGCGCTTTCGGCTTTAATGCCTCTTCAGACATATAGACAGTTAGGGTAGACTCAATTTTTAGCATTTAACAGTTTAAAGATGATCAGATCTATCCTCTGACACCTTTATGACTCGGGTGAGTGTTATGAACCTTTTGTTGTTGTGATATTTTATTTTTCGAAAGTTTAGTTGGCTTATCAGATTTATAGAATTAAGCAACTTGCGAGGCTTCTTCAGAGATGGCTTAACCTGTATAGAAATACAGGGTTATTGTCTTTGAATAGTGGCCGCGCTGTCGGTGATTTATATTTACTCGGAACTGGTAATTGAAAATGAAGCTTATCGTATTAGAAATCACTAAACGATTGGATTTTAAGAATTATAAATGAAACAATGTAGAGGATTTTTGCCAATGTTACCTTACATTTGTAACTGTTAAAAACCATATGTAAATAAATGTATGTACAATGTATAAATATATACAAATTAATCTTATTGAATGCTTAGTCATTATTTAAAACTTAGACGTATTTAGCGTCAAACTGTTCGCGTTAGATTAACCCCTTCTCTACCGTACCGGTCAATTTGACCGGTGGCGCGTAAAAACAGGGCCACGCAAAAGGAGTGCCTCTAAATCTTTGAAACTACGGTCATAAGATATATGATCTATATATCATATTTTTGGAAATTTCCTCTATTTTTTGACTATCTAAAAATCAATAAAGTAAGTAAAGCCATTAAATTTAAAAAAGCATTTAAAGTGAAGGATGGCTTCGTCTAAATATGACGTAACGCTTTTTCGCAAGGTCATTTTCCCCCTCGATATGATTTGTTTTATTTTCCTTATGAATTCAATATTTTTTTTATATTTTTGAAAAGCATATATTCCCTGCTTTCAGAAGATATAAAGATTATTTTTAATGCCTGGCAAAGTTATAAGAAAATAGCAATTTTTTGCACATGTACGTTTTCTTACGATTTTATTTCTCAATGTTTAAACATATCGGCGTTTTACCTATATTTATATATGGAAATAGGGAAAAGTAAATACAGCCTGTAAAAGTAGAGGACATTTCCATTTTGATGGGCCCTTATTCGTGTTATAATTCTCGGTAGTTTTTATATTACGATAAAATGAAATTGGGACATGCTGCGCGGTTTTCTTTAAAATTAGCGACAAAACGTCGTCGCTAAAAGCGATCGACGCGCGTCGCACAATAAAGTGGTGAAAACTATTGTCATCTTTTAGTAAATTCAGTACCTCTTGATACACTAAAGCAATATACACATATGTATGAAATAATCAGCCAGGTATTTTCTGCATTTTTTTTTAAAGCATAAAACGAATATTGGTATATAACAGTTACACAACCTACATGTAACTTCATAAAACACCTATTGACGATGTTACATCGGCAGAGTAAATTTAAATTTCAGATATAAACGTTATATTTGTTCGGAGTAGTAATAATTTTCCCCGTGCCAAACAAATAAAACTAAAACGAAGTTCGCATATAGCCTATAGGCCTATAGTTTTATTTTTCCGTGATCGGGATCGCGGGTCCCGCGGGGTTTTCTGAAAGTGTGCACTGGCAACACACGTGTTTCCGTTTCAACGAAAACAACAACATAGTTTCACTGTCACAGGGAAGGCTTGTATTTTACATCTTTAAAACGACCTGATGTCAGAAGAAGATGCCCTGGAATTCCTGTTGCAGGATGACCCAAACGATCATGCATTCAGTATAAACATGTACATGTAAGTTGATGTAGCCACATAGGCCGACTAGAAAAAAAATTGCAGATTTGTTATGAAAAATTCACGATTAATCAACGCGATTTGATGCCATAATTTGTCGTTTCATGAAAGAAAATATTTATATTTTATGATATCTAAACCAAGTGAATAACACCCAACTGTTTATTAAGAGCTGACATCATTTAATCTGTCCTGGTCCGGCATCAATCCGTCTGATTAACACCCCCCCCTTTCCAGAATTCTCTCCTTACCTGACGCGCGAGTGTAAGAAGTGGGTGGATTTAGTGTACAATGAGATGGGGGAGGGTGTGGTTTTAATCAGACTGGGCATTCATGGCCGCTGGTTAGAGGGCTATTTTCCAGGATTTTTCCATGTTTATTAAAAATTATCTTTCTATGAAAAGAAAACACAATCTGTTAGGAAAACACATATTACGTCATTATAATGATAGAATTTATTATCATAATTTGAATTATTTTCTTCATATTGTAACAGAAATATAAACGAAATGTGTGTTTTGGCCGAAATGGGGGGTGAGGGGGGGGGGGGGGGTACGTAACATCAAAGTCTGATTATGACAGGCTAATGAAAAATCATATAGATTTCTCTTTTATCCAAATGCATGTATTTTATATACACTGAGTAGCTTAATTATGACCATAAATTACATGTGATCCATACATGCTGGTACTGGTATACTATGAGCTATGATGCGTTTGTAGTATTTTCAAAGGCACATCAGCTCATACATTTAGAATTTCCTATTTTTGACTCTAATCTAGTGAGAGGGGTCGTAATATATATATTTTTCAGACAAAAAAAAATGCAAAAATGTGCACATATATGACCTTTGACCCCGTAGATCTCTTTGAGGTCATGGGATACCTTGACAAACTTTATAAGAAATTATTCCCTGTCCAATTCCTAACAAAATTATATGTCATATCCCTATCCTAGCTGCAATAATGTAGCCCTCTCTGATTTTTTTTTTTTTTTTTTTTTTTAGGGAGAGGGCTACAACTCCTTAGGATCTCCGTAATGGTGCAAATGCGGGAGTGATTCACTCCCGCAGCATTTGCGCTCATTCTAAACATTTCCTGACTTTCTTTACGTAAATAAAATGATATTCTATGTTTCTTAGTCAATATATAAATTTACAACCTGCAACTTTAGATTTGTGAGGCTCTATTCTACCGTTTTCAACAATTTCGATAAATCCCAGTTTCTCGATTCATATTTATGCGCCATGTTTGATGTACTGAAGTTTCAACTTCCGGTTGTCAAGTCATTTGCATATGCCATATAAGGTGGTATTTACATCAATGGACAAGTATGGAGGCGAAAGCTATTTCGTCGGTATTGAGAAGGTTTGAATTTAATATCAAGTTAAAAACCGAACAGCAGAGTGTAAATTCTTTCTGCAACAATATGATTTTCTTTCCTTTGTCGAAGTGGCTCGAGTAACTACATTTTCGCGCTGATTGTCAATGTTTAGGCTTTTCATTAGATCCACCTACGAGATCTCGCGATAACAAGCATGGCGGAGCAGACGAAGAATTTTGCATGCTGTACATTATATTTAATGAAAAACACCTTTATTAGACATGCCCGAGCACAAAGTTGGTACTCCTTTTGGTGTAAACAACATTTGGGACCAATACACAGAGTTTATTATCGGTTATTCATAAAATTATTTTGCACCATTACGGAGATCCTATGGAATCGTAGCCCTATCCCGAAAACGTCAGAATAAAAAAAAATTGGATTGGGCTACATTATTGCAGCTAATCCCTATCCCAAATCGTGATACATGCAGATTTTATTCGATGTAAAAATATTGTCATTTAGTCTTTAAAAATCTCTAAAATGTGCCGGTAGAGAAAGGGTTAAGGAATAACGTTGTTTTGAGGCTTTAGTAACGTTGTAATTTTGGCCCAATACCGTGCCCGACGTCTATAATGTTTTAAACTGCTAGGACAATTTAATTAAACCGATATTGCTCCAAGAAACAGAATTAAGATTTAAATGTTATCATTTTTAGACGGGGTCACGTGACCCCATCTATTGGTGTACTGTCAGCCGAGACCTCAAAACGGAAGCCGTACCGAGAACACATGAATTGAATCTATGTGGAAGAAAAGTGCATAAATTGCGCTGATCATTTTGTACACAGATTTGAAAAATATAAGATCAATATTTTGAAAAAAGAAAAGAAGAAAACATTCTTTTTATTTTTCATTGATTTATTAGATGAATTTGAATTATCTTTCAAACAGAAACGTTTGTTGTTTTCATGAGCAAATATTCTTACTTTGTTTACATCTGGCCTTTTTTACGGAAGAAACCGAGCATATGCTAATGTATACGGAGTTTGTCGTGTTATTTATTCTATGCACGCTAAAAATAGTTTTAATGCAAGCCAACAATATTACCCCCCGACAACTGTACATGCGAGTTCTTTTGGACGTTTTTCTTATTTATTTTGAGGCCAAAGTCTCTTTTTCACTATATACTGTAGATTTGAACTTGCCTCTAACTTTTATACATGTACTTGCTGGTGCATGTTTAGCAGACTTCAAATCCTTATGACATTCATGATTCATGTTGCTTTTGAAATTCAAAGGTCAAGGTCATTATCACACTAAATACCTATTGCGGCCATTCAAAGCTTGATACTTATAAACTATATAAAATATGTGCATGCTTTTACTTTGTGAATGAAAGCGTGCATAAAAATATTCCAAACTGCAACTCGGCCATACGCATTTTTTATGCATAATATTTTGAAATTATATAATTTACAGATTTTTATATTATCATTTAAAAAAAAATGTCTGGCTTGTGGACTTGTATTTTTACATGTATGATTGACTATCACATGTATATATCTTTCATTGTATAGGACACTTCTAGTCCTAATGTGTGTCAAAAAATTAGAAATTATGTAATTAATTTGTTAAAATGTTTACAATTTACATGTACATATTTACAGTTCTAGTAGTTTAGAAACTATATTTATGCCCCCGAGATCGAAATTCTGTCATTCTGTAATTCTGTCTGAAACTTTAACCTTGCAAATAACTTTTCAACAGTAAGTGATAGAGCTTTGATATTTCATATGAGTATTTCTTGCGACAAGACCTTTCCGTGGGTATCAACATTTTTTTTATCCTTTGACCTCCACCTTGGAGTTTGACCTACTTTTTAAAAGCTTTAACCTTGCAAATAACTTTTGAACAGTAAGAGCTAGAGCTTTGCTATTTCATTTGAGTATTTCTTGTGACAAGACCTTTTCGTAGGTACCAACAATTTTGACCCTGTGACCTTGACCTTGGAGTTTGACCTTCTTTTTGAAAACATTAACCTTGCAAAGAACTTTTGAACAGTAAGTGATAGAGCTTTGATATTTCATATGCGTATTTCTTCAATTTTCTTGTGACAAGACCTTTTCGTAGGTATCAACATTTTTTTTACCCTTTGACCTCCACCTTGGAGTTTGACTTGCTTTTTAAAAACTGTAACCTTGCCAATAACTATTGAACAGTAAGAGCTAGAGCTTTGCTATTTCATTTGAGTATTTCTTGTGACAAGACCTTTAGTAGGTACCAATATTTTTGACCCTGTGACCTTGTAGTTTGACCTACTTTTTAAAAACTTTAACCTTGCCAATAACTTTTGAACAGTAAGTGATAGAGCTTTGGTATTTCACATGATTATTTATTGTGACAAGACCTTTTTGTAGGTACCAACAGTTTTGACCCTGTGACATTGACCTTGGATTTTGAGCTACTTTTTAAAAACTTTAACCTTGCCAATAACTTTTGAACAGTAAGAGCTAGAGCTTTGATATTTCATATGAGTATTCCTTGCGAAAATACCTTTCCGTGGGTACTAAACCTTTTGAACTTGACATTTGACCTACTTTTAAAAAGAGTGGCATTGGTCATAACTTCTAAATGGTAAATATTAGAGCTTTCATATTGCACTTGAGCATTTCTTGTGACAAGATATTTCTACTGGTACCAAGATATTTGTCCTGGTGACTTTGACCATCTTCGGAATTGGCCATTATCGGGGGCATTTTGTGTTTCACAAAAATATCTTGTTTTATACAAGTTTGGAGTGTTTACATGTCCATCTCATTATAACCTTTTCTGTGATACTGAAAATAGCGATGAAAACCCAGCATTGCAATTTATTTAACCCTGATCAGACATCAGTCTGTATTATTAACTCAAAATCTCACATTGCAACAGTATTTTATTCTTTACACAGTCATAGTTCACTGTTCTGTATCGATGTTATTACTATTCAACAGTAATGCTTTTACATTTGTTAATTGTCCAGATACTGGTGTATGCATACTATTTTAAAATGCCTGAATTTGCAGCACTTCATGTTGTATTGTTTCACTTGAGAAGACAGCTGTCTGGCGTGTGGATATGTTTATTTATATTCGACTGTAACATGTAAATATTTTTCATTGCATAGGAAACTTCTAGCCCAAATGTGTGTCAAAAAAATTGAAATTACTATGTTACCAATTTTGTTACAATATTTACAATTTACATGTTCTTGTTTAGTAGTTTAGAAAATTTTCTTTACTAAAGAAAGATCTGGAATGTTTACATATCCACTTAATTTTAACCTTTCACGTGTTATTGACAGGTTGTATTATGCAATTCCAAAGTATGCCATTATTAATTTTATCTTTAACATTTGATTTCATTATGTTGGTCCATAAAAAATAAGCTATTAAACATATATTGTCATATGTCAACCTATCATTTGTTATTTTTCTGTTCTGTTGACATATTAAACTTTGTTCCATATCTTTATCTATGTTTCTTTTCATTTACTTTATTATAGCACTCATGCTTTTTCACAAGAGTTCAGCACCTGATTTAGCTATGCATAGCTGAGGAGCTAAGTGCACAAGTTAAAATGGTGACCCTCACTATAAGATACAAACCAAGAATATTGAGGTTTAATAAGGAAGGAACTATCTCGGCGAAATGATAACCAAGTATATCGAGTTCTGGATCATATTGATTAAACAAAACTGGCCGTAAGACTAGGAGGTCACAATACAAGCATTCCTTTAGATATTTGTTTTGGCCTCAAAACCATGAATATCAAGGAAATTTCGATTTTGAACACTTCTTTTCTTATATCAAAAACACGAGTAGGAAGTTGTACGTAAACCTGCAATTCACGACCTATGTCTGATTAAAGTATTTTTCTGGAGAGTTTTCATATGAATTGTCATATTAGCATAACTGCACCATTTCTGAAAGTTATGCATCGAATAATTTGACCACGTCTTTCAGTACTTTGATTCATACTCAGTCAGGCTATTGACAAAGACGTAAATGTTACAGGGTTTCAACAGTCTCGTTTAAAGTCAGCATTTCACAACTTTTATGGTCGTTATAATGCTCTAATTTACAAATACAATCTGTCATTAGGAAAAATGCTGTCTGACGTATTTCATATCTTGTGTTAGGCCATTGTTTACACTGATTTTAGCTACTGATTACTCTGTTTACCTGATATAGATAAATGACTCACTCACGGCGCTCACTGCGGGTATAGCCGGTCGATAGGGGATGCTTACTCCTCCTAGGCACCTGATCCAACTAATGGTATGTCCAGGGATCCATGTTTGCCCAACTCTTAATTGTGTATTCTTTATAGGAGTTCTGAGATTGATCACTGTTCGTTATCTTAATCTTTTCATGGTATAACTGCATTGGAACTTGTTCAATACTTATTTCATGGGTCCAAACATATTATACATTTATCACTTAGGAGGGCATGGATCCGATTTTGGTACAACATTATTTACACATTTGATTAATAATGTGATAGTACATGTATTTGACTCGTGTAAAAATAGCATGAAACCTAAATTTCAGAAACTAACGCAAAGATGTATTTGAGACACCTAATCTTTTCATTTTCAGAAACAGGTACAAGCCCTGTATGTGTTTACATGTTACATGAATCAGCTAGTTGACGGGTTTGGTGAAAGAATGTTTTTACAACGAAAATGTTCTGTTCTCTCTTATTTGTGCTTCTTTCCTAAATCGATTTATCATTGATATGTCGAATGTTGAGTGTTTTTGACATAGCATTTTCGTTTTTAGAAATCTTTGTGTTCTTAACTCCGCAGGTGGTTTCTTGACCATGACAAGGGTGTTGTTAAACACGATTTTGGGAGCCGAATGTTATGTTTTAAAATACAAAGTGATAAAAATATTTTTTATCTCTGGTTTATGAAAAAGCTTTATTTCTATAAGAAGAACTACTAATTTCAACCGATAAAAAAATCGTGTTCACACCCTCTTTACAGTTATCTAGTTGAAAATGTTTATCTCGATTCAAAATTTCAAAATACTGCATTGGGGGTACTTTAAACCAACTTTTATTCATGACGACTTGATTTTACGATTTACTAATTGATGAACTGGTTCAGGACGACTAATTTTCGCAGACAATGTCTTAAAAATACAGTATATATGTACATGAAAAGACTGGGACGTGTTGTACATAAGAGCTTACGAATTATGATCATCTTTATATATTGCATTTTTGCACTTTATTGTGTGATCATTGACTCCAATACAAATTGGTGAAAAAGCTTCATTTTTTAGTTCATTCATATAAATTAATAACTGTGTAATTCAATTCAAGACTTGCGATTTTGTCGTAAATTGGTTTATGAAAAGGTTAAGATAACTAACAACAATCAGTCTCATAACTTTGATAAGGAATACAAAATAGGTAGTTGGGCAAACACGGACCCCTGGATATGCCAGGCGTGAGATAAGGTTTCTAGGAGGAGTAAACATCCCCTGTCGACCGATCACACCCACCATAAGCCCTATATAATGGCCTCAAAGGTCGTAGAGTCGACTCGTCCACGATTTCCAACGAGGGATGGTATATACAGCACCATCTTATGAACTTCATTGTTTACAAATTTTACAGGTTTCAGTTAAATCAAAAAACAAATGCGATCCTTTTGTATATATATATTAAGTTCATAATGATGCAGATGTTTGTAGTTATATTATTTGCTACTCTTTGATAAATTATACTGCAAGTTCTAAAACATATTTTAGTACATGTATGTATAACCCTTACTAATTCAGTAATTGATTCAAAGCATCATTGATACAATTCATTCAATTTTTAGGAATGACTCCTGTGCTACTGTGATAGAGGACAGAAAGATATCCAGCAAACGTGTACACATTGAAAGAATTATTGGACTTGCCAAAACTTTCAAAATACTGACAGAACCTATGAATAACTCTGAAACAAAGCTTTCCTGTAAAATTATTTATGTCTGTTTCATGTTGTGCAATTTTAAGAATTGCATAGTGCCGTCTTATGCATAATTCACCATTAAAAATTGATGTGATTAAAGAATAAACCTTTATTTAATTTTTAAAACATTTATTCCATGTACATTTACCATCGTATGTCTTGAAAAACGTTTTCTCTAACAGAGCAGACTTAAAATATCTTTCATAAAATTCATTAAAATTTCTCTTCATCTCGTCAATGAATTTGTCATTCCTTTTAATTTGAAAAGCTCTTATCACAATGAAGGTCCCTGTAGAGTTGTGGATCGGGTAACATCATAATAAATTAAGGTCCAGAAATATCGGTCCTTGCACGATGTTCATTTCTTCTATATGCTTCAATTAAGTCTGTAATCAAATAACACTTATCAGGTGATCATTATAATGTAAAACATAGTGGCAATCATCAAATAATTATAACACTGTACCGTTTTATTCAATATAAAAATGCGTTTCTATTTTGCTGCAGACATGAAGCAATATAGCAACGATGTTGGAATTGCCGAGGAAATTCAAGTTTAGTTTAGCTCGGTAAATCTGCAAACTTTTACAAGAATTCCTTTCTGATAACACCTAGTTTCATTATACGTTGTTATAATATATTTAGATACTATCTAAACACCATTGATAGTTATTTACTGCGTTAATCATATTTTACTTGGATGAACATAAAAACATTGAATGTTTATTTACCTTCTTACAAATTACCACTTTCTTCCCAATTTCTTTGCTCCAAACTTTTCTAACTCTTTCCTAAGTTCAAGTATTGTCATATGACCACAACTGGATGCCATCGTAAGTAAAAGGTAGTGTTTGTGTTTTCCGAAATCGCATTCGAGAATGGTTGCTGATAACCCATCTTCTCAACATTTATCTTTTTTTTTTTTCGGTTCAGGGCCGGATTTGCCTGTGGCGCTCTCTATCAATACAAGATAAGATAACCGACTCCGGTTCCTCATTGTAGTTCCATATATTTAAAAAAAAAATTTTTTTCCTTGCGCGATTTTTCTCATTTCCTCTTCTTCTTTTCTCTTAATTTTTGTACCCCTGATTAGGAAATTTTTGTGTAATTTGTAGAAATAACCAAGTGTTTATAAAGGAACTATTTGCTGTTGGTAGCTGAGGCTACTTCCTGAGGTACACTCCGGCTGTTTACACACATGTGAAAAACACGTGGATTTAAGGGTAGTCTTGTTTGCGGGTAATTTATTTTCGAAAATGCCGCGTAGGGTGTTGTTTTTCTGGTGTCGGCAGATGAGATAGGTAACATAGAACGTGTCTGACTGCGTTATTCGGCATCAATTTTGTAAACTGATTTTTAATGATTTTTTTCCTCTCTATAGTAATATATAGTGAAAATAATTACCGGTGTGATACCAAATAAAGATCTGTAATTAACCAAAGAGAGACAACTCAAATCATTTTTCGAAGCACGAATCAGTTCACCTGTTGTGTTCAACATACATTGTTGATCTGACCTTTATCCATGTGAAATAAAAAGTTTCAAAGTTTCGACAATGATTTATTTTTCCTTTGGGACCGGAGACCGGTAATCTGAATACGTGAAATTTACCGTTGTGTAGAAGTTTTATTTCCATTGATAAATCATGCAGATATATTAGCTTTATAATCAAAACATTCGTTCACCACAAAATATAGTCCTTTCCAAATCCTTTGTAAATTTGAATTGATATTTTGAATAAAATTAAGTAGAAAGGATTTAGCAGTAAATAAATTATATATTTGGGACGATACAATAAATATTGAATTAGTATGGTGTACTTTTAGCATATTGCGCGACTGCACTTTAAAAACGCTAAACAGTTCATTGCCTTTAATGATTTCTATTCTGGATATTTCATGAACGACTTTTTTTCATTTTCAGCATTACGGTAATCACATGCGCATTGGTTGATAATCTAACAAAGAAGATGGCACTAGTACATTTTGTTCTTATGTCCAAATGAAATTAAAAACGCAACTTTGCAACATTTTCAGGGTTTAATATTCGCAATCCATGACCAACATTTAGTGAAATATTAAGAATTCCAAGTTTACAGTGTGCCGGTGAACATAAATTCCCCAGTGCTATTGTGACCTTGTCTCATCGTTAGAATGTTCTTAACGAACGGAATACACCAAATGTGTATTCCATGAGCACGGCCACACAAAGGAATAAATCCCTCTTCAGGTAAATTAAACAGGTAAAGATAAATATTGCAATGACGGGTGCTTAAAGAGTTAATGGTAAAAGCAAGAAATGATGTGAAGAAGTGCTTAGGATCTTCAAGGGTTTGGCTTTGTACCGCGTCCATGTTTTCACAAGGAATTTGAAAAATAATAACACTTTATCAAAACATTGCTGAGGCGGCTTGAGGGAAATACTTTTCCATTCGATTTACGTAGAATCTATTTAAATTGAAAATTCTCTTTACAAGAATGAAGTGTGACTTAGTTTACTTTCGTATGTCATTATGGAGAGAATACATTTTTATCTTTAAATTTTTTGGAATGATTAAATGTACACCCCCTTTATTGAGCCTTGATGCATGTATATTTGTGACGTCATCATACCGAAACTCAAAAAGGAACCATACTAGTCTATCATGATCATGGTGACAAAGTGAGCGTAGACAATTTGTAATGGCCACGAGCCTGTTGGTTTTAGTGGTGGTATTGCCGCTGACGTTAGCGGGTACCATTACCGATAGTTATGGAAATGAAGCTTACGATAATGGCACGATCTCCTGGGGCTCCGTTCCGTCGGGAATTCCATACAAAACGACGAATAATTATGACGAGGGATCGTTGAAATATCTCTTCGCTTTCGTTCGTGGATTTATTAATACCATACAACCAAATGCATTTCCGTTTAGTAAGTAACTCTCTCTCTCTCTCTCTCTCTCTCTCTCTCTCTCTCTCTCTCTCGTCCATGTAGCAAAGTTATTTATGTTTGTATAAAAGAGAATAAGAACATTTTGATAAGTGAAATATTATGGTGAAGAAAACATCGAAATATAAAGTGTAACATTTCTAAAATGATGTTTTTCTAATTATAGCAAAAAGATATATTAATTTTATTAGCATGCAACCAAATCATCTGCAGAAAATGAATATGAACCCCTTCCTTTATTTCGATTAAATACCACGTGAAGATTCATCTTCCAACATTCATTAAAATTAGGAGTCTATTACACAAGGGCTATAATGATCCACAGTCCTCCAACATGTGACCTGGTTTAATTTTCATTATACAGTGTCCAACGATAAAGTACCCTTCGAATAAATATTTGATTTAAAGTTTCGTTTTTAAACCCCTCTAATAACAAGGATAAATAATGATGATTTATGAATTTGAAACGAAAATAGAAATAAATATATAACTTGATGAATATCATGTAAACACAAAGTTACATGTGTTGAATTTTTGTTTATCTTTTTTTTAAAAATTTATTTTCCAGCATTAATCAAACAGGTTCTAGATGGAAGTTTCGACATTTCTTCTCAGTATATGGAGGTAGGTTTCTTTCATATTTCCAGTATGAACATTCTAAACATGGGTAAGCGATGGTACCGCTTGATAAAAACATTGCACACGAATGAGATTATATACGAGATGTTGAACAATTACATTTAATGATTGCAGTTGGTTAACTACGCCATGGGCTTTGGGATCTGCTTCGTGATTGGCCTGCTATTCATGATTTTTCTGCCGCTGTGTGGCTGCTGTTTTTGTTGTTGTCGTTGCTGTGGAAACTGTGGAGGAAACAGCAAGCAGGTATATCGGTTATTTGTAAATATCAGGGCGGAGTATCGCTAATATATCAAACAAATATACACCATATACATATACAGAAACACCGGTTATTTGTAAATACTCAGTATTACCAATGTATCAAAATATACACCATATACACATATAGAAACACCGGGTTGTCACTAAAATTTAACACTAATAAATAGTTTAAAATGTACACCGATTATTTGTAAATACGAATGAAAAGTAATTAGTAAACATACATGTATACTGTGCAACGGTGTTATATATAGTTACCATATGTACTATATACAAGTCTGTAAACGAGATAATAATTTACATGTATGTACACTGTATATAAACGGTTATATTAGTTCCACCTATTTCTCTTGAACCACTAACAGTGTTATAATTGAGAAATAAATTTCATTATTTGCAATACATGTACACGAGGGTATGGAGTGTGACACTTCACGCCGGTATACCTCATAAAGCGCGTTAACTTACAGCTTTGAAGTTCATACCCACATGTATTTTCAAATCTGAAATTTACTTTTTTAAAAACATTTTATTCAAAACTCGAAATAAAAGACACCGTATTCTTCTACATCTGCTTCGTACTTAGATATTTTATCGAACAAAGACATGAATGGCAAATTGACAACTCATCTTTATGACAAACGGGATTATTTCAGCTTCTTCATCGTCAACTTACCATATTTGTGTAACAATATTCCGTTATCACCTGCATGTGGTGTTTACGTCTCAACTGATTGGATACGCAAGAGCTTGTTTTGTGTATGATCAGTTTTTAAATCGAGGCAGGCTATTGACAAACAAGTTGATGTCACAGTGATTTCAAGTCTCGTTTAAAGTCAGCATTTTGCAAATTCTATGGTCTTTATAACGATCTAGTTTACCAGTACAACCTATCATTGGGTCAAATACTGTCTGACGTGTTTCATGCCGATTGTTAGGCCGTTCTTGGCACACTTATTTTGACTACAGATAACACCGTTTACCTGATCAAGATATAGGGCTTACGGTGGTTGTGACTGGTTGACAGGGGATGCTTACTCCTCCTGGGCACCTTATCCACCTTTGGTATTCTGGCGTTCTTGTCTACCGAACTCTTAATTTTGTATTCCTTGTCGGAGTTATAAGATTGATCACTGTTCGTTATACTCACCTTTTCATTCTGCTTTTATTTCTATCAGAATTGATAGCCATCAAAATAGACATACATGTACTATATTTACCAGGATTCATACGCGCACTGTTCATTACTGCAGCACATTTGTAAGGGCATGACTACCATTAAAATCTGTAAGGATATCAAAGGCAAAACGTTGAAAATGTAAATATAAGGTTATAAAGGCATATACTATTGATAATATGTTGTACGGTGTGACCGTTGAGACGAGCGAAGCCCATTAACATCTTGCAACACAACTTATAGACATTTTATCCGCCTCTTCATTTAATGCGGGAAATATAACGCGGTGAATGAAAAGTGTTACATTGTGATGTCATATTAGCTGCAATGTTTTTTCTTCTCTTAACAAAAACAAAACGTTTGACGCTATGAGAAAGCTTGTCTGGAATTTAAAAACGTTCATGGTATTTACTTAACAATCTAATTATTTTAATTACGGGTTTGTTAATGAAGTATACCGCAGTGACGGCGACATTTTTCCAGAAGCATTATGGGTAATACTCATCTTTTTTCAGCTGAAGAAGAGCAAATCACGTGACTCACTCATATGTGTAATCATTGGAGCGAGCTCGTCGCGTCGCTTCGCGACACGAGCTTCGCTCGCTATAAACACGGGTGCACAGGTTATAGATAAAAAATACTATCGGTTAGTTTTTAATAAGTACATTATGTAATTCATTGCAGCCATGTATTTAACATTTCATTATTCTAATTCTCCTGTTCTTTACATGTATTTCCTTTCGTATGTTTATGAAAAGATTTATCGTTTTTACGTGCAGTATGTTTGGGTTGGTCGCTGGTACACTGTATACCATGCAAAATAATGATTATCCTTCCTAAAACTGCTAATTTCAAATTGACTTTGAATAGGTCTACGAGGAGAATGGCGACTGTAAGAGAATGGGACTTGCGCAGGCGTTGTTTCTGTTGTCTATTGTAATGGGGTAAGATCATGTGATTATGGTGATGAGTCAATAACTGATTGTTTAACGTAGGTTGTAAAAGTATTATTTACAGGATCATGTTATTGTCAGCAGATGAAAATATAGTCTTCATTCAATTACTGAAGTATAATTACTTAGGGTTATTTTTCTCTCGGCTTGAAATATCATCATAATCTGTATGTGGTAATGCACTGATTTATTGGGGATAATTATCATTGTAGTGCCTCGGCAGTTTGTGTGTATATGACGAACGGACGCTTTACAGTAGCACTTACTTACGCCGATACCAGCATAGCTGATAACCTTGATGACATCATGTCTTACGTCAACAACACCGGAATGGTATGAACACGACCATATGGTGATTCGGATCGATCAGATTATGCTTTTTTAACGACTCATACAATTACAAAGCGATAATTGGAAACAATAAGATTTGTTCATTGTTTATTCTAACTGATGATGACGTTTTACATTGCAGCAATTCAAATACGTAGCTGTCGACATGTATACGATTGTAGCCTCTGCGCTTCTTCGTGATATCTCGGGTTAGTTCGTCCTCTTCACGTGATTTGTCCAATTTATAGATTGATTGATGGAGTATCCAGTAGGTTTAATGCATGATGGAATATTTTCATGAATACATAATTATTCAGCTCGAGTCTTTGTTTAACGAACTTCTCTCTACTAAAGGCATAGGAAGTGTATTGACGAGCGCCATCTTTAGTGTTCTGGATATAGACCCCGTCATCAACGCTGTAATTTCATTGGATCAGTGTAAGTAACACGCTGCCTTTTTCAGTGGACAAACATACATTGCGGAATTAATGTTTTTGGTAAGGTACAACATGTATATGTACGTAGTACACCACCATACATATATGTACTAATTTAGTGCATATGAAAGGTGAAGATAACGAACAGTGATCAATCTCATAGCTCATATAAGCAATACAAAATAGATAGTTGGGCAAATACGGACCCCTGGACACACTGGAGGTGAGATCCAAGTGCACAAGAAGAGTAATCATCCCCTGTCGACCGGTCACACCCGCCGTGAGCCCTATATCCTGATCAGGTATAATGGTGTACTTTGTACATAAACAATGCATGTTGTAACTTATCAAGTTATTTATTTAGACGTTGCCAGCACTACATTAACATGATGCAATAACACTCACTTGTACTGGTTTCTGACGTTCTTCAACGTTGAATCCGCAAGTCACCCAAACTATGACTTTGTACTCGATTTTAGGGATTTCTCATTTTACGTTACAGCTTTGTTAAGCATAAAGACAGCCCTAGATCAGGTGATCATAGACCAGAATATCCTGACGACTGCAGCCAATAATCTGACCTCCAGCCTGAGTTCCCTGAAGAGTGACATCGATGCCACGAAGTCTTTATGTAGCGCTAGCTGTACCCCAAGCACAGCGTGTGATAGCTTTGACACATCGCCATTATCCATGACTATCGACTTCTCGTCCGTACGTTTCTGTTACGATTCACTGATGTATATGATCTAAGTATTTCAGAACCGTTGTACTAACATTTCAGTTGTGGCATATTGCATTTCATGGATCATTTTCCATTATTCAAATCTATAGCTACCAGACCTGACATCAACACAGACATCCATTGACAACGTTATGTCCCAGAATCTTACCGGCTTAGCTTTAACGGTGAGTATTGCCCTTATCAACCAAAATTCTAAATATATTTTATCAACCAGTGATTAAAAAAAAAGTAAGGTCAAGTACTTCTAGCTTTACGTTATTAGTTTACCATGAATCACATGCAGGGCCTTCGTGGCCGACTGGTTAGAGCATCACGCAGAAAATCACACGGCCTCTCACCTCTGGTCGGCGCGAGTTCGAATCCCGCTCGCGCCGGTAAGTGATAAAGTTTCCCAGTTTATTTTCGGAAGGTCGGAGGTCTCTTCCCAGGTACATTGTATCTGGGTTCTCTCTTCCACAAATATAAACTGGGCGCCACCAGATAACTGAAAAATTGTTGAGTGTGACGGAAAACAGCAAAACAATCAATTAATCAATGAATCAAATGCACTTAATTTGACTGAACAAAATATTGAAATGGACACAGACGTTGTTTCATTTTAGATTTAATCTTATTCTTCAAGATTATTGCAGATATATAATGTACATGTATACTTGTACAATGTGTACTAATTGATATGCAAATCGATAACATCCTAAACAACAACAAAATTTTATCTTAATTGTGACATCATAAATAAGACAGAGGATGCTTACTCCCCCTAGGTACCTTATACCACCTTTGGGATATCCAAGGTTAGCCCAACTCTTAATTTTGTATTCCTTATAGGAGTTATGAGATTGATTAGTGATCATTATCTTCTGCTTTTCATGCATTCCCAAAGAAAGACTGGATATGCATGCGTGGTTACTTACTATAGCTTTCTTTTTCAATCTGTTACTATAGATAGTCAGACATATATACTTGTTTTCTCTTCCAGGCTAAAGCAAGTTTAGATAATATGGAAAGTACGATAAATTCTTCAACATCCAGTATTCAGTCATGTAAGTAAATCAGTAAAAATTGTGTATAGCAATCCATCGCCAATATCTAATTACAGTCTACTATACTTATATTGAAACCGTTTATATTGAACTACCTGTCATAATGAAGTAAAAATAAATCCCCAATATTAATATGTATACCAGGCGCGGAACCAGAAATTTTTTCCAGGGGGGGGGGGGGGTCGAAACTTTTCACAAAATCGAACCCGTGATATAACTCATTTTCCTTATAAATCGTTTTATTGTAATTTTTTTTATCTTTGCAAATTCCGGGGGGGGGGTGTGGGGGGGGGGGTGGGTGGGTCCGGACCCCCCCCCCCCTTCTAGATCCGCGCATGTATATATATTATCATGTATATACAACATACATGTAGTTTAAACATCGGTTATATTAAGTGTTGGATATACATGTACATACAATAAACAATTCAGTTGTCCCACCCCTGAATTTATCTGGAGTAGACTGTACTCCTTACCTGTCCAGACCGCATTTACACATGTAAGTCATCGTGCCTGCAAGGGTCGCTTTCATGAAATAATTCTCGCACTATGCATGACTGAGACTTGTAAAATATGTTAAATATTGCACCTCAACACAATTCCAAAGCTTTCATTAAGCTCAGTCACTATTTTACATGTCAACCCCCTGCATTAAATCCTAAATGTGTGTTTGTGTTTATAAGATGATACATATTTCAATCCTAGATGTGTGTGTGTGTGTGTGTGTGTGTGTGTGTGTTTATAAGGTGATACATATTTAAATCCTAAATGTGTGTGTGTTTATAAGGTGATACATATCTAAATCTTAGATATGTGTGTGTTTATAAGATGATACATATGCATATCTAATACAATTATTGCAAATCGATAAATCCTTTAAGCAGTAACAAAATTTATACACAAATTATTATCTGGTCAAATGCAACATTATTGTCTACCAAACACTCCATTTTTTTTTTAAATCTTAAGAATTCCTGTCTTGTGAATATGGATATCTTGGAAAAGCAATATTGGGTGATATTCTCGTTTGTAACAAAACAAGTTAGCGTTAACAAATACTAACAAATGTAAATATTGAACAATAATTACTTTCCAGCCCTACAATCCACCATGGACTCGTTTAAGTCAACGTTGAATACAATGGTGGACAATCTCTTGAATCAAATATCCGGGGTAATTCAATTTTCATTTCTATTAAAGAAAATTTCATTTCAGTACTATATCAAACTTGCCGTACAATTTCACCAGAATTGTAAAGTTTTACTGACAAACATTTTTTGCCTTTGATATATTTACAAATTGTGATGATAGCCATTTTCTTATGAACGCGCTGCAGGTGTAAACGATGATCATATGAATTTTGAGAAATATAGTACGTCTATCTCAACGACTAGGAATTTTGACAGACATGACAGTAGAATGTAAATATAGGAAATTTTCAGCTTTGAAAATGAGGGTATGAACTGTGACGCTGTACGCTCAATACGCTGGCATACTTTTTACAAAGTTTTTTATTCTTAATTATCTCTGGAAATTGTGAATGCAAATATATTTTTTAATACAACAATAATTTCTGTTCTCGGAAATAAATGTTAAGTTGAATGGTAATCGGATCATTGTTTTTATGCAACAGGCCTTTGACACCGCCTCTCTCAAAGCAGACGCCAAAAGCTTTTTCGACACCACTATTACTTATGATGTTTACAGGTGAGTATTTCATTAATAACATCATTAAGCATTGATTACATGGTCCAGTATATACGATTATGCTATACTGTGGTATCTACATTTCAGACAATATTTTGGTTACGGTCTCATGGGACTGTTTTCTTTGATTCCCGTCTTCAATATCCTGGGAATATTATGTGGATGCTGCTGTGGAGGAAGTGACGTCAAACCTACAAATCGAAGTTGCTGTTCAAGTTGTGGTGGATGTTTAATGATGCTGTCAGTATTCTGAGAGAATATAAGGAAAATTTATCAATCATGCGTAATCTTGTTGTCTTAATAATATTTGTTGTACATTTTGCGATCAGTCTGCTCTCTGTAGCAACAGGCCTTACATCTAAATAATAGATATAAATTAACATGGTTAACTCTTTGTGTCCATCTCTCCTGACTTTTATGATAATCATATCAAGGAGTAGAAAAAAAAAACATGCTACTTTTAAATTTTGCAGGACTGTTGCGATTATGTTCATGATCGGTGCCATTCTGATGCTTTTAACTACATTGACTTTTATGATTGGAGTGAACTTTGAGAAGATCTGTCAAACGTTCTTGGATTTGACCATATTCAAAGATGTAAGAAAACGTTCTTGATAAATGCATCTTATGATTTATGCATTTCGTCTCAAACCTATAGCGCTCAATCTAATGTGTTTTCCTATTTATTTTCAACAGTTTATCGACTCGGGAGCGATAGCATCATTCTCTCTGGGCTCCATGTTACTAGGGGATCCAAATGCTAATATAAGCATTTACAATCTTCTACTGTAAGAAATAGCTAATATTTTGAAAAATGTGATGTAAATATTTTTTTTAATATATGGTATTAAATTTTATTTAATTTTTTAACTTTTTCCCCATTGTGTTGAATTATATCTTCCAGAGTATGTGTATATCTCATTGGTTTTTTTTAAAACTTGTTTCCTCAGAGGTTGCAGACAGAACAAAGCTCCATTTGAGCTACTTTCTCTAAACACACTGGTCCCCATTGACAACTACTTGAATTACAGTCAGGTAAGTGAATATCTCTAGATGTTAGACCTGGGTGCTACAGAGAGCAGACTGAGGTAAAAAATATATCTATCTACAGTAGTATGTTTCCATTCTCTAGGGAATATCATACCGGTCGACAGGGGATGCTTACTCCTCCTAGGCACCTGATCCTACCTCTGGTGTGTCCAGGGGTCCGTGTTTGCCCAACTATCTATTTTGTATTGCTTGTAGGAGTTATGAGATTGATCATTGTTCGTTATCTTCACCTTGCATACATGATTTAATTGAAATACTGAAATATACATGCACTTAAAATACTGAAACACAGTGTCCCACGGATTAACATTTTCAATGGTCTCAAAGTATCTGAATTTGAAATTTTCGACTGAAGTAATTTCATAATATGCTCACTTAGCCAGCTGTCACATTTTTAGCATGTACTTTATTATAACATTTAGTTTTTGGTCTTTTCTTCTTCAAATATTGATCCACTAATCAGTAGAATTAAAGACAGTTGATATTTTACTGGTATACATACAGATGTATATTAACAAGACAAGGGGCCTGGGAATATGTGAATATTTGCTTTTTAAGATGTATTTTTTTTTTGAAATTCGGCTTTAATCCAAGTCATAATCCATACTTTTATTGACAAAAGAAATTCGTACAGAAGGAAAATATTCCTTCTCATAAAATGTATATGGCGGGCTCTCAATGTACATGTATTTATAAGCATATTAAGTGGTATTTCCTGTTGTAGTACATTGGCGACATTGATACCCAGATAAACGGCATATCTACCAGCATCGATCTTAGTAGTTTTCAAGTTCTAACACCAAGTATGGAGAGCAGCTTGAACGACTTTAAGAATTCTGGAATTAGCAGTATCAACTTCACCTCCATCAATGAAACGGTGAGAAGTTTTCAATGTTATAATGTTCTTCATGTTTATCAGACTTCTATACTTACTGTGATATAGAATGACTCACGCTTATCTATTGTATCATTTGTAAAGAGAAGACTGCCGCCAATCTGATTAAAATCATCTCCTCGATCCGCTCCTCTGTTTTAATGTCGCTACAGGAGGTAATGAAAAAGAGGAGCGGATTTTAATCAGTTTGGGACTGCTACGGTCTATTCACATAGAAGACATTATAGTTTATAGGGATAAGAAAATTGCTGAAGTCGAACAGCTTTCTTTTGAATTATACAAGAAAGATCAAACTTAAAATTACAAGATATCCCCATGTTACAGTTTGTTAGAACATGTAAAATAATGTTTGTGCTTTTGTAGTTGAACCAAAGCTTAGGTTCTATTGATTTCAACGCAATGATATCGGCAATGCAGACTATCAAAAGCCTCTGCACTGGAGCCGCCCAAGTGAGTAATAAAAGCAGGAAGTGTTTGTATTGTTAAATCGGTTTGCTAAATGTTAAAGTACTGATCGAATGTGTTTCTTTTAAGATGTATCGTTTATACATTGTGTACTTGCTTTCTATTTTACTATCAGGCAGGTTGGACTCAGCATATAGCGGACATGGAGACAATTCGGGATTCAACATTTCCAGCGGTTGAAACGGCAAAGGTACTAAACGAGAAAATGTCACGTGACTAAAGTAAAATTGAAAATAACTGAAATTGTATTTTTTTTCTAATTAGAATTTCAATAACCAAAGATTACTCGGCATCGAAGTAGAGATATGATACCCCCGAAGTCAATTTAAAAATCAATTTTTGATTTCAGACAAATTTACAAGCGTCCATAGGAACCCTCGAAGCTGCATTAAGTGGAGTGACGGTAGTAGAGACAAATGCTTTTAAAAATAAAACTCATGAGAAATACGTGTATTTGATATGAAACATTATTATACGATATTGTCTGTGCTGTTTGAAAATATACCTTAGCCTTCTTGTGAATATAAAAATTAATTTCAGACCAAAATAGACGATGTTTTGACAACAGCTAAAAACGCCGATGACCAACTTCAAAATAACGTAACAAGCGTCTTATCAACGGTATGTGTATATAAATTCAACAACCGAAATTACGTTGATACATTTTTATTGCTAAAAATGTAATATTTAACATTGTTCGTTTGGAGTGATTCATGGATGTGCAGATGTTTGTAGATACCGCAAGATAATCGGGTTTTTCATTTCATCTCAGGTGGCCCTGACATATAAAAATCAAATTTTGGGATATATTGACTCGTACATTGCAAGAACTAGATATTTGGTAAGACCTTTGATTGAGACAAACTTATTCATAAAAGGAAATATTATATAATAATTCTATCACTTAATTTTTACCTAATATTTATCATGAAAGACATTTGTTTGTAGGTGACAAACATATAAGGAATGAAACACCTCTCTCATTGTCTTTTTTGTTTCCTAAGATTTACAATGAGCTGGCCGCTTGTATACCACTATGGAATCTATATGATTCGTTTACAACGACGTTTTGCAAATACACCATGGATGCATTAGTAAGTTCTCCGTATTGTGGTCTTCAAGTGTCGTCAAATGACGTCTTAAGTGTAAACAAGATAGAAACATTGGTATTCATCTGTTGAACGGATTTACGAATTTACTTTCTATTTATGAAATCCAATGTTGAATGTTTGATATACCAAAATTATCAATCTGATCCGATAAGCTTTTAAAATAAAACAAACATTGCAGATTTGTATCATTGCTCATTGTAGTGTTTGTAACTTTCAGAACGGTTTTTGGTTTGGGACCGGTTGGGCTTTACTATTTTTTGTCCCTGTTATCGTTGTCGCAGTCAAACTTTCCAGACATTATCGTAAAATGGATGAGTGTGAAGGATATGGCGACGATGAGGACGATGAAGATGACTACGATGATTACGGACGGTTAGTGATGTCACCTGTTAAATACCAATAACACACTGTCTGTTCCTAAATAATAACGTCTCGCTTCGCTTGATGGAGCGTACTGATTCTGGGCGAGGTTTCATGTAGATTTCAATGAAACCGATTTTACTTCTGTTCTCGGTGACCAATCACATCGAAAGAATGCCATAACATGGTCATCCAAACTCACTTATATTGAACTCATGCGACCAATCAGTGAGTGAAATCTGCATGTTCGATCATCCGAAGAGGCACGCGGCTTTTGGAACATACTACTTTAAGATATACACCTGTATGTCATATATTTGCATACCACCTATGCTGATATTTGACATATCTTAGTGTGGACGAGAATTAAAGGGCTATAGGATTATTGGGTATAACATATTCATGGTAATATTTGTGTCAGCCAAAGCAAAGTGAATCGGGTGAGCATTGTGGACCTTCTAGAAAAAGTGTTTTCTCTCTGTCAAAGTCGTGTAATTTAAAACCAGTTTTAACGATCTTTTTCAGCATGGTGAAACCAAATCCTGATCCACCACGTTATCAATACCACCAGTCGATTGATTTTTAAAGATGATAGTAATGAATGTATAAACGGCAGCGCGCAATGCACAAACTGAAGAGGAATGGAGAAGGGAAAACAATAACAAAAAGGGGGAAATTATCAAGTTTTTTACAGTGTTTTCCAGTTTTTATTTATTTATTCATTCTTTATTTTTTATTTATTTATTTTAATTTTAATAGTGTTTTAACATTGTAAAATAAAAGTAGAAATGTGTGTAAAACTAATGAAACTGATAAAGTCCAAGGGGTTATTCAATCAGGGTATAACATTACACACAGTGCTGTCAACACTGTCATATTCACGTATTTTATATTTTGTTTACTTGTGCAACTTTTAAAAATTGCATCGTGTTATGCATGTAAACAACAATGTGATTTGAAATATATTCCTATAAAAGAATATAATAAAACAAAAAACCAACCAAAAAACACAAACAAACAAAAAACAAACAAGTATTTACGTTGATGATAGTTTCGCAAAGAGAAAATTGAAATGAAAAACCGCGATTCTTGATTTCGGAATATTCTACTTTTGACTTGTATTCATAAGTACAAAACCAATTTTTTGTTCCCTGATTAATGTCAAGAACCGAAATTCATTTAATCATTGTTTTCAACCCTCCAAACAAATCACATGGTAGTGATGATTAATACCAAAAATGGCATACACTATAATTCATTTATCATTATATGTGTAAGGATTATTCGTTGTGTATTCTATGGTTTTTCTTTTAATTATCAATTGTAAATTTTAGTATGTTGTACAGCGCTTTAGAGTATTTTTAGATAAGGCGCTATATAAGTGTATTTTTTTTATTATTATTATATTATTTATCATATTTTGTGTTGTCATGATGCAATTATCATATGATGTGTTGTTAAAATGCATTTATCATATTTACTAATATTGTTTGTAATTTCCCAAGACAAACGGCAAAATTTATCTATAATTCTTATAACATCAGACAAAAATACTTAAGGAAAGCCACATAATTAAATCATCTATGATAGTAATATACATCCAAATGACTGCACATGCGCAGACATCGTTGAATATGTTAAATTGCTTAAAGAGACATACAGGACCGTTTGGCTGGGTGTAAAATTATATCAACATGTACATGTATCTTACTGAAATACAAAAGTTGTATTACACGTCACCATAACAAAAGACATACGTACATATAAGGTGTTGTTCAGGACATGCATTAGATATCACTTTAGCTGGTGGTGATAGTATAGTTTTTTTTTTGGTTTAATAAGAAGAGTAAACTAGTATTGAGAGTGAATACGACTATCTTCTTAACATCATATCGTAACGAGAGTGAAACCAGCGATAAACTGAGAGGTTGTGCATTATTAAATGAAAGGCATAGGCATATCATTACGGAAATTCAAAGAGTACAACATGAAATATAGTTGTCTGACAGTCCATGCCGACAGATAGATAAAGTATGAATATGATTTGTGTTACGTGAGCATTATTTGAACAGCTTTAAATCCACTCCACTGTTGTCTGTATTCATCTCTACTGTAATGGGGAATGATCAGCATCGTGTTGATCAGTTATTTATATCTTGTTGATGTTGTTGGTTATTTGTTATTTTGGTCTTATTCATTAAATAGATATTTAGACAAACTTTTGTATTCTTTCAAACGTGAGGGTTTCTAATCGAAGCAGGGCCGTAAATTACATGGAAGCGGAGGAGGCAGCTGCCTCTTTGAGCCAAAAAAAATTTAAAATTTAAAGTTCATTAGAATTTATGTTGTTTCCAATAACTAAGAACATGATACCTCCCTTAAAAAGCATTCCAAATCTTTCTTTTAGAATGAGTTAGTCAAGTAACATCTTAGAAGGCCCTAGAATCAAGGATTTTGCACGAAACGTGTTCAGTGTGCACAAAATGTGCTCAGCGTCTGGGGGCCTGGGCGGCCCCCAGACCCCCGCCTAATTTCCTGCCTCCTCCAAATTGAAGGTTAATTTAAGGCCCTGAATCGAAGAGAGAAATCTGTATTTGAAATGCATAACAATTTCGTCAATGTCGTAGAGGAGATTAGACAGTTAGTTGGCAGGTTTGGTGTGGGTATTTGAATTTTTAAAAATCGCATTCCTCCTTCCTAAAGCCATCGTTTCAGTGTCAAAACTTGACACTGAATCAGCACACTTTGCAATTACTTGTATCAGAAGCGTTATCCTTAAAAACTATGCTGAGGAAATAACAAAACGGAATGTGAAAGATGAGGATAACGACCAATGATCAATCTCATAACTCCTATATGGAATACAAAATAAAGACTAAGAGTTCGCCAGACACGGACCCTTAGACATACCAGAGATGGGAGCAAGTTCGTAGGAGGAATATTCAATAGCTATCCCCTGTTGAAGGGTTACACCGCCGTGAGCCTATGTCTTGATCAGATAAACGGAGCAATTCGTAGTCAAAATCAATGTGCCAAGAACGGGCTCACAATTGATCATTTTAATCGTTTCAGAACATTCGGACCAACCTACAGTTATATAATTCTACTAGAATAGGAACGCAGCCTTTCCAGAAACATGAATCACTGCGCAAATGTATTTAGTTCATGTGGAAGTAATAATGTAGATTGGACAAGGCTGCCCACATGATTTGATCACACACACACACACACACACACACACATACACATATATGTATACATGTATATATAGATCGTCGAAATCAAGTTTACTAATCTGCCTAGATGGTCAAGTAATTGGACTATCGCGGTATTCACACTGCTAGGAGATCAATCTCATTTTAACCGGATAAGGGCGGAAATGGATATCCATATATCAGTGAATTTCTCCGTGATTTGTATTAATTTTCTTCACTGAAGACAGGGTGATAACTCCATGGAAAATTGTGTTTTCTTCAGTTGATCATAATGCGCTAATTGGACTTAATTTAAATGTAATCATTTATAGGCAGATAATTGCTTTGACAAAGATTTTTAAAATATTTTAATTTTTTTTTTCAAATTATATAAAAAATGAAGATAGCAAACAGTGATCAATCTCATAAAGACTGCAAAAAAAAAAAAAAAAAAAAAAAAAGGAGCGGGGTCATCATTCACATTTTTTTTTTCTTCTTCAGAATCGTGTGAAGGATTTTCATTAAACTTGATGGAGATTAAGTCGATAAAGGTTCCCTACATATATTGTTACTGTTTGTCCAAATCAGTCAAAAGGTGGCGCCACCAGAATAACAAGTAGGTCACAGACGGTATCCCAATTGTGTAATATTTATATAAAAGGCTAATTTGCTTGGAAACGAGTTCGCGTACATATGGGCTTGACTGTTTTAGTATATAGTAATATCGTAGCTCTATTTGTACAAAAAGGCTATGTTACTGTAGATATTTTAGATATGGATATGAAATATAAATTGTTGTTATGGTAACCATCAAAATATCAAATTTTGTATTTTCATGAAAATGCTATCAGATTCACTTCATCAAAGATGTAAATAAAGTGAGTTTCTCAGCGAAAACGTTCGAGAGCATGCCCTTGCGCTACACCGATTTTCCATATTTCACTTCATAAGCACTGAGTGTGGATCAAACTCAACTCGTCTGGTTCTGCATTTTTGTTTGATTTTCATTAGCATTGAAAACTTTAATTAAGCCTATATATACCTGACTCCACAACCAAAAGCATAAAATAGATTGAAGTCTGAAGTAATTTTTTTTCAATATCTAACTTATATAATATTAATATTCATAAGTCAATAAAATCCATCTTGAAATAAGACTCTAATATGATTCAAACTTTGAAAAAGATAGTTGAGTAATTTGTACAAACCACCTGTAAATACATTAGACTTTTCTCATTGATTTCTATTCACAGTTTATGGACATGGCATTATGTCCTAATCGCGCGTGCTATAATTATGATATCAATTTGATGCTAAGATTAAATTTTTATCTTCCACTTTTTGAAACGAATGTCCTGTCAAAGATTTATATTTGATGGAAATTCTATTTCAAATGTGAACATCTAATGCCGTCATTTTCAACTTCGAGTTCTAGCGAACAAGAGCCCCGTAGCATTGTTTATACGATTACATCTGTATGTGTACCTTAAACTGCCCTAAATCAACTAATGAAATAGGTTAAATACTTGTATAATACGCGATAATGATTAAAGATTTTGATTTTCACGAATGTCGATGAAAAAAGTAGGGTGTTTAAATTTACTAATCTGATCCGACGTAGTCCAACGATTAAAGGTCATTCTCAAAATCAGAGTGGTGAGAAAACAGAAATGGCTGAAATGTTCTTCTGAATATATACCACACTTCCACGATTAATGGCGATGCGTGTTTTTATCGCGGTATGGATGTTAGTGGTCATCAACACGGTGATAGTTCGAGCAGCCACCGTAACCGATTATTTCGGAAATGAAGCGTATGACAATGGAACGATAAAATGGGCAGCCGTTCCCGCAGGTACGAAATATAAAACAACGAATGATTACAGTGATGGTGGACTGGGAACATTATTCGCTTTCGCCAGGAGTTTTATCAACTCGATTCAGCCAAAGCCCTTCCCTTTTGGTGAGTTTATACCGTTAGTGAACCATTCGTACAGTCATTTTACTCTTTCATTCCCTATTTAAGCAGATAGCAAATCAATGTGTATTTCATATGATTTATTGATTGAATATTGTTTAACGTCCCTCTTGAGAATATTTCACTCATATGGAGACGCCACCACTGCTGGTGAAGGGCTGCAACATTTCGGCTTATGCTCGGCGCTTATGGCCTTTGAGCAAGGAGGGATTTTTATCGTGCCACACCTGCTGTGACACAGGACCTCGGTTTTTGCGGTCTCATCCGAAGGACCGCCCCATTTAGTCGGCTTCTACGACAAGCAAGGGGTACTGAGGACCTATTCTAATCCGGATCCCCACGGGATGTATTTCATATGACGATATATATATATATATATATATATATATATATATATATATATATATATATATTCAGTGCTTTTATATATATAGATATAATGCTTTATAGATAGATAGATGGATAGATGGATGGATGGATGGATGGATAGATAGATAGATGTTGCAGGGGTACCTAGTATGCACATTGTGTAGTATCTGTCAATTCGAAAAATAGAATCGAATGCCTTTATTCAACCCCCAAACAGAAAGGGAAACAACACAAAACTACAGAAAATATCGGGAGAGCATTATATTATCTACCATATGATGCAAAACAGATCACGTGTTGCAATGGAATTAATTTTTCTGTATTTTTGTTGATAACAAGGAAAATGCTATCAATTGTAACTCTGTTATTTTGCAAATGATAACAAATTTAGATAAATGTTTAAAATCAGAATGTATTCTCACAACATCGCTCAATGATATTTTTATCTGTGGATGGTGAATTGACATTTCAGACATGATAAAGAAGATTCTCAATGGTGAATTTGACATCGGGGGTCAATATATGGAGGTACATTATTAATCATAATCAACTTCTATAGATGATGTAATTATTAATGGCATCGTCAAAATTGTTGAAAAAAAACTACTCATTGTCAATTCTACCCGTATTTGACGTGCAATAGAAAAAAATAACGTTTAATACCGTATACTGTTACCCTACCTATTCACTTATTCATTGCAATTTTTGTTGCATTATTACAGCTGATTAACTATGCTATGGGCTTTGGAGTGTGTGTGGTGATTGGTCTGCTCTACGTTGTATTCTTGCCGCTGTGTGGCTGCTGCTTTTGTTGTTGTCGTTGCTGTGGTAACTGTGGGGGAGATTTAAAAGCAGTAAATATCGCTTATTTCATTGTAACTATGATGTTCTAAGGTAATGTTGTAAATATCAATTAATTACATCGGATAAATGTTGATGGTTTGTGCGTGTTCATGGAATAAAGGATCCACATTTTCACACAAATGAAAGCTGAAGATAACAAACAGTGATCAATCTCATAACCCCTTTAAGGAATAGAAAATAGAGAATTGGGCGAACACGGATATCAGAGGTGGGAACAGTTGCTTAGGAGAAGTAAGCATCCCTTGTCGACCGGTCACATCCGCCGTGAGCACTATATCTTGATCAGGTAAACGGAGTAACCCGTAGTAAAAGATCAGTGTTCCAAGAACGGTCTAACAATCGGTATGAAACACGTCAGACAGCATATGACCCAATGATAGGTTGTATTGGCAAACTACATCATTATAACGACCATAGAATTGGCAAAATGCTGGGTTTAAACGAGACTGTTGAAACCCCTGTAACATCAACTTGTATGTTAGTAGCCTAATTAATATCAAAACAGATTTAAGACTGTGGAAGCTAGTAACATCTTATTTCAAATCATGTCGTAGTAAAAATAGGTAATTACCATTACAGGTATCACTTTAAGTGACTAAAGATTGTCAGAGATTTGAGCAAATGTAGTGTCTCAGAACAAAATTACATAAAAAAAATTACATACATTTTGTATTGGAAAACGTGAAGCACACATTTACCCATGTACGATTCTAAACAAAATTATTGGCCAAATTGAGGAAATTTGGAATTTTTATTAACTGTATGACCTTCCAGTGAATATGGAATACTAGTATGTCATACGTAAACACTGTTATTTTGATATAGATTATCCTGCCTTCTCCTTTTACTATAGCAAAGGAAATTTGTGCGTTTGCAACATCTACAGGAGATATCCCATCTTCCCTTTTAACGAGAAGAACATTCCATATAGCATATTTGTATCATAAATTTACCCATTTCAACGTAAAAGAATACGACGAGGCTTAAATAAATTTCCTTATTTTCTATTTTTATCAATTTATTTATTGTTTTTTCAGGAATATGATGACAATGAAGATTGCAAGAGAATGGGATACGCCCAAGCGGTGTTTCTATTGGCTGTTTTAATGACGTAATACTCTGCATGGTTTCCCTTTTTTATATCCAGTACTTATTTGAAGTGATTAGTCAGTGGTCGATTTAGAATCACAAGCGATAACCAATTCTATGTATAAGCATGGCCGTTTCCATTTCAGTGCATCTGCCGGATGCATTTATGCCACAAATGGCCGCTTTACTGTGGCTTTGAACTATGCGGACGGCAATATTGCAGACAACCTAGATGACATCCATGCCTATTCTCTTAATACACAATCGGTAATGAATTATTTTCTATTGTTGTTAAAATATAAACTTAAAAGTATGCAAAGGATTAAGATACTCCATTTGATTTCTTTCTGTAAAGTATAAAATCGATTGTAATATTTAGACTTCCGTCAAACACTTGGTAAAGCTTTCTAGTATTATAAATTCCTATACCTCTCCTTCGTAATTGTGAAATAATATTGACTTTGAGAGATGTCTGACAATTAAGATGTTAGTACTAAACACAATTCCTTGATTCTACATACGTGCGATGTTAAACCTCAGACAAAACTGTTTCTTTCCACGTTTATATGTTTGTGTGTTGCTTTACGACCCATTTGATTAGACGTTACCAGCTGTAGAGGATTTGTCATAAATGTTAACCAATGCATGACGCTCAAGGGCGTAAGGGGGGTCTTTATCTTGCCACGCCTACCGTGACACATTTTAAGGCCCAAAAGACCCGTAACTTACTTCCCATTTCAATGTAGGGTACTTGGTGAAAGAACACTCACTACCTATGCTGTTGCAAAATGAACCACTACTGCGACTGGTTCTTTCAAGAAACATTTTAGTGATAAGATCAAATACAAAATAAACTGCCCTCCATCCCACTCGATACATGTATGACATTAGTATTCATTCCCTCCTTTAGTTGGAATAGGGATATGTTTAACATGTACCATGTGTATGCATGTACCACCCTTTAGATTCCTTTGTATGAAAATGTTACTCGCTTTACAGTTTCCATACAAATGATATCTGAAGCGTTCCTCAGGTTGTGACAAAGTTTTCTCAGAGGAATCAGATGAAATATCGCAATATTTTTTTATTTACATATACTACTCAGACTCCTGATAACTACACTGATACGAACAACGCCATACAGACAGTGTATAGCTTCGTCAAAGATAGGAGACATTTACTTAGCATTTGAGAATCACACATCATCTGTAGTAAAATTCATGCAGAAATTACAATATTTTTTTCAGCAATTTCGATACGTCGCCATTGATATGTACAGCATCGTGGCCTCTGCAATCGTCCGAGACATATCCGGTAAGAAACGAAATCGAGATGGACATGTATATAAAAACATGACGTTTAATTGATGCAAAATGATTGTGTAAATATTCGCTGACCTAATCAAAATTATCGAGTGTATCAAAGATATCGAAAAAGGCAGTGACAAATTCTTCAAGCTTAACGACGCTTGCTTAAAAAAACCCTCTTTTTTATGTTTATCAGCTTCTAGTACCCAAACTCTCTGCTCACAGTAGCTAGTTTTTGCTGTCATTAACAATCTGGACAAAACAAAAGAGTGATTGAGATTAAAATTTGTCGTTTATTACAATACCAAATGACGAAAGAAATCCTCAACAGAAGATTCTGGGGGAAATCAGCTAATACATTCTACATCAAAGTACCTGCAAAGCTGAATTACTCAAAGAAGACATTTTAAATGTGATGAAAACGAAAAATTTATTTCTTTTATAAGTAAAATGAAAACAATTTACCATATGGAATGTAATTTATTATTATGATTTCTCAACAGTGGGGAAAATTTGTATAAAGACATGATATAGGGAGAGTAATATAATTTAACTTTTGAACATCATAGAAAATTTACAGGTCCCTTATTTTGTAGAAATTTTATATTTGTACTTATTCAACCAAACTTAGCAAATATATATATTTATATGGATATCCATTTTTTCTTGTATCAAATTCCCTTAAGCAAACGAATTTCCACCCTCTTCGGTATCCTTAATTCAATAGGATGAAATGTAATTTAATTGACTTGTATCCACGGACAATAATTCCCTGAAATTGGAAGTAATTGTATAATGAAAAAGTCGCTTCCATCCTCGCACATGAACTTCCTGATGCTGTTATGTGAAGATTGAACAATAACACACAGGATAGTGCTGCAATCTCTTTAGCACCATTCGTTTTCTTTAGTATAAACATATTCATTAGATAATTTGAATGTTGTAACTTTGCAGTTAATTTTCTCATATATTAGGAATGGGATCAGTCTTGGCGTCCAAAATTTTTGCTGTTCTTGATATAGATCCGGTAATCAATGCTGTCCTAGCGCTCGATCAAAGTAAGTAAATCTTTGACTGTAGCATAATCAAAGTATACAGAAGTATTTTTGTCTATCTGTAGTTAAATCATGAAATCATTTTCGTGGATATTGCAGGATAACCCCCGATGTTAAGAAATGTTGTTTGAAATATAAACGCCGAGGCGTTAGCGGAGGCTTTTTTATATGTCAAACATCATTTCAAGACCAAAGGAGGTTATCCTGCAACATACACGAAAACAAGAACTTTTTTGATACGTTTCTGAAATATATAGCCAATCGTTTTCCTATATACATGTAGCTACGAATTGGGTCAGTGTGTCGTCATAGCAGTTTTCGAAACGGCCTACATTGGTTTTTTTATCATTATTTTTGCTGACGAAATAGGTGAGATGGTAGGGGTATTCTAAATCTGTTTTGAAGAAAAATATTTCAAGTATTTAGTTTGATATAATCGGATTATATCAATTGCTTTCAGAGTCTGTGCATCACAATGTTTACATGTGTATTGCTCTCGGATTGTAGACGACTGGTTTTTACTGAATGGCAAATGTTCTTCAGTCATTTATGAATTTGTTTTACATCATATATTGATTGATGCTTATGATTATGAAATTGAATTATCAGTCATCGACCATATTGTTGTATTAGCAAAATACGAAGTACAAGTGAGATGGGTACATGTATCAATTTTCTCATAATCAATTAAGTTTAAAGGTATATCGCAGAATAATGACCGCGGCATTCCTTTGATCTTTGTAATAACCGTGGTAGAATAAAAAAGATAAGCTCTTCATCATGTGATTCCATGCTTTGCTCGATATTTGAGCATGATAAAGAATAAAAATTGAATACTAGTATTATCATGTATGACGTTAATTCCAATTCTTACTTATTATTATCATTATATTCATAATGCACATGATTAAACGTATAACTGTATTGTAAATCTGTATTACGGAGGCCCTTGGGTAAAATGTTATGAATATTTGGCGGTTACCATTCTAATTACCCGGTAAAATCATAAAACTATCAACTCCTTAAGTTACACTCCTAACGACGATATCGACACAGTTCTTATAGACGGTGTAGCATATTCATCCTGTTGCTTACATATCTATCAAAAAACTTGGGATACACCTCTAGCTAGCGGTATATGTTGCCGGCGTCGTCGTCGACTATTCACTTTCGATTTATTCCTTAGAACTAGTTCATACGAACTTAACATTAATAATTCTTAAACAGAATTCCTATTTGTTCAAATGGAATGACCTTCTCCAAGGGAAGATAATTATGAGAAAGTGGAAAAGATCTTCTTAAGAACGGCTCTACCATAAAAGCCAAAACTATCATGAAAGCTAAGTCATATTGAGTATGTATTTCCTAAAACCTGTTGTTGGGGTACACTTTTTAAAACTAATATCTTTTTGTAGTATGGATTAATGCTTTTCAAATAATGACCTTCGCTACGAGAATTGGGCCATAACAAGGATTTAAGGATTTACATAGGAGTACATAAGGAAATATTCAACTCGTCCACCATACGGCTACTTCATGTCAAATCAATATGCCAGCTTTAAAATTCATTTTTGTTCAGATATAAGGGCATGGTCTTAATGAGAGTATATCATTATTAATATCAGACTGAGTAGCATCTGTTGGACGCAAAATACGTGCGAGTATCTATAATAGGTATCTTGCAACAGCGGGCTTCCGTAAATACTGTACATGTATATATGCACTATAGATTTATATACTAAACAGTATCTCAGAGTCTGTTCTCTGTTATTTTGAATTACAATGCCACAAATTTCTCTTAAGATTTAATGGAGATCGATACTAACCTGGATAAAGTGATTGCTGACAAGAACTCACTAATATCAGCAACCAACACGCTGTCCTCTAGTCTGTCGTCGCTCAAAACATCGATAGACAGTACCAAGACCTCGTGTGCCAGCGACTGCACGCCCTCTAACGCCTGCGACGGATTCGATACGTCCCAAATGACAGTCAATGCTGACTTTTCATCGGTAAAGTACGCTTACGTTTCATTTGAGTTATTTAAGCTGGAACACTTCATGTAATTGCATGTATAAAGGGTAGATTTGTGTGTGGGGGGGGAGAGCACTTTTTAAAACCAGCTTCGCCTGGGTATTAACGTTGCTTCATCTAGTGGTAGTCTTTACATGTCTCTCGTCCATTTAGCACCACTGAGTCCATTACAGAAACTTTTATTCTAAAGTATCACTTACGTTTAGTTTCCAGACCTGTCATCTACTCAGACCGCCATTAAGGATGTTTTGGCCAAGAATTTGACCAAGGTGGCCCTCGAGGTTGGTATATGACTAACATATCCGATTATCGTAAAGCAAATTATTAGACTAAGACCATCAAATTCAGATTCTTTTTCCAAGTACCGAGTAATTGATATTGCCAAAAAGGCGGAGACTTTGATTTTGTGAGCGAACATGAGCATCATGAATTGGATATATTTACATGCAGGTATCAAATGAAAGCTTGAAATGATTGTGTTGGTATCTGTCTGTTGTAAAATTAACATGTTATGTATAACAACACTTTGTTTTATGTAGGCCAAGACTGCCTTAGATAATATGGAAACAACGATCAACTCTGAAACTTCGTCAATCCAATCATGCAAGTATTTGATATTCTAGGTAAAGGGGATATTGTGATGTACTTGTACATATATTAAGATATATCTAGGTGACGGGTACTGTATGATATTATAGATGACGTGATATTAAAGGTGGCGGGGTATTGTGTGATATCATAGATGACGTGATATTAAAGGTGGCGGGGTATTGTGTGATATCATAGATGACGTGATATTAAAGGTGGCGGGGTATTGTGTGATATTATAGATGACGTGATATTAAAGGTGACGGGGTATTGTGTGATATTATAGATGACGTGATATTAAAGGTGACGGGGTACTGTATGATATTATAGATGACGTGATATTAAAGGTGACGGGGTACTGTATGATATTATAGATGACGTCATATTAAAGGTGACAGGGTACTGTGTGATATTATAGATGACGTGATATTAAACGTGACGGGGTATTGTGTGGTAGTATAGGTGACCAGGCAGGATATTATAGGTGGCATTATGATATTATAGTAACATTATGATATTGTGTGTGCCATTATGATATTGTTTGTGACATTATGATATTATATGTGATATTATACATGACGGAGTATTGTGTGATATTACATGTGACGTTATGAAATTATAGGTGACATTATGATATTTTATGAGATGGGGTATTTATGATATTATAGGTGACATTATGATATTATAGGCGACATTATGATATTATAGGTGACATGATATTTTAGGAGACGGGGTATTATGATATTATAGGTGACATTATATATACAGGTGACATTTTATTATATTATAGGTGACATGATATTTTAGGAGACGGGGTATTAATGATATCATAGGCGGCATTATATATATATAGGTGTCATTATGATATTAAAGGTGACATGATATTTTAGGAGACGGGATATTATGATATTATAGGTGACATTATATCATTATAGGTGACATTATGGTATTTTAGGTGACAGAGTATTGTATAATATATGTGGCATTATGATATCTTACGTGACATTGTGATGTTTTAGGTGACGGGGTATTGTATGATACTATAGGGGACGCGTATTGTATATTATAGGGGGCTTTATAATAGTTGATGGGGGTACTGTGTGATATTATAGCTGACGGGGGATTTATCATGTATATGTACACTTTTAATTGACGTATGATGTAATATTCCAGCACTTCAGACAACCTTGGATGATTTCAAGGCCACACTAAACACAATGGTGGATAGTTTCTTAGCTCAAATTAATGACGTACGTACTCTGTTTTACATTCTTAGAGATTAATAATGAATTTGGTCCTTTTCATTCTTCCTCATAAACAAAATCCATTGGAACAAATGATATATTATTGTGATATTCTGTTACATCGTACCTACACTGGATTTCTAGTTAACTTCACAAAAATAATTACAAAGATATATGGCTGGATCTAGTAAATGTTCTACCAAGCCTCTATTTTTGCTTGTCACGAAAATATTAACATCTGTGAAGGAGAAACTTCAGACGCACCGTGCCACAATATATGCTAGGAGTGGTGTAAATCAAATGTGGATTCTAAAAATTTCAAAGAACTTTTCATAGTAAAGGATTCGACCCGGCATTGGCTGTTTATGGCCTAGCGAATGTGGAAAAAATAAACACTGATTTGTAATAAATCTGAGTGTTTATTTCTTCTGTATAGGACAGATACCGTTCAACGATATAGAAATGCGAAAAAATTCGAGCTATCAGGAAGCGTCATAACACGGTATCCTTTTAATTCGTTGCCCTACTTTTCGGGCAATTTTAAAGCGAAACGTTAGCATTTATATCATTTATTTAAAATGCATAATTGTTGAATGAGATGTTAAATATTAAGTTCACGCTAGGATGAAATAATAAAAAGTTCCATGAAGTATTATGTAAATGACAGTCAAAATACTAATACTGTGACATACTTATAATACACTGTCGGTAATATCGATCTACCTATACACGGTGTTGAATAAGTGTACATATGTATTAAACTCTGTGGGAATATTAATAGAAAATGTTATCAGGGAGAATATTCAATTCTTTTATACATAATGTGCTGTTTGTAAATTTTGTATATGTGAGGTGCTGTATATATTACATATATATACTGATATAATGAAAGAGATCAGCACTTACACAACTTTGACGTTACATTGAAGACAGTGACAAAAAATGCCCTAATTTTGAAGACATGGTATTTTTAAAATACTATGAAATATATAAAGAAAAGAAAAACGATTACAAATAGCACAAATCCTTGGTAATATTTCATATCAAAATCAATCATTTTTAAGACTAGGCCATAGTTGGTGGTTTGTGGGTCAAATCCTTTGAAATCGCAATTTTTTCCCTCAAATCAGCAACATTAAAACTTTAAAAAAAAAAATTCAACACTTCACATGACCATTCCTCACGATGAATTAAAGACTAGATTTGTTGACATTATAGACAGTTGCCTCTATAACAAAAAGGAAAAAGTGATCAGTCATCCTAAAAATCCCTTTGTTAAACACCACTCTGATTCCACGCACTAGTACTCTGAAGTTGAAATACAAAATATGCTTTAGTTCCTCATTGACAATATCTTCCTAGTCATTGGTGGTCAGGTCTCCCAACAGTCTTTGAATTCCCATGGGTACACATTATGTTCCTTTGTTAGCTGACCAGGTTTATATTCTTATGAAGCAGAGTTTATTCAGAAGCTTCTACAAGAGAAGAAAAAATATATCGACGACATTTTATCTATTGATAATAATAATTATTATTCATATGTCGATTCGATATATTCCTGTGAGCTCGAGATACAAGACACCATAGAGTCCTACACATCTGATTCTTACTTCAATTTTTTTTTTACTGAAAATAAATATTAACGACAAATTAACAACTCAACTTCATGACAAACAGCATGAATTCAGCTCCTCCATCGTAAACTTCTCATATTTATAAAGCAATATTCCATTATGACCTGCATATGGTGTTTGTCTCTCAACTGATTCGATACACAAGAGCTTGTTCTGCGTATGATCAGTTTTTAAAATCAAGGCAAGCTACTGACAAACAAGTCGATGTTACAGGAGTTTCAACAGTTCCGTTTGAAGTCAGCATTTCGCAAATTCTATGGTCGTTATAATGATCTAGTTTGACAATACTACCTATCATTGGGTCAAATGCTGTCTGACGTGTTTCATACCGATTGTTAGGCTGCTCCTGGAACTCTGATTTTGACTACAGATTACTGCGTTTACCTGATCAAGATATATGGCTCACGGTGGGTGTGGCCGGTCAACAGGGTATACTTGCTCCTCCTAGACATCTGATCCCACCTCTGGTATATCTAGGGGTCCGTGTTAGCCCAACTCTTTTATTTTGTATTCCTTATAGGAGTTATGAGATTGATCACTGTTCGTTATCTTTACCTTTCTTAGATGTGTGCGTGTGTGTATTTATAAGTGGTATTTCATTAATATACAATGTACATGTATGTAACAAATATGCATAGTGATTTCAAATTTCATTTTACAGGCTTTTAATACAAAAGATTTGAAAAAGTCCATGGGAAATTTCTTCAAATCCGCCCTTGAATACGACATTTACAGGTAAAATTCTTAGATTTCATCCCCCTTTTCTGTGTCTAAATTACAAGCAGAATCAATAGATCAATCTGCATGTATATACAACTGATTGAGCGTATCTCCTTCTATCGTATATATAGATACATGTATGTAGATATAATTAATAGCCTTAATACCCATTGCCTGTATGTAGATTACAGGTAGAATGAATAGATTAAATATCCTACACTGTATGTAAATTTCAGGAAGTTGGAAGGTCACTTACAGGTCATTTTTATCGAGATTTAGAAACAGTGAAACGAAGGCTTATCAGTGACAAAACACTGTAAATGTAAACAAATGCTTATAATAATTTATCTGCTTTACAAAGTGTTTTATCACATTCGTTTTTCAAACACTTCTCATCAAAACTTACATGTCTATCAATAACTCCTACTACTACTGTATGATTTATGATAAAAATGACAAAAATACATCTTTGAGGAAGAATACAAAATCGTTGCAATTTTAAAAACGAAAGTACGCAATTGTAGCAAAATTAAAATCAGAATAATAATTTTTACCCGTTATACATTGCTTGTTTGATCAGGTCAGTAGATATAAGCATAAGGATTTTACACTAAGATAACAATTCTTTGCATTTTGAAATTCCAAACACCACAGCTTTATTACACATATCCGTAAACTTCAAGCCATAGCAATGGTTGCTAGAAACAAAATTAACCCAAAGAGCCCATACAAAGACAAATATAGTATGCATTATGTCTTCACTTAATTCATTGGAGGAAAAACACGAAAAGGCAAATAAACTATCATAATTTAATTCAGAGTTATAAATTTCAATTGATATCAATATATAGCCCCAAAGAATGATTTTGGGATTTTTTGTTTCAAAGTACAGATTTTTCAAGTGGTTATGCATGAATGCATATGATGATAAGAGTATTTGTGTACTTCTACGAATCAACTGTCCCGTGGGTATCCGGGTTAGAATAGGTCCCTATTACCCCTAGTTTATCGTAAGAGGCGACTAAATGGGGCGGTCTTTCGGATCAGACTATAAAAACCGAGGTCCCGTGTCACAGCAGGTGTGGAACGATAAAGATCCCTCCCTGCTCAATGGCCAAAAGCGCTGAGCAGAGCCGAAATTTTGCAGCCCTTCACAGCGTTTGGTGACGTCTCCAAATGAGTGAAATATTCTCGATCGGGATGATAAACAATTAATCAATCAATCTACGAATCAACTCGATTGAATATACATGTACGTTTAATGCGTTCAACCTGCTAAACATTCAGTAATTTGAGAGCTGTCTGATATCTGAATAAAGAATTAGAAACCTTGGATATATGTACCATGTCTCACAATTTTTACTAGCTATGAGTATAAAAACCAACCCATTCTATATAGTTTGTTACTTACTTTTACACAGACAATACTTCGGCTATGGTTTAATGGGGATATTTTCCTTTATACCCGTTCTATTGATTGGCGGTATACTATGTGGGTGTCTCTGCAAGAAGAAAGACGTGAAACCGACACACAGAGGAGGGTGCGAGAGCTGCGGTGGATGTTTGTTGGTTCTGTGAGTCTATAGTCTATACTTTCTTAATGAAAATTACTACAGGCAATCGTACTGCCTATAATGTTTGTCGCACTTTTACCAATTTTAAATCAATAATATTATGTACGGATGTTTGGGGTTTCTGTTTTTGTTGGGGGTGGGGGACGAGAAAGATGCTATTGCTTGGGATAAAATTTATCTTCATTGATATATGTACTGAAATCAGGGATAAAATTTATCTTCATTGGTATATGTACTGAAGTCAGTGATAAAATTTATCTTCATTGATATATGAACTGAAGTCAGTGATAAAATTTATCTTCATTGATATATGTACTGAAGTCAGTGATAAAATTTATCTTCATTGATATATGTACTGAAGTCAGTGATAAAATTTATCTTCATTGATATATGAACTGAACTCAGTGATCTTTTTTCAGATCAGTTGCCCTAATGTTTATAATAGGAGCTTTGCTTATGCTGCTTACAACGGTGGCATTCATGATCGGAGGAAACTTTGAGAAGATCTGTCAAACATTTTTTGACATGTCCATATTTCGTGATGTAACTATACATTTATATATATAGAAAACAGAGTAAACTACATCTTTAAGATAGAGTTACATCATCATATATTTAAGTTTAACGAGAAAATATTGCGGTAGAATTTGGTGTGATGGGTTCCATAAGGATTCATAAGAATCAGTGTTGTATACGAGAAATATGTGAAGCATTTCTTATGAAAGGCGAAGATAACGAACGATCAATCTCATAACTCCTATACAAAATAGATAGTCGGGCAAACACGGACACCTGGATACACTAGAGGTGGGATCAGGTGCCTAGGAGGAGTAAGCATTCCCTGTCGACTGGTCACACCCGCCGTGAGCCCTATATCCTGATCAGGTAAACGCAATAATCTGTAGTCAAAATCAGGGTTCCAGGAGCAGCCTAACAATCGGTATGAAACACGTCAGACAGCATTTGACCCAATGATATGCTGTATTGACGAACTATATCATTATAACGACCATAGAATTTACGAAATGCTGACTTCAATCGAAACTGTTAAAACCCCTGTACCATCAACTTGTTGTCAGTAGTTTGCCTCGATTTAAAAACTGACTATACGCAGAACAAGCTCTTCCGTATCGTATATACATATACAGCTATACTTCATTATTATTAGATAACATGTTGAAATGTTGTCTTACGCAATTGTTAAGCTGTTTTAATGCCGATTTTGAATATGTTTATCTGATCAAGATCGACACGTGGCTGACGGTGGGTGTGACCAGGCAATAGGAGATGCTTAGTCCTCCTAGGCGCATGATCTCACCTTTGCCCTGTTCTTGATTTGTATTAATGATTGGATTTATAAGATTCATCACTGTTCATTACCTTCCCATTTTTCATGGTGTCACTATTTTGTCTAGAAAGAAGAGGTTTTCATACTTATATCATTTGTATTTCATTGTATTCTTCTCGTATTTCATTTTCTTTTATCTTATATTACTGTGTGGTTTTCTAGTTTGTGGATAAAGACGGAGTTCCAGGATTCAATCTGGGGCAAATGATTCTGAACGATCCTAATGCAAATATCAGTCTGTATGCTACTTTTCTGTAAGTACAAAGTCTAATTCATTTAAGGTGTGGCATTATCAGTATTCGATTTTTTACTATATAATCGTAAAATGTTCGTTGTTTTGTGCATGAACTCGAGTCGTCCACGAGCAGGGGGGTTGGGCTTGAACTTCCACAACGGGTGACAAAAATCTTCAATCATAAACTCTGCACAGCAATAACATGCTATTTTTCTCAAACCACGAATGTTTAATACCATAAAAAAATGATGGTTCGAATGTTCTAGATTTCGGAAACATTTTATATATTTTTATTCTCATCACTTTTTTTTCTTGGCCATTGTGTTTTTCAAAATTACCCAGGAAAAATAACCAAAAATATCAAAAATAAAGATCTCCAATTAGATTCCTGACCTGTCTGTCATTACAGTGGATGCAGAATGAACAAGGCGCCATTTGAGCTTCTGAATCTGAACGCAATTATTCCCATCGACAATTATCTCAACTACAGCAAGGTAAAACAAATGTATTCCATACAATGTCCACGGAACATATGTGTCACTATAAGTGATTTTAATTTGTAAAGCTTTTCTCAATCAGGACAGTTGGATTGATTGTTTGTTTTACGTCCCGTAAAGAATATTTCACTCATATTGTGACGTCACCAGCTGTAGATGAAGTACCACAAATTTAGACCTACGTCTAGTGCTCAGGGCCGTAGCAGTGAGGGTTCTTTAACATGCCAACGCCCATTGCGACACGGGACCTCCGTTTTTAAGGTCCTATCCGAAAGACCCGTGATTCTCATATCTAACTGCCGAGTGTCTGGCGAAGGAGCAATCACTACCTACATGTTATGTTAACGTGTTATATTTGAGAGATGGACGGGTGAACAGATAACGATACCGTATATGGGGTAATTTTGGAGCGCTTGAAATGTTGGCAGGTGAGGAAAATTCGTCAACAATAAAAGCGCCAAAATTCCTATACATATTTTTATGATACACTTCTTGAATGAAAATTTCAAACATTTTTTTTTATTTTGGAGAGAAAGAAGCCAAATGTTCCCAATGTCATACTTATCCGATAAACGGTATTTTCATGTGTCTGCCATGATCTGCAGGCGACAGAAAAGTCCAATTGAAATTTCATAGGTCAAGCAAATAATTCTATTTTTATCACAATGACATACTTTAAACGATTTTCAGATAGATAATGATACTCAATATTGTCGACACGTACACAAGAATTTGAAATTTGAAAAATAAGTTTTTGATAATTAGTTTTGAATGTTGGTAGTCAATATTGTGGACACACACAAAAACAAGAAATTTGTAAAGTGCTTTTATAGTATGGTTTTGAATGTTGACGTTGAGAGAACACTTACATGTCTATTTATAGTACATGGGCGACATTGATACCCAGATTAACTCGATAAGCAGCGCAGTGGATCTCTCTTCTTATAAAGTGTTAACACCAGACATGAACCAAGCTCTCACGGATTTCAAAAATTCTGGAATTGATAACATAAATTTCACTGCTATCAACCAAACGGTATGTATTCTTATTGAAATGATAAAAGTGTTACATGTAAGTACAATGACTAAAAATTGAAATATGAAAACGCTGTCACTATGACATAATTATGATTACTGTAATATTTCAAATTTCTCCGCTCTACAACTTTAATCGACCTTCTCGAATGCTGCAGAATGGAAAAAGGGAATGAAGCTGGAGTATTTTAGAGTGATGCCTATAAATTTTCAATTTCAAGATCAGGACCAAAAATCCAGAGTATGCAACACCTGGCATTGGTGCCTAAATCAAGAATACGAACAGCCTTAAATTAATTAAAGGCAAAGGGAACCCACAATTCTTTTACGTAATAAATGACAAGATTAATTATATGATAAAGATTTGTCATATTATCATGTTGATACATCTGTACATGGCCTAGATAAACCTCAGTAGTAATTTTAAAACGTTAAAAATTGAAATTCCCATTATCTATAGAGGCTGCCATGAAGCGGAACTCTTTTGCATTCAAGACCACAAAAATCAATAATTTTGACGTCACACCGTCTATTCCGGTTTTGATGAGATTCTAAGATCATCAATGATGTGCATGTGGTAGATTTTAAGAATGCATTCTAAATAGGTGAATGCCTTCTTGTCAAACAGTCAATTACACTAATGCCAAGGGGAGATGTGAAAAAAGTTCTTCCCCCGAAATTCCTGACCCAATAAGTTTATTTGAAAAGAAAGTACTATGTTAAAGTGTGGATCCATCGTTTACGTAAAGACAAGTTGAGGTTTGAGACATGTACATGTACGCAGAAACGAGTACCATCTGCCTGGTCTGCGACTCGACTGAACGTCTTCTTTTCTTAAATTCCTCTTGCGAAAGAATGGGCTCAGATCTGTACGACTCCAAACTTAACTGTTCGTGACTTGTCATGTTTACAGTACTGCTGATGAAATAAACCGAAACCGACGGTGTGACGTAATGAATTAAACTTCAATGGCCGCTCTCTTTAGCGGCGGGTAATTTGAAATATAAAATAGATTTATGTTGATTTAATTGTTAAGCAAGGATTTTGTTGTTAAAGACTGTCATTTACGATATCATTAAGTAATACTTCATTCATAAAGACAACAATGTGGTTAGGGTTGCCTTTCCCTTTAAAACATGCAACCATCAAATAACACTCAATATTACCCATACAGGAGGGGGATAGTAACGTCACCGACAAGGTGAAATATGTGCAAATATTTACTTTCCAATGTTTGTGACTGAGTTATTATTTTTTTAAAATTATAATGATAGCCATTTTCCAATGAACGCGATTCATCACTGTTCGTTATCTTCACTTGTTCATGGTGCAAGTTTGAATCTTTATAAATATAGCACGTCTCTTTCAATGGCTGGGAATTCCGATAGATATGATACTAGTAGAATGTAAATATACACATGTAAGAAAAACCGTTTTCCAAATGCTGCATGAAGTATGCTGATGTGAAGCGTCGCCGTAAATGCCCTTGTATATTTTCAAAAATGAACTTATTTTTCTAAATATTTATGACTTGCGGATCAAGTTCGAGTTTCATGTCATTTGGCCAATTTATTCACCGTTTTCGGACTTTTTCCTGTGTTTGTAGATAATTAGCTGATTGTTTATGCATATCTATACTGATGACCTTCAGATTAAGTTTGAGTTTTATTTTGATTGACCTATTTTCATGAAAGTTTGCCCGTAGACTTTGAAATTTAAAAATATCAAAACTCTTTTTTGGGGTATATTTTATTTGATGTTTTATATTAAGATGATATACTGATAAGTATGAAGGGTCGCAGTTCATACCTTTATGTATTTTCCAAAATGACATCTAATTCTAAAACAAAACTACATTTAAGTTTTATTTATATAAAAACCGTTTGTCCGTTTCTAGTTCTCTGTCTTGGCATTTACTCATTTATTTATTCTGTCCACTCACATGGCGGATTAGTTTCTCTACCAGCACCCGTATTTGCGATTTCATACAGATTTTAAACATTTCATCAATTAAAATCAAATTAGCGCTGATATATATAATGTAAATTGACATTGTTCTATATGAAAAGCATCTGATGTATTACAATAGTGGTATTTAAAAGGTTACGTCGAAGAAAAATAAAACAACAAATAAATGTTAATTTACCAATGAATTATAATTCTTGATTAAACTGCAATAGGCAAAATATATAAACGTCCAGTTTATTTGAATAATATGGACTATAGAACCAATGGGAGCGTGTCCGCTTAATCATGCATCCATTATTTCTATAACCCATAATACACACGCGTACAAACATACAACATTTACCTAATTAAAAAAAGAGGGACGGCGTGACATGCTATAACTTGGCTGTAATATTTTGCAGTTGTCGCAAAGTGTTGTGACGATTGACCTGAACTCGATGATATCGGCAATGGAAACCATACGGGACCAGTGTACCGGAACAAGTCGAGTAAGCCAGTTTTCATACTCTCCAGATTTCGTTACAATCCACGATGCTACGTGTACATCGATCTACCCGTACAATATTGATTTGAATTGTAATTGTCTGGGAAATACATGTAACACCAGAGATATCATGACCAATTTACTCTAGAGGAAAGAAGCATATATAGAAACAATTTACAAAACCTATATCCGTACTGTAACGATATGTTGTGTACACGAGTGTATTGTGCACAAGCATAATAGAATCAATTGTGGCAAAATGAACATTGATGCGTCTATTTATCATGTTTATCTGTGCAATAGTTAACTGAAATGATCTGCTTTAGAACAATTGGATACAACACATAACAGATACAACAACCATTCGAGATACAACCCTTCCTGCTGTAGAAACTGCAAAGGTGAGGAATTGTGTATAATTGCAAATGGCTATATCAATTTTAGACGCAAGTAACGGATCGCTCCGTTCACCTGATCAAGATCTAGGACTCGCGAGGATTGTGACCGGTCAACGGGTGATGCTTACTCTCCTAGGCACCTGATCCCACCTCTTGTGTGTCCAGGGGTCCGTGTTTGTCTGATCCCACCTCTTGTGTGTCCAGGGGTCCGTGTTTGTCTGATCCCACCTCTTGTGTGTCCAGGGGTCAGTGTTTGTCTGATCCCACTCCTTATGTGTCCAGGGGTCAGTGTTTGTCTGATCCCACCCCTTGTGTGTCCAAAAGTCCGTGTTTGTCTGATCCCACTCATTATGTGTCCAGGGGTCAGTGTTTGTCTGATCCCATTCATTGTGTGTCCAGTGGTCAGTGTTTGTCTGAATCCACCTTTTATCAGTGTTTGTCTGATCCCACTCATTGTTTGTCCAGGGGTCAGTGTTTGTCTGATCCCACCTCTTGTGTGTCCAGGGGTCAGTGTTTGTCTGATCCCACCTCTTGTGTGTCCAGAGGTCCGTGTTTGTCTGATCCCACCTCTTGTGTGTCCAGAGGTCAGTGTTTGTCTGATCCCACCTCTTGTGTGTCCAGGGGTCCGTGTCTGTCTGATCCCACCTCTTGTGTGTCCAGGGGTCAGTGTTTGTCTGATCCCACTCCTTGTGTGTCCAGGGGTCAGTGTTTGTCTGATCCCACTCCTTGTGTGTCCAGGGGTCAGTGTTTGTCTGATCCCACTCCTTGTGTGTCCAGAGGTCAGTGTTTGTCTGATCCCACCTCTTGTGTGTCCAGGGGTCAGTGTTTGTCTGATCCCACTCCTTGTGTGTCCAGGGGTCAGTGTTTGTCTGATCCCACCTCTTGTGTGTCCAGGGGTCCGTGTTTGTCTGATCCCACCTCTTGTGTGTCCAGGGGTCAGTGTTTGTCTGATCCCACTCCTTGTGTGTCCAGGGGTCAGTGTTTGTCTGATTCCACCTCTTGTGTGTCCAGTGGTCCGTGTTTGCCCTACTCTTGATATTGTATTCTTTATAGGATGTATGAAATCAAAGTTTTCTATCTTATTTTTTTTTCATCCTGTGAAGGCATTTGGCCAAGTTAGAATTGCATCATACATATATTTAGGCTCGCGAGAATGGCGAGGATAAAAACCAAATTACAATTAGGTTTTTATTTATTTGATTTTTTTTCCAGACTACTCTACAAACATCATCTGGTCAGTTAGAAGGATCTATCGGGGGAGTAACGGTATGTATTCCAGTGACTCATGAATTGTCTTATTATAATTACATACATGTACAGGAACATTAGAGTATGTTGGAAGGAAAAACCCTCTATGTTCACACACACACACACACAAACACAGATATATATGATATATACATTTATATATATACATAACATATCATAATTTAAACTGTAATTCATAATAACTGAATGGTAATTTTGCAGAGTAAGATTGATGACGTCCTTACCACTGCTGCTGCTGCTGATGATCAGATACAAAACAACGCCACCACAGTCTTAACTGATGTCAGTCAATGTATTATCAAATATATAAAATCTAAATATTCCACGCACAGAATAACATTTGAAACTTGTAATAATACAAGTTCAATTCCTTTGTTGTAACTATCTTCATTTAACGGCAAATGGAATCTAATGATTTTACAACGTGTTCAGTAGAATATATTTATGCAAGATGATAAAATTAATTTTAATCGGAAATAAAACTTCACACAGGTAGCGTTATCCTACAAAAACCTGATTTTAGGTTACATCGATTCCTACATCGCTCAGACACGTTCCTTGGTAAGTTCAAAATTTAAAATCATTGCTCTGATCAAATGATATAACATAATCTTACAGTCTTCTAAAATCCATTTGCGTACATACATTCTTCTATATTTATGGTTTGTATCATTGTTACTTACTGTGACAGATATTTAACGACCTTGCCGCTTGTCTTCCACTGTGGAATCTCTACGAGTCCTTTACTACGATGCTCTGCAGTTACACAGTAGATGCGTTGGTGAGTTCTTTATATTATTAGTGTCATCTGTGTATATCGCCAAGTCTATGTGACGCCATAACTTGAGTACTTACATGTAATATGTGACGTCTGCGGGTAGGTGAAGACGGGCATATTGTAAGGTCAATTGGTTCAAGGTCAGAGTGGTGTTATATATATAAACACTCTTTAACACTTTTTAAGTGACGTGTTCTTATTACTATTGATTTATCCGTCTGGGTATTCGCTATCCACGTCACTTTTATACGTAATATTTTCAGTAATGTTAAAGATGCAGTTGTCACATTTTGCATATGAGTACCTAATGGCTAGAGGAGGGCACTTGTATACTTCGAGGTCAATTTGTCAAAGATGACACCATATAGAAAATAATTTGTACAAACTATCAGCATTTGGCGGTGGCCTAGTTACTGGCGGTGTTCTAGTGCACTTTATCAGCTCTTCTTATGTTATGAGATTGATCACTGTTCGTTATCTTCGCCTTTCTTTTGAAACAGTTTATTCATATTTCATTAAAAAATGCATTTCTTTTAATGTACAGTCGTTCTATTTGTTTTTCTTCCCAGAATGGATTTTGGTTTGGGACTGGCTGGGCACTTGTGCTTTTTGTCCCGGTTATAATAACGTCTATGAAACTGTCTAAATACTATCGGCGAATGAAGGAGTGCGAGGGGTATGGAGAGTGAGTATTGTTCCTATGTGCCGGATCTTGAAACTTGTATCATGGTGATTTGTTTTTACAATTCTTTTCTTATATTAATGACTTCCGTCGAAATACGTAAACATTAATAGTGAATGCTGTAGATTCCTTATTTTACGAGAGTACTTATTATCGCGAAATGACTCGTGGACGTCAAATCGCGAGAAAATTAATTCGCGAGTGCTCTGTTGATCAAGTGTTTTAGGATGTATTTTAGCAATACCTCTATAAAGATAAAAACGAGAAATATTTTTTCGCGAGTGATGTTTCTCGCGAAATTACGAGATAATAAATTCTTCGCGTATATTTAGGAATTTACAGTATTCAGATTGAACAATTTTTAAAATACAGTCTAACACACATATGTAAGACATGGAATATCTATAAGAAATTGTTTTCTTTTGCAGTGATTCAGACGATGAAGATTACGACAGGTATTGAGATTCATTATTAGATTCATACAATGTATACGTATATTATCATTATTTTCAAAATCATTTGGAATAAAATTAAAATAATTTCTTCCTGCGATATATTGAGGATTACAAATCTGTTTCACACACTTTTTTTTTTTGGATACAATTAGTGAATATTTGTATTTTCCAGTGATGATGAAGATGATTATGATTATCCACCCAGGTAAAATGAGTAGACTATAGACTACACACTCAGAAATCCACCCAGGTAAAATTACTAGACTATAGACTATACACTTAGAAATCATTTTGTGGTTGCATAATTTAATTCTTTTCAAATGAAGTCGTAAAATTCGGACAAGCTGATATTCATATCTAGTTTATATATGCATAACTTGCTAACTCTGTATTTCAATATGGTAAGACATATTGAATGTATTTGAATATGAAATGCATGGCTCCACCATCAGCTTTCTGGCTTCCTATATGAAGTTTAGGTTGTTTGTTTTATATCACGTCACCAGCTGTAGTTGAAATACCACAAATTTAGACCTACATGTTTGCTTAGCGCTCAGGGTTGTAGCAGTGAGAGTTCTTTAACGTGCCAACGCCTGTCACGACACGGGACCACAGTTTATAAGATCATATCCGAAAATGTGCCTGTCACGACACGGGGCCACAGTTTATAAGATCATATCCGAAAATGTGCCTGTCACGACACGGGACCACAGTTTATAAGATCATATCCGAAAATGTGCCTGTCACGACACGGGACCACAGTTTATATGATCATATCCGAAAATGTGTTCACGCCTGTCACGACACGGGACCACAGTTTATAAGATCATATCCGAAAATGTGCCTGTCACGACACGGGACCACAGTTTATAAGATCATATCCGAAAATGTGTTCACGCCTGTCACGACACGGGACCACGGTTTATAAGATCATATCCGAAAATGTGTTCGTGTTCATGTACAGTCTACATGGTAAAATAAGAATTATTTTGTCGTCAACTCACTTGAATTAGATTGAAATGAAAATTAATTAAAATCAAAGGTATAAAAAGGTCGAGCTGTTCGTAAATCACTTATCAAATTGCGACAACCATAAACATCGATGTAATTGATTGTGCCTTGTATTATGCAGAACGACATATTCCTCTTTTTCTATCGTAGTACATGCATCGTTGTTATGATATGTATAGGGAGATATCGGGCATTTTATTCCGTTTTTTCCGTCCAGGGGGAAACTCTATACTGACTTTGTACATAGGGGGAAAGTATATGCTGGGGCGCGTTTTCCCCCTATGGGGGGAAATCTATCCCGGATCCGTTTTTCCAGGGGGGAAATCTATGCTACAACACCGGTCGTAACAACAGATCAACGTAGACCCCTTCTTCAAACACGAGGGATACAACATTGTAGTATATTTAGGACCTGTGATACAGTTTAATCATGTCTTAATCATATCATACACCTACTGTCGTCTTTGGATTGTTTGAAAAATTGTCATTTGATTACATATAAATGTGCCTTCAATCACAAATAAATTATAGAGCATGTTGTAATGCCATTAAGAGTGGTGCGTTTCACCTCTAAGATAATACATAATAATGTATGATATTTGAAGTATATAAGACTTATATTCTTCAAATATCATACATTTTTATATATTGTCGAAATATGCAACTACTTTTTGGAAGTAGTAAACAGAAAAATCTAAATATAAAAGAATGGCGTCTAGTAGAAACGTTAAAAGTGAGTGTTCAATTCATGCAATTAATTCCTTTATTCAAAACATTTTTAATAGAGATATATATTTGATATATCATTTTACGCTTTCTAAAACTGGGTTTGTTTAATTTCAGATACAACCAAGTGTCGCCATCATATTAGATTCATTTTGCTTCGAAGTCAGGTTCTATGGTAGACTGACAATGGGATTTCAACTTTGAACAAGAATTAAAACAGTTGTCTTGCTTGTTTTTTAGTACTTTTTATAGGGCGTGTTTCCCTCACAACTATATTATGATATATCAGTGTATGAAATATCAGAAATTTAGAAACTGAAACGAATGTTGGTAAGAGAACCGAGAAAGAAAAAATAAGATGTTTGGTAGAGCCTTTCAAGCCAACAAGATTCGACGCTATATTAAACTTATGACGTTCACATAATCTTTTTCCCAAGTATAGTTTATAACCAGAATCAAATTCTCTCTCTTTCAAGGAATTTTGCTAACTATTCATCAAGTAAACGATCACATTCCCTTCATACAAGAGGTAACAGAAATATTAAAAATATATATGATCATACTGAAATCTTTTCAAGAAATGACCAAACTTTTGAGATAATTTCTTAAGCAAATTCAAGGTCTTACAAGCACATGTAAATGGTCAAAATGGATATGCAACACTTTACACACATATATACACGTATAGGAATGCTTTTAAAAATCTTTTCAAGAGCAAATATAAAATCCCTGTTTTCAAACTTGTTCAGCTGTTGTCATCGATAATGTAACATAGCACCTTAAATGTAACAAAAGTTATATGGAAACTGGGAAAATATCGTCATAAATGTTAAGAGCAGAAAATTAATAACTTTAAGAGCATATCCTCACTATCATCATTATTATTTTGGGGTGGGATTGTCTGGTATGAATTGATTTAATTCACGATTAAAGTAATTGTTTGTCGTCTTATTTTTTGACTGTGATGCTTTGTGTATATGTCATATTGAAAATGAGTGTGTATTTTTGTACGAATCATTTTATGCATATACCTTAAACCTATGAACTGCATGGTTCATGGTAATAAACAATACTATACAGTTTTCATGCTATATAGATTTAAGTATGTGAAGTATGCAAAATTGTCTTCAGAGCTTTGGTTTGAAAGCAAAGTATACAGGAACACGTTTTTAAATCACATGTTGCTTATAGGTTCATTTAATCAAAGTGTTATAATGTCTACGATAGGAGTCCCACGTTTTACACAGAAAATATCAAATATATGAATGAAAGGTGAAGATAACGAACAGTGATCAATCTAGGAACTTCCACAAGGTATACAAAACAAAAGGTTGGGCAAACACGGACCGCTGGATATAAAATGCAACAGAGGTGGGATCAGGTACCCAATAGGAGTAAGCATTCCCTGTTGACCGGTCAAACCTGCCGTGGGCCCTATATCTTGATCAGGTAAATAGAGTAATCCGTAGTCAAAATCAGTGTGTCGTGAACGGCCTAGCAATCGGTATTAAACACCTCAGACAGCATTTGACCCAATGATAGGTCGTATTGGATATAATTTGTAATCAAGAATTATGCATAGCACGAACTTTTTCAACATCAACATTACAATACAGTAAATCATTAAAGGGTTTGGGTTTAGAGTGTGTCGGATACAGCTTAAGCAATGGAATGGGGGGAGTTCTGTTTCACGAGTCTCCTCCAATGTTGCTTCCATAAATGTCGTCCTTCAACCATTCCCAAAGGAAATGTATCATAAACATTATTTCAAAGCCCTACATCATATAATCATAACAATATATTTTATATTACATACAAACACACAGAGAGACAAATAGAAAGGAAAACTAGTGTAGTTGACAATAAATAAATTCATTTATTATTCTTGAAGAGCACAGTCAAAATTCGACATCTTAAAATGACTCGGATACTTTCTGAAAAAAAAAGTAATTAAAAAGTTTAATAAATTAATTTTGCATACTCCTATGTTGATTTTGAAATTATCAAATTCATGGAATTTACATATAAGCATTCTAATTTTCGAAAATTCTTGCACATATATTTTGTCAATCAGCATTACAACTTTTAGTGTTATACACGTCTTTTGATGAAACATGGTTTCTGTATATTGAAAACTCACGACATAAAACAATAACGAAAGAAAATATTTCAGACGAACGAAAAATGTTTTAAAAGACAAAATGGAAAACAATTCAAATTTGAAATATTTTCTTCGTCCTCAAAAAATGCAGTGAATGGGAAAAAGAAATGTACACCATTAATATCACAAATAGATATTGACACCCCCCCCCCCCTGGTACTTTGTAGACCACATAAAGTAAGATAAATATGATTTAGAAATTTTAATTAATTTGAAAATACTAATACCTCTGGTTTTACTAGCCCAAGGTCTTGACGACACTTCCGGTCGATTTCACGATGGTGGTTTTTAATCATCTCTTTGGGTTTCTGTTGCAGAGCAACATTGGCGTCTTCTGCACATTCTTTCACTTCAAAAACCCCTCCGCAACCTCGGAAAACCCACCACTCTTTGCTGTTGGCCCCAATACTGTATTTCTCTTCTGCAGGGTCGCATCTGTAGTACGAATATCGCTCTAGAAGCTTAACCGAATCGATGAAAGAGTTATTGAAGCGTGTCTCAATCACGTTCGGTTTCTTGAACATACTGTCGACACACAGTGCATACCTCGCACATTCCACTGCAAAATAGATAGATAGATATGTAAGTAGGTAGATTAGATAAATAGATATGTAAGTAGGTAGATTAGATAAATAGATATGATACATGTAGATAGACAACATTGTAATCATCTTCTAGCTGATTTTACAAACTAAAACGGGCAGGTATATAGAATTTTGAATTTTCCTTTAGGACGCGAAGAATAAAATGTATAACTTACATTGTGCTAAAGTTATGCATATTGTTGCTATGAAACAGAAGGCCACTGCAAATAATCCAGAATGGTTCATCCTGTGAAAGAAAAAGTGATGAATCTCATAAAGATCATAAACAATATAAAATTGAGAGTGGGGCAAATACGTACTCCTGGACAGACCAGAGGTGGGATGAGGTGCATGTACTTAGGAAGAGTAAGCATCCCTCGTAGATTAGACACACCCGACATGAGCCCTATATCTTGACAAGGTAAACGATTGATTGATTGAATATTGTTTAACATCCCTCTCGAGAATATTTCACTCATATGGAGACGTCACCACTGCTGGTGAAGGGCTGCAAAATTTAGGCCTATGCTCGGCGCTTATGGCCATTGAGCAGGGAGGGATCTTTATCATGCCACATCTGCTGTGACACGGGACCTCGGATTTTGCGGTCTCATCCGAAGGACCGGCCCATTTAGTCGCCTCATACGACAAGCAAGGGGTACTGAGGACCTATTCTAACCCGGATCCTCACGGGATTCCCAAAGTAATCCGTAGTCAAAATTAATATGTAAAGAACGGCCTAATAATTGGTATGAAATACGAAAGGCAGAATTTAACTTGATGAAACGCACATGTATTTGCAAATCAGATCATCATAACAACCATAACATTTTCGAAATGCTGACTTTAAAAGATACTGTTGAAACCCATGTAACACCGACTTATTTGTCAGTAGCCTGTCTCGATTAAGAAATTGATCATCGAATTGGTTGAGATATAAACTCCACATATAGGCGATACTTGAATATTGCTACATGTACATATATATTATAAATAAGGGAATCGACCGGAATAGAATTCAAACATAAAAGAGAAAAACGAGTATCATGTCTTTGACCACATTTTTAATTTACAAGTATAAATTGTTTTCATTGTTAACCTATTTTGCAGTGCACGTCAATATATGCATGGATACACAAGGAAATATTTATCACAAGTAGTTGGTCTCGCTGGTCTGGAAAAAATGTATTGCAAATTACTGACCAAAAGTAATATATTCACTGAATAATGATAATGATGAATTTTAACGAAATATATATTACACGTGCATTTTTAATCTGTACATTTTTATTGATATTCATAATTAAAAGTAATTTGCGGACGAAGAAATGCATGGATCACAATTGAATGGTATTCCATGTAAACTGAACTCTCACGTCAATGTCTTTTCGCTTCATGTGATGTTGTCAGAAATGATGTATTGAAATTTAGAGGATAGTCTTAAATACTTATTCTGTAAAGCACATGAACAGGGGTCAACACTTAATATCAATCAATGTATAACGCTGAATTTTGTAATTTAAAAAACCACGTCCTTGATTGTATGAAATCAATTACAAAAAGTCTATTAATTATCAGGTATGAATATATATTTTAACAAAGAGAAAGAAAAGGGTGTTTTGATTTGGATATATATCAGACCATCCTAATTCTAATCAATTTATAACAGACATAATAATTGTTATAACAAAGAGTTGGTATAATGTATACATGAGACATGAGAGAGAGAGAGAGAGAGAGAGAGAGAGAGAGAGAGAGAGAGAGAGAATCTAGTTTGGATGGTTTAAATAAATCATGGTTATATGTGTAAGAATATTTTGTAGAACATATGTTTATTGAACAGTGTCGTAATTGTCTCTTGTTGCTTCCGGCAAGCCAATAACATGGGTCATCGTACAATGTGGTATTATTGTGTTATGTTTACGTGATCGATAGAATAAGAATGATTCAGACTTTGTGTAGGATTTTTTAGTATCAACAAATTGACAGTTTTTATATAAAATTATTTTTTGTCTCTGGTTTTATTGTTGTAGGGCTTGAATCCTTTAAATCGACTTTTGGCTATCCGTGACAAAACCTTTTGTTATATTGAAAAGTACACGTATACCGGATTATTTCAGTTTATATCAATATGCTAAAATATGCTAAATAATTAATAAGCCTGAAAAGGACAGTGGATTTTACATACACGTGCATGTACGAACCAGCACCACTAAATTTGTTTTTACGATAATGGCTATTTCCATGGACATTGTAAACCTTTTGAATATCAGATACTCTTATTTTCCAGACTTGCTAATATTCAATATCTACTATCGGTAGACTTTGACTTCTAAATGAAAAATGAGCAATCTGTATTTAAATTGTCACCACATCAATGAAGACCAGACACGACAGAAAACTTAAACATTTGCAGGTCAACCTAAAATCACGAACTGATGGCTTCAATTCAAAGTGATGATAATGCGTGAAACCATGGCTATTGAAAAAAGTAACGTTATCATACCAAAAACACCAACATACTCCCAATATGTTGCTAACATCGTCAGTATGCAGTACCAAAGCATTCAACTTACCTCGCAGACGACTGCCTTATGTTAATATGGCTGTAGGCAATGACAGTTAAAAACAAAAGGAATCATGGGAGAAACGTTAGATGAGTCTTGTCACGAAGTCGCTCATGCATAGAATGCACGTCTCTCTTATACGTTTACCGTTTGACTGCAATCTGTATTTAAATCACACCAAACCGGAAACAAAGGACTAGACAGGTCCTTGCTGTAATAAGTCACATACTGATAATATGTGAAACATCGTATATCAAATAAAACAAGGGACCCACGGGCATTACCGGTCACCTGAGTATTGCTTAAAATATCACTAGTACCAAGGGCTATGAAATGTAGGGGGGCGGGGGAATTTTGTTCTGCATATCTGCTAAATTATACTATTCAGCTAAAGCATAAAACAAGATATGTTCTTAAAATTTGAATGTCCCCGAAAATGCCTATACTAATGGAAGACATTATATAATATAATATACATTTGTATATAACATTAAGACGATATGACAAATGGGGACCCGTCCTAGAGTAATAATCTAATAACTCCTTGCTTTTTGACAGAGAATACGTCCAAACAATTAACAAACAATATTCCAAACTAAACAGCAGTATATGATTCCGGTTTATGAACTCGATGATATTGGGTTGATTCCGGATAATGAATTCAAATCTTTGATAAAAGACCAGTTGTTTCTAGATGTTTTGTTGATGAAAATAATCTATATCACACTCTGCTAAAATACAAAAATGTAAAATAATCTATATCACACTCGGCTAAAATACAAAAATGTAAAATAGTCTATTTCACACTCTGCTAAAATACAAAAATGTAAAAGTCGTAGAGAAAAAGAGAATTAAGTGTGTTCATAAAACAAATTGAAGATAATAAAGATATTTTTTTTTTTTTTTTTTTTTTTTTTTTTTTTTGCATTTTTAAATTTTGCATTTTACCATTAAGAAAAATCTCTGCATATTGCATATATCATCAAATGATTTAGTGTGGTATCGATAGAATTTTAGATTTCACATTCATTACCCACTCCAACATATTCACAAACAAATAGTTCTACATGTATAAAATTTCAGTATAGGTAACATAGAGGTTTTTTGGTACATGAAAGGTGAAGATAACGAACAGTGATCGATCTCATAAATCCCATAAGCAATACAAAATAGAGAGTTGGGCAATATACATTTATATTGAATAAAACTCTTTGTAAGTTTTTCTATTAAAGAGAGAAAAACAAACTGTAATATTCAGTGTACAAAATATAAATGCATATATATACACATGTATTTGGATAAAATGATTAAATTCTACATTGGTGTGGTTCAAAAATGTTTTTTCCAGGTTGTCCATTGGTTTTCAGACGATTTGATATTTGACTTTCAATGCAGTATTTTGTTCTGAAATGAAAAAGTAAGGTTAAGATGTTATTTTTACATAAGCATGACAAATATATACTGCTTAGCATATGATACAATTAAGTTTTCTACTCTATAATTCTGATTCAGTGACCATTCACTCAAATAATAACAATGGCATTAACTCTAACTCTAATAGAGATTGTTCTGTAAATATGCAAATTCACTCAAATAATATCAATAGCATTAAGTCCAACTCTAATAGAGATTGTTCTGTAAATATCTTCAAAGCAAGTGGCGTGATTTCCTCACAAAAAACCAAAATATGCAGAATAGTTTTTACTTTAGTGTACAAATTGCAGTTGTCAGTAGTTTTAAAAAATGAAGAATTGGCAGACGATTGGCATTAGTTTGGAAGATACAGAAAAGCAATTAGAAATGTTAAGAGCAGATACACACATATTATATGTAAACTAAAGGAGCAATGATCAAATTGAAAGCAAAATAAATAGACAAGGGAGATTCATTGATTAAATGCTGTTTAAAGTCCCTATCATGAATATTTCACTAATGTGGAGACGTCACCATTGCCGGTGAAGGGCTGCACAATTTGGCCTATGCTCGGCGTATATGACCATGGAGCAGGGAGGGCTCTTTATTGTGCCACACCTGCTGTGACACGGGACCTCGGGTTTTGCGAAGGAGAAACACCTACAAAATATTTTTGCAATTTAGAGAAAAGACATTTTACAAACAAAATAATTCAGCGAGTAGAAAGAGAAAATGGAAAAGTAATTGCAAATCAGATGAGGTATCGTAGGAAGTATGTAACTATTATGAAAATTTACATGAAAATAAAACACCTGTAGGAAATCTACGTGAATGGGAAAATTAATCATTTTAAAATTTTACTAAATTGTCATTAGAAGAAAATTTAAAGGGGGATTACATAATCAAGAAGCAACAAATGCAATTAAAAAAAAACGAAAAATAGTACTAGTCCAGGAAGTGATGGTTTCACAAAATAGTACTAGTCCAGGAAGTGATGGTTTCACAACTGAATTTTTTTATTTTTTTAAAACCTCAGAATTTTTGTAATAAGGCATTACATCTGGTTTTAAAGGGGGAGCTGTCAAATACACATAAACAAGGGATCACTTCATGTACGTGTTTACAAAAACCAAACAAACCAAACAAGTTTTAAAGAATTGGCGTGCTACAACATTACTCAATACAGTTTATAAGAGAGGGACTAAGTGAATCAAGTCAGTTCGTCCGAAAATAATCAATGGAGACCAAACAGCATTTACATCAGGAAGAGACATTTCAGAAAATAATCGAGATTATTTGAGTTTATATCAAATAGTCCGTATTAATTTTGATACACCCTGTACGTCGGGTCTACGTGACTTTAGTGGCTCTTGGTACAAGTTAATTTGTATGCACTACGTCACACTCGGTACTCCCTGTGATCGGACCCATCATTACATTTTTTCCAACCGAAGCAGCATCAACGTGGTTCTTATCTTGAGGCGGAAACGAAGCACGTGGCTGAATTTTTTCTCCCCCTTTAGGTTTCATCTTGACATTTTTCCTGTATTCGGAATGCCACCACGAAAACGAGCGGCGACCCAGAGATCCCCGGCCAGGGGGATCGGGAAAAAACGTAACCGCCGGACACCAGTTCAACTCCGGGAACGAAGCCCACCTCGCACCGCCACATCTTGGACGGATCGACAAGCCCCGGCAGAGGGGCAGTCACAGCCCCCTGAGGAGGCCCCTCAATTTCCAATGGATAGTACACCGGATAACCCGGGTGAGTCTTGCAATTTTTTGTTGGGCCAAGCGGCCTATTTACCCTTACCTTGTCAAATCACATCTACATGCGATGATATCGGTAGTCATGTCCCGCTTAAATTCAAGCAAAAAATATGGGAGGGTTTTTTTATTGATCTGTCTGTCCTACTCAAATCGGCTACGGAATTGGAGCAGTTTGAGTCCCATGGGGATTTACAACTTGTCAATGGCAAGCTATGCGTAGTCAAGCGCCAACTAAACTCCTTCTTGACCATAGAAAAGTGGACATCAGCTTTCATGATTTACATGAGCATCGTTCTTCAACACAGCCAAACGGCTCAAGAAATGCTCAAGTACATGCGAAACATTAGGCTTGCAGCTAATCGTTCACCAAATTGGCACAAGTATGACGAGCAATTCCGGCTCCGTAAAGCCTCCAACCCTGCTATGTCTTGGGGTGAAATTCACAGCGAATTTTGGTTGATGTACATAAACCAATCAAATGTCACTACCCAACAGTCGGCCCAGGCCAAGTTTAAACCTCAGGCATCAACCAACTCCTTTAATACTACGTCGGTAGGCCATGCATCACAAAACCAAATAAAATTTTGTAATTCGTACAACTCTGGTAAATCCTGTAATTTTTTCCCTAGATGCCGCTACAGTCATTCATGCAGTCAGTGCAGAGGGAAACACCCTAGAGTCAACTGCAGGAATTAAAACCCTGCATTCTTTGGGGCACAGTCCTATTCTACTGCAGCCCCTCAAAAAGCACCTGCAAGGCTACCAACATGCAAAATTTCTCTTAGACGGTTTTACTTTTGGTTTTAGACTTCAGTACTTGGGTCCGAGGGGGGCGAGATTAAGTAAAAACCTCTCAAGTCTTCATTCTAACCTATCAGTAGCATGCACAAAAATCAACAAAGAGTTGTTGCTTAACCGGGTGGCTGGGCCTTTTTCCCAACCCCCTTTTATAAACCTCAAAGTCTCCCCACTGGGTTTAGTTCCCAAAAAGGATGGAGATATGAGGCATCATACATCATCTCTCATATCCTCAAGACAATTCAGTTAATTTTTTTATCGATTCCACAGCCTGTTCTGTTAATTATTCAACCTTAGATGAGGCAGCAGTCATTATTGCTAAGCTAGGGCCAGGCGCCCTTCTGGCCAAGTCTGACATCAAGTCTGCCTTTCGTCTTTTACCAATATCCCCTGCTGATTTCGACCTCCTTGGTTTTAAGTTCCAAGGTCATTTCTATTTTGACAAAATGGTCCCTTTTGGCTCTTCTATTAGCTGTGCCTTGTGGGAGAAATTTGCTACCTTTTTACACTGGCTTATTCAACGGCACACAGGCAATGAATTCATCCTGCATTATTTAGACGATTTTCTATTTTGCAGTCGTAAATCTTCCCCAGTCTGTCAACACACACTAGACAAATTTAAGTTTCTCTGTCAGGATCTAGGGGTACCAATTGCAGAAGAGAAAACCGTTGAACCAACTACATCTCTCGTATTTCTAGGTATTCAAATTGATACCCAGAGCATGACCATGGCCCTACCATTAGATAAGTTAATCACTTAAGGCAAGTTATTAATTCTTTTCTGGCTGCCCAAAAGTCAGCTTACGGGACCTTCAATCATTAATTGGTTCACTAAATTTTGCCTGTAGGGTGGTATCCCCAGGACGCGCCTTTTGTCGACGCCTCATCAATGCTACAATTGGCATTACTAAACCTCATCATAGAGTTAAGCTCAATCACAACATTAAGCAAGATCTTCGTATTTGGCAAGTTTTTCTTCAGTCTTTTAATGGTGTCTCGGTTATCAACCGCCCCTTTCTAGATAGTCAAACCATTCAGCTTTTCACAGATAGCGCTGGGGGCAACCATGGTGGTTTCGGTATCTATTTCGGGGGTAGGTGGGCCCATGGTTCCTGGCCACCCGCCTGGTTTGAATTGGGCATCACCAGGGACATGACATTTCTGGAACTCTTTCCAGTTTCAGTAGCCATCACTTTGTGGTGCCATCGGTTCCAAAATTCTCAACTTCTTTTTCACATTGACAATTCTGCTGTAGTACAGGTACTCAATACCTTTACTTCTAAATCCCACAGAGTCATGGGTGTAATCAGACATTTAGTGCTACTATTACTACAATACAATATTCAGCTAAAAGCCACTTACATCAACACTAAGGCCAATCACATTGCGGATGCATTGTCTCGTTCGCAGTGGGCCCGTTTTCGAAGACTTGCACCAGAGGCAGACCAGTGGCCTACACCACTACCAGCCCACATATGGGACTTATAGAGCAGGAAACATCAAGACTTCTTGACAGGTCACTGGCTCACAACACTCACTTGGCATACAATACAGCTTTAACCAAGTTTAAACAGTTTACTTTACTGTATGGTTTCACTAGCACATGGCCTGTCCCTGTCGATCAGCTGCTGCATTACATTGCTTACTTGTCACTAAATCAGCTTACATATAGGACCATCTGTTTGCACTTGAGTGCAATTGCTTATCAACATAAAATCCAGGGTTTCCAAGATACTACTAAAGCATTCATTATCACAAAAGCCCTGGAAGGTGTCAAGCGATCTGTAGGCGTCAACCAAGATATCAGACTTCCTATATCATACCAATTATTTGTTAAAATCATTCATGCCTTAACATCAGTATGTCGCTCGCCTTTTGAATCATGTCTTTTTTCAGCAGCCTTTTCATTGGCATTTTACGGTTTGCTCAAAGTCAGTGAAATTTTTGTCATTGCTGAGTTCACAAGTTTCTCAAAACCAGCTAGGTCAAGTGTCAATAATTTTACATAGGTCCAAGACTAACCAAACCGGCAAACCCCTAGTTTGTCAAATTACCAAACTTCCGGACACCAATTTCTGTCCAACACTACCAATTAAGGCATATTTACAGCTTAGGCCCCCCCATTCTAATACATTGCTCGTTCATGCGGATGGCACTCCTATGACACGTTTTCAGTTCCAGGCAGTCCTTCAAAGGGCTCTGTCATTCCTTCAACAATCTGGCCATTTCAGGTCACACAGTTTCCGTATTGGCATGGCAACTGAATTAGCAAATCGGGGATATTCACATACTTACATCCAGCAACAGGGTAGGTGGAAGTCCAACGCTTTCTTAGCATACATTCGACCTCATTAGTTTATTCTCCACACACACACACTCAATTCATGCATAGCACTGAGGTATTTCAGTTATACTCATTGCTACTCTAAAGTAATACAACACAAGTATTACAGGTAAAACTATTTGGATTGTTGGGTCATCGATCCCATATTGGGCTGGCATTGCAGCACAAGACAGACCAGGAGGGTGCAACCTCAACTTGCAGGCCAACATCACCTGGAAAGGTTTCAGAGGACTCAGATGGGACCAGTTGGAGGACAACCTCAACAATTTATTACTGGAGCACAATCATAAACCCCCTGAATTTTTACTCATTCACTTAGGATCCAATGATTTAACCACTGAGCATGCCACATCAAAAACTTTTAAAGAAGATGCACAATGTACCTTGTTACGATTCAATGCGCTCTGGCCAAATACAACCCTTATCTGGTCAGCTATCCTACCTCGAAGATATTGGCATTTTGCCGCACTTGATGCTGGTCCCAAAATTAACAAAAAAAGGATAAGAATTAATAGCTGCATGAAAAAATTCATGGCTAACCAGGTAAGAGGTCTGTACATTGGACACGACCATGTCATCAAGGCTACTGAGATTGAGTTGTTCCGAACAGATGGCACTCACCTGTCGGATTTGGGAAATCAATTATTTCTCAACAATATTCAAGCGGCCTTGGAATATTTTTTCAAACGTCAAGGCGTTTCTTACCCCCCACACAAGTGATTTAACATTTCATGCTTGGTGCTGTTATCATGTGTGCATTCTGTAATTTACGAAACTCTAGGTTCAAGTACTGTGGTTTGGTCATGACTTATTCTTATCCATGTAATTCTTATTGTATGTTTCACTCAGTTTTTGGTTCATGCTACTTGTTTTTGTGGGGGACATTGTTCCAATGTCTGTGGCCGAACTGGGGAGTCGGTAATGGTATGTGATGACGGTTTCAGCTCCAAAACCTGGTTGTTTCCCCCACCTGCTTCTAAAGCAGGGGGCAATTTACAGTACTATAAGTTGTAAAAGTTCAAACAAGTCAATGAATAGTGGGGCCACCACCGGGGACGGTTGGGGCCACATCCACCTCACTTCAGTGAGGGGATGCTACAGTCTGATGCATGTTAAGGGCTTATGTCCAACATGATAATGTACATACCAGGTAGCACTGCAGGAGACAGGGTGAGAAGGGCGGGTCTCGCTTACCTCCTTAGAACGCTGGCGTCCGTTCAGGTCTGGGCACTGAATGTTTTACTCGGGCCCCCAGTGTACCCCTTACAAGTTAAGTTAAACTGGCTCACTGGGCGACTCCCCAGTTACCCCACAAAATGTTTTCACATGCGGCCGGTATTGTCCATTTTTAGTATATCCCGAATGTACCATTGCTGTTATATCAATAAATTGTAAAACGTTGCTTGTGTCTTTCATTCACTGCAATGAGTCTGATACTGTTATTACTGCCAGTTTGTTTTTTTGTTGGAGTTTATCCATTAGGTGGATTCTTTAACTTATTTGTGACGTAATGAATTACACCCAGGTTAAGTTTCATGAGGATTCGGATTTGAATAGGTCCCTTGCTTGTCATAGGAGGCGACTACATGTAAATGGGGCGGTCCTGTGGATGAGACTGCAAAATCCGAGGTGAACCTATTATCAAGTCTATCACAGTATTTTACAACAATATATTGACAACAATAAACCAGGTGGTTTAAAAACACGCATGGTCATAGACAGGGGGTCCGATCTCCCCTTATTTGTTTTTATTATGTGTAGAAATACTTGCAATATAACTGAAAGGTAATGTAAAAGTAAAAGGTATTTAAATAGATAATATCATTCATTTAACTTTGAAGACATATCTGATCTAACTGTCAATTACATAGTTAAAGCCAAGTGGTATGGGATGGTAGAAAGAGGTATTCATACCGATTGTTAGGCCGTTCTTGGCGTTCCTGATCAAGATGTAGGGCTCACGTCGGGTGTGACCGGTCGACAGGGGATGCTTACTCCTCCTAGGCACCTGATCCCACCTCTGGTGTGTCCAGGGGTCCGTGTTTGCCCAACTATCTATTTTGTATTGCTTGTAGGAGTTATGAGATTGATCACTGTTCGTTATCTTCACCTTGCATTCAGTAGAAAGATGAGGGAAAGAAAGGTGAAGATAACGAACAGCGATCAATCTCGTAACTCCTATAAACAATACAAAATAGAAAGTTGTGCAAACACGGACCCCTGGGTATACTAGTGGGATCAGGTCACACCCGACGTGAGCCCTATATCTTGATCAGGTTTACGGAGGTATCCGTAGTCAAAATCAGTGTGCCAAGAACGGTCTAACAATCGGTATGAAACACGGCAGACAGCATTGGACCCAATGATAGGTTGTATATTGGCAAACTAGATTGTTATAACTACCATAGAATATGCGAAATGCTGACTTTAAACGAGACTGTTGAAACCCCTGCACCATCAACTTGTTTGTCAGTAGCCTGTCTCGATTTAAAAACTGATCATACGCTGAACTAGCTCTTGTGTATCGAATCATTTGGGAGATATAAACACCATATACTTGTGATAATGGAAGATAAGGGATTGATATGAGGCAATAATAAATTCAAGGTTCTTGGAATGGAATTCGATGCTTATTTTGGTAAAACAGTGAAAATAAATTTTGATTTAAAAAAATCTTGCTATTCAAAATCTTTTGAAAAATTGTGAAAGAAGTATCCTTACTCCTATTGGGCATATAACAGTAATTAAATATTCAGCAATTTCCAAACTGATACACTTAAGCTTGTTTATGTCATTACCCAATCCATCCAAAGACATTATTGCTAAGTCAAATCAAACTTTTTTTTATGGAAATGTCCACTGGCAAAAGTTAAAAATTAGTCGTCACACAAGAATATGAGAAAGGTGGATTAAATATGATAAATATTGAAAACTTTATTGCAAGATTTAAGAATTCAAAGGATTAAAAACAATTTTCTTAGATACAGCCAAGTGACAGTCCATTATAGGAGTAGAAGTTGACTTTAGCAATGCTATTAAATACTCTTCGTTATCATCACCTTTCATTTGGACCATTATATGCTTTTCAAAAACTTGAGAAATCAATGAATATGTTTTTGAGGGATGTAATTAAATCCTGGAAACGATTGGGTTTTTTTTTTGGGGGGGGGGGGATCTTCTAAACTTATGGTTAATAGTGTTTTGTTATACAATGAAAACATAAAGGTAAATAGATAAACTATCTATATGAGAGAATGTTATGATTGATTGATTATTGTTTAACGTCCCTCTCGAGAATACTTCACCTATATGGAGACGTCACCACTGCCGGTGAAGGGCTGCAAAATTTAGGCCTATGCTCGGCGCTTATGACCTTTGAGCAGGGAGGGATCTTTATCGTGCCAAACCTGCTGTGACACAGGACCTCGGTTTTTGCGGTCTCATCCGAAGGACCACCCCATTTAGTCGCCTCTTACGACAAGCAAAGGGGTACTGAGGACCTATTCTAATCCGGATCCATTAAACACATTATCAGATGAGAATGGTGGCATCATGAATTGTACTTAATTCATAGAGTGAAACCTCGTTTTTTGGAATATGACAAGCATTGAAGAAAGCAATGAGGGTTAATGGAATAAACCTGTCTATAAATTTCAAAAACCTACTAATCCTTTACATATAGCCCTTTCATATATTTTAAAAAGAACAAGAGAAACCGATTCCGAATTAAATCCCACAGGTCCTAAAAAGTAGGATAAACAATTCATATCTCTCAGGAAGATTGGAATACAATTAATAAAAATGATTTTACTATCACAAAGGATAAAAAATTACAATGGATTCACTATCTTATCAATCATAAAATCTTAGTCAGAAATGAATATTTTATTAAAATAAAGAATATAGACAATGGTGTATGTACATGTGCATTTTGTGCAAAAGAAAAAAATCAGTAGAATATGTTTAGTATGACTGTGAAAATGTTTTATTTTTAAGAATGTGTAGTCCTGGTTTAGGGATGTTTTTATTTAGTAACAACTTTGTGATTGGGTTGTTCAGGAAATGCAATGATCAATTTAATTGATTATCATTTTAACTCAGAATATCTGATACAATTTCCTCTTTGGTTATCTTTTGAATAGGTTTCCCTAAAAAGAAAACAAATGAATCTTTATAAATTTATACATGTATATTTTATACATAAAAAGTCAAAAACATACATAAAAAATTCAAAAACATACATATGTAAATCTTATACGCTACCAATTTTTAATTACAGAGTAAGTGATGTTTGCAAAATCCCAACAAATTCACAGCATATACCCTAAATGACGTCCTCTACTAGCAGAAACAATGTTCAGTTGGTGTGTGAAATTTCTGAAAACAGTCTCAGCTGAAATCCTCCGCTTTTATTTCCGAATTTGAGTTCTGCTACAGAGTCTTACAGAGGATTGTATACCCAATCTTTCAGATACCCCCATAAAAAGAAATCGAGTGGGTTCAGGTCAGGGGAATGAGAGGAGGAGGTCATACATTTGGGGTTTTCAATGAAGTTTCCATCAAATGTACATGTACATTTAAAAATTCCACATTTGTATGAGATTAGATTCCTCTAGTTGGAATAACGTAGCCCTCGTGGGTTTGTATACGCCTGTTGAAGACGTATTGTCAGAATGGATTAAAATTAAAAGAGGAATATTAAAATCCCGCATTAGATATATTAAAACAAACGTACGTATCATCTATCCTTCGTGTTTAGTAAACCTGAAGTGATAAAAGAATTAGATAGGTTACATGAGTAATATGTTTTGGTTCCAGCTGACAAAGCATGTAACAACATTGTCTTTATTTGTAAGGCTCATTATTACAACTGTATTTAAACGAACTTGGCATTAATTCTATTTTGGTAATTGTACTTATACTCCAACTGCCCTTTCAGAAGACGAAATTCTTCAAAAACATACTTTAGTTTTAGATTGATGCACCTGATCCCACCTCTGGTGTGTCCAGGGGTCCGTGTTTGCCCAACTATCTATTTTGTATTGCTTGTGGGAGTTATGAGGTTGATCGCTGTTCGTTATCTTCACCTTACACATTTAATATTCCAGTCAATGGGTCGAGTGAATATGAGTTGCCGTACCTATACTGGATTCACAAACTTCATAAAAACCCTTACAAACAAAGATACATTACTGGATCCAGTAAATGTTCTACCAAGCCCCTATCTTTGTTCCTCGCGAACATATTATCAGCTATGAAGGAGAAACTTCAAACGTACTGTGCGTCTACATATGCCAGAAGTGGTATCAATCAAATGTGGATTCTAACAAATTCTAAAAAACTTTTACTAAACTTGAAATCGCAAAACATTTCTCAAATCAACATCAAAACGTGTGACTTTTCAACACTTTACACGGCCATTCCTCACGATGAATTAAATACTAGACTTTTTGATATCATAGACAGTTGCTTCTTCAACAAAAATGGAAAAAGCAAATATTCATATCTAGTGATCAGTCATCCAAAAAATTACTTTGTTAAACGCCACTCTGATTCCACGCACAAGTACTCTGAAGTTAAAATAAAAAATATGCTAGAGTTCCTCATTGACAATATCTTCGTGGTCTTTGGTGATCAGGTCTTCCAACAGTCTGTTGGAATCCCCATGGGCACGAATTGTACTAATTTGTTAGCTGACCTGTTTTTATATTCCTATGAAGCAGAATGTATTCAGAAACTTCTACGTGAGAGGAAATAATTTCTTGCTGTAGCTTTCAATTCGACATTTAGATGTATCGACAACGTATTATCTATTAACAATAATGATTTTCATTCATATGTCGATTCGATATATCCCAGTGAACTCGAAATGAAAACCATCACAGTGTTCTCTCATCATGGTGATCAATATACCAAGTTGTAACATCATGACTGACTCGCTGTGAATAATTCAGTGTCCATCTCTTTACAGAAATTGAAGAAGGATTTAGCCTTAACAAAGATGGAAAAGAAAAGAATTGAGAAGATCCTTATTAAGGAGGCTAGATCCCCAGAAGTGACGGATGACGAGGAACCAACACATCGAAAGGTCCTGGCAACAGGCAATACTTCCAAGGAGCGTGACGGAAGTGACAAAGACAGCACCCCCTGATAACATTCCAGACTTACGGTTGGGTTTGCATCCTGCCTACAACGTTTCCTACTAAGTGATACTATGAACTAGATCTTGAAAAATAATAAGCATCTTCCTCTCATCATTGTCAAACATACGACGTTACAATATCCCAGATCTATGGTTTGTCTGTATTCTGCCTGTGAAGTGTTTCTACTAAGTAATACTGCAACCCCGATCTTGAAAAGCAATACGCTATTCCTCTCATCATGGTAATCAAACGTACAAAGTTGCAATATCCTGTAGCTTATGGTTTGGTCTGTATCCTGCCTACAATGTTTTTGTTACTAAGTGATACTACGACCTTTGAACTCTGATCCTAAAAAACAATAGGTATCTTCCTCTCATCATTATGATCAAATGTATCAAGTTACAAAATCCTAGAGCTTAATGTTCGGTCTGTATCTTGCCCACAATGTCCGTACGGAGAGACGGACGACGCCATACCATAATGAAAAATGAAATTAAAGATAACGAAAAGTGATCAATCTCATAACTCCTATAAGCAATACAAAATAGAGAGTTGGGCAAACACGGACCCCTGGATACACCAGAGGTGGGATCCGGTGCTTAGGAGGAGTAAGCATCCTCTGTCGACCGGTCACACCCGCCGTGAGCCCTATATCTTGATCAAGTAAACGTACAATCGGTATGAAACATGTCGGACAGCATTTGACCCAATCATAGGTTGTATTGGCAAACTAGATCGTTATAACGACCATAGAATTTGCGAAATGCTGATTTTAAAAGAAACTATTGGAACCCCTGCACCATCAACTTGTTTGTCAGTAGCCTGCTTTGAATTAAAAACTGCCCATACGCAGAACAAGCTCTTGCGTGGGAGATTTAGTGTAGGTATAGTTTTGTTGTTTTGTTATTATCCTCTGTTAATATTAGCCACCTTATGTAATTCTTTTTGTTTGTCCCAAAGAATGGACAGGTCGACCCGAAAATTTGACAATCTGGTTGTTCGTGTCGTTGGTATTTTAGTGCTTTATATAGTTTTTTTTGTATTTGACCTTGTGTCCACATTGTGGATCTGACACTTCTAGTTATCGGGTGTTGTTGGAACTTAGTGCTTAAATATATATATATATATATAGAGAGAGAGAGAGAGAGAGAGAGAGAGAGAGAGAGAGGGAGGATATCTCTATTGCGTGTTTTGATATTTCAAGCCTCGCGAATAAATACACCATATCAACGAGTTGGATAAACCAAATATCAAAATACGCAATTGTAGATGTTCTATTTATCCCATGCGTCTTCTTTTCTCTTAATTTTGAGATGGTCCCCAGTATGGTAGAAACAGCTGATAGAATTTGTTTTAAATATGTTACTCAGACGTCGTGCTTAATATGTCTACCTTACGTGGGGAAAAATAGTGCGCTTATGAACCATTGATATACAGTAGAAAAAGGCAATTTTATAAAAGATACCATGGATGAAAATTGTTTTAGAAGGGATTATAGTTTATAATAAATAATGGTTTTGCCATTCCAACAAAGTGACAACTATTGACCGAGTATTCATTTTTTGACGTAGGCCTGACCTTCTGATAAAAGTTTGATGTCGTCGTCGTTTTGAAATAAACATGTGTAATAACGATCAATGAAAGTAATATTTTAATGCAGCGTTATTAGAATGTTCAACAGTTTACAATGAAAAGTAGAAGTGTTTGTGCATTTGGATTTTATTTACGTAGTTTTTTTGGATCTGAGGGCGAGAGGAAATCCTGGGGCACTTGAAATAGGCCTAGCCTAGTAAGTAAAGCTGTTGAGATTTGTTGCATTCAATATGCTCCAGAAAAAAGAGACTGTGCTTGTGAATACTTGGTACCGCGGCATGTCGAGGTACTTTCGATTAGGCTTGTCCAGTAGGCGGTCGATTCCTTGTCGATGATCATAATGTGCACATATTTTTGTTTTCTGATCGTAATTTTTGAGTAGTTACAGACCGAGTTGTCATTTTTGTGGCCGATAACTTGCATTATATGTCAGTGGGGCAACATCATTTTAATTTTGCTATTAAAAAATTCTAAATAAATACAGAATAACAAGTTTTACGCTTTATGTCATGCATGGATATGCATAAACACAGAAAAAATGTCATCCAAGCGGGAACAGTTTCAAAAATAGTTCGGACCGGAAGTGCTTTATCAAACGGGCGTATGATAAAGTTAATGCTCTATCTCACTTTCAATATACACCACACGTATGAGATAAATATATATATTGTTATATACAATATGAATATACATAAAGATTAACCTTATTGTTTGTTTGTACTTGCAATTCGCAGAAGTAAAATTATTTGGAAAAATAGTATTTCATGATACAAATGCGTCTTCTATTATGAAAACGTATATCAGATTTCATTGTATGAGAGGAAATTCTTGTTCTGCATGTAACAAGATTTGATTTTGCACAAACAAGACAAAGAACACGATTTATTATAAAGTGTCACTTTTATTACGGCAAGTAAGATCCATAATTTGATTCTAGTTTTGCTTGAGTAGCACAGCCACTTGGCAAGTAAGATTTTGCTGTTATAGTGTTGGGGGGAGTGTGAGAAAGTCAGTATCTGAAAAAGAATATATCAGTTTTACCAAGATTAACAAGAACTCACAACAATATGTATAGAGAGCGTGAATACAATTACAACTTTGTTTTTTCGGTAATAATAAAGAGATACATAGAGACTCCCAATCACAAAAATGCAAAAATATGGTGGGATTATTTAAAAAATCCTCTTTTAAAGAAACATTGAGCCAGAAGGGCTGAAATTTAAATGAAAGCTTCCTAACATAGAGCAGATTCAAGTTTGAAAAAATCATGACCTCCGCCCCCACCCTCCGGGTGGTAGGTGGGGCCACAATAGAGGAGCAATGTTTTACATGCATATTGGTAAAGTCATTGAAAATCTTCTCAAGAACTACTGGGCTAGGAAAGTACAACTTCGCATGACAGTTTCTTACATAGTGCAAATTCAAGTTTGTTAAAATTTGATACATGGGGGTAGGGTGGGGCCACAATAGAAGATCAAAGTTTTACATACAAATACATGTATATAGGAGGAAATCATTAAAATCTTCCTGAGAATCACTGGGCCAGAAAAGTTTACATTTACATGAAAGGTTCCCGACATATTGTAGATTCAACTTTGTTAAAATCATGCGGGTAGGATGGGGCTACAATAGGGGATCAAAGTTTTACACTCAAATATATAGAGAAAATCTTTTAAAATCTTCTTCTTAAGAATCATTGGGCCAAAGAAGTTTATATTTACATGAAAGGTTCCTGACATAGAGTAGATTTAAGTTTGTTAAAATCATTGCTCACAGGGGTAAGATGGGGCCACAATAGGGGGTCAAAGTTTTACACTCAACTATATAGAGTAAATCTTTAAAAATCTTCTTCTCAAGAACTATTGGGTCAAAGAAATTTACATTTACATGAAAGGTTCCTGACATAGTACAGATTTTAAGTTGGTTAAAATCATGGCCCACGGGGGTAGGATGGGGTCACAATAGGAGACCAAAGTTTTACAGGCGAATATATGGGGAAAATCTTTAAATATGGGCCAATGTGACTCAGGTGAGCGATGTGGCCCATGAGCCTCTTGTTTCGTTTGACGTATCATTTACACAGAATTTTACAACACATACCTCCTGTGCAGATCTTGCAAAATTTCCTACAGTTCTTCTCTCTAAATAGCCGATACAGGTTGTTTGAACAGAGATCGTCTTGGTATTCATCGCAGTTAACCAAAAGATCCACACACGGTATTGTTGTAGTCAACACTGAAATATTTGAAAAGCATTTTGCTTAATGTTTCTCAGCTGTTTTGTTATCATAGTGTTTTCTTTCATTGAAATGATGTTCCAAGGTGTTTAAAAATTCTTCAATGAATTTCAATATACAGTATATTTGGGGAGGGGGGAATTGCCATTGATGAATAAAGGTTACCTTGACAATATCCACAATAAGCTCGGCAGTTTTCTTTTGCCCATGGAGCATAAATCCCATTTTCATTGCAAACACGAGTTTTGTTATAAAGAATGCACTGGATAGCTGGGTTGTCTTCACATTCTAGAAACGACCATACCAATAAGATTGTAACATCAACATGATAGAAACAGAAACAAAATTTCTCAGTAAACTAATAAACTTGTTCTTTGTATTTGATTCCAGTGGCTGATACTATAGGAATCATAAATCTATGCAAAGTATCAATCTAGTAAAAGTACATGTACATACTAAGATGCGGATGTTGAAATGGAATACTCTATAGAAAGGATAACACAGCCATGCACATAGTTTTATATATTTTAATTTTGTACAATTGTTTGCTGTTAGTCAAAATGCATTTTGAAATGTTTAGAATGATTTTGTATGCATGGTAAATTCACCACTTTACTATGGTTTTTGAGTAACTACTAATCATATCATTAGATAAAGGATAAGTTGTAACTAAATCCGTTATCAGTTAATACGTGAATAGTCACGATACCGTGGAATCATATAGATTGTATGTGTGTGTCAGTTTTCACAAAGATACAGACATTTCTCAATGGGGACGAAATTTCGTAGATGGGTTATACTACACATAGAGTAGACTATTGTAAACTTAACTGCTCGACAAATAACTTTTCATATTAAATCGAGTAAATGCGTTGCATTACAGTTTGGTTGAAGATTATTGACATCGTAAAAATAAAATTCAGGGATTATCTTGATTAACAATACGTTTACTGTAATCCACATAACTATATATCTTGGAGGATGCACCGAATCAATGAAAATTAAAACGAAAAGAAATAATGATTTAAATCATAGGAATTGTATAGATCTATTTCAGTAGGGGAAAAAAACATGCATAACTAAAATTGGCGTAAACAATCTGTTTATGCTCAACGATATGTGCCATTTTATTCACCAGATTTTTTTCTTCATACGAATAAACAGTTTGTAAACAAAATAAGTTATATACTCTGGATGTACTGTTTTCTAGTACAATCGCCTTCTTATTTAATGTTTCACATAACAAATCTTGATATACATGTACATGTATGATCAAAAATAATCTATCTATGTACACACACACATGTGGATAAGTAGAGATACATTGTAGATACATATACATGTACAAGACAGATGAACGGGTAGACCTGGTACTGTGACAAGTATGTATTTTGATAATGATGTTGTTAGTAGCTGTAGCTGTGTTAATATCTGGGGCTATTGTGTACATATGATAACAATGTGCCCAAAATTCATTTGTGATCCCTAATTGACATTATTAATGTATTCTACAATGCATTTGATTATGATTTGTAATTTATCTGAAGCTTTACCTGAATAAAAAGTATAATAATAATAGATAGATGTCGATTGATATATTTAGATAGAGAGATATGTAGAGCGATAGAAGTAACAAACAGATCAAAGGAAATCATTTTAAACTGAAGATCATGATGTCTACTTATTTAGCATATCTAAAAGTCAGCATAATTGGTTTGATTGATTGCGGTTTTACGCCGTTTTTGGCAATATTTCAGCCATTTTACGGCGGTTAAATAATTGAAATATGTTTGGTTATGAGTGTTTGAGTTTCCCTGACGGCCTCCAGTGAGCCTACTCTTTTTCGGAAATAAGGGAAACGCTCTTTTGCGTGCCAAGGGGGCTGTGATCCTTGACACAGGACAGCCTTTAACGTCCCATCCGAAGGACATAAAAGTTAGAAGTACATAAACAGGTAAAACTACAGATCATTTCGTGTATATCAACAGTTCTATTATAAAAGTATTCTATTTTTTGTTGTTCTAAAATTCTTGTATTGATTGCACATTACGAAAAAAGTATATCCCTTATAGGCGTAAAATCACTACATTCTAAATTAATGTGATACATACATGTATATAGTCATTGGACAGTCACCTATTTGTTTAGTAGGTGAAATTGGGTCACTTTTGAATGTCTGATGCGTAGCATAATCGGAGCTGGTTTCAGCAATGTATGTTAATGGATAAATAAAGAATTCATATTCTAGCGCAACAAAAAGGTCGTCTTAAGCGCTAACTATGAATCCTGCAAAAATATGGACCTCTTAAAATAAGTATATTGTCGAAATTTACTTACTGCTGGTGTCCGCTGTGTAGCCATTTGTGACGCTAAGATCTGGGGTGTTGGAAGCTATTTTGAGGAAAACAAGAACTTCAGATACAAATTGCTTTAATAGTTCTTTTTTTCTAGATATTTTCACTAGACACAAAGTTTTCTGAACGACATAGTGATCAAATCTGCTGAAGAAAAAACTAAATAAAAAGTTTAGGCAGACGACAGGCAATAAGTGTACATAGATAAGTTCATTTAAGCCTTGGAATTCAGTCCAGGCGAGCTAAATTGAACTATAACCTTGCGTCTTGCATATAATCCTTTGACCTTTTATTAAAAACTTCCATGCAAGAATCATGCGGAGGGTGATTTATTTATAGATATGTACATACACAATACAATATGAAGAAAGCATGAATGGTTTGTCAATTATGTCTGATTCACAAGCGTTATATACACCTGCACTACCACACAATTCATTATTATTCATCTGTAGACTTCTTTAGGATAAATTACGTAATTGTAAGATTAAAATATGCTTATTTAGATGTTTACCTTTATTTGGAACCATGATTGTAGTGGTAGATCCCGTATTTGTAAATTTGGTGGGAGCTAATGGTGTTGTTGTCGTGGGAACGGGGGCATCTGAGCTTGTCACGATTGGGACAATAATGGTCGAGCTGTCGTCAGTGACGGCGGATTCGGATGTCGTTCCTTTGGTAGGTACCGGCATATCTGTGGTAGTCCCAGCCCCAGAGTTATCTAATGAAAAATCATTTATAAAGTCAAGCTTAATGGGAAGTGTTACATCGTTGCCCTAGATAAAATAGAGGGTAACGATATAAATATTGAAAATTGGCGGAAACGTGTTCATGAATGGTCTTAAAGCTCATGGGAGAATTCAGTGCAATACCATTGCAAAGTAGAGAATATTGTAGTTTCATACAACAACAGAGCCAAGTTATTACATTCAAAACATGTAATATTGTTCTAATTAAAAGCTATAAAATACATCACTATAATTGCCTATGCGGCTATAACAAAATGAATGTAAATAGTGATACTACCAGAGTCAAACAGTTGTTTGTAAAAGGTGATACTACAATAGTCAAATAACTGTAAATAATGATACTATACTAGTCAAATAACTGTAAATAATGATACTATAATAGTCAAATAACTGTAAATAATGATACTATGATAGTCAAATAACTGTAAATAATGATACTATAATAGTCAAATAACTGTAAATAATGATACTATAATATATTACAATAGTCAAATTGCTGTCCATTGTGATACTTCAATAGATAATTATTTGTAAATGGTGATACTAGTATTCGACACAAGTCAAAATTAAAGCATCGGATGTTAGGTAATTGCAGAGAGTTGTTTTAAGATTTAAAAATACCCTCATTCTAATCTAGTATCCTATATCACTTTCTCAGATTCCTGTTGATTAAAGCAAATATATTAGACCTAATCATAGATAACATTATCGACTGTATTCTCAATGAAAACAATGATAAAATCATACACTGATATAACAAATGCACAGAACACTTATCAGACGCAATCGTAACTACTCGGCTATTTCCGTAACCGCAAATGAACCTCGTATGTGGATGAACGCCATCAGAGTTGGTTGCTACGTATCCATAAACGTAACTATGACATCACAGTCGTACGTTACACTCTGAAACGTGAGCTTTCAAATGCATCTAAGATATTATACACATCCAAGGTATTGTACCACTATCAATGTCCATGTTTATGCATTAGAGTGAATAAGACCTTAATGATACCAAAACGGAGTCTGGTGAAAATATAAATACATGTAACACATTATTCAAGGATTCGGTTCTGACCTTTTAACCTCATCCACGGGCGCGCTTACGGCGAAGAAATACATCGATTTGATGCAATTCTTGTGCCGATCCACGTGCGAGTCTCCTTACCGGTTACGGAAAAGGACGAGCGCGTGATCCGATTGCTATCAGACGCCTACACATCAGAAAGCACAGTTCCCATGTCAGAAATGAGCTAATTTCATGTAATGAAAGTGCTATTGCAAACAGGCATTTATGCGCAATCCAAGCTAAGCAGCGTCCGCCGGTTTGAGTAGGGATATTCAAAATGGGTTATTGATGCTCGCAATAACTTACAGTTTTCCCGTATTGGCTAAAAGTCTTCTTTTGATACATGAATATATTATTCAATTTAGAACAATGTAGGAAGAAATCGGGTAGTGTCAGTCGTAACTTAGTTCCGGATGATCAACGTTACCTGTAGTACTTCCGCCGCTATTGTCACTGGTGGAGCCTGTAGTACCTAAAAGTTTAAAGCAAGAAATCCATACAAATGGTCATGGTTATACATCATACATATTAGCAATAGTAGCAGTCGCGGTAGCTCAGGGGTTAGTGCATTCGCTTCGTGGCCGGGAGGTCGTGAGTTCGAGCCCCGTATGAGTAGCCTATTGATATATGATCGCATGTATCTTATGTTGACGTGTGTTTATTCTTGTATTTAGAATGTTTGTAAGTTATGTAGATACACACGGCCTTTAGGTAGAAAGCGATTACACTAACTGAACAACCCTTTTCAAAGATTATTATTAAAAAACAGAATCACCGCAGTCCTTATCATCAGTAAGAAAACACAATAAGCCTACGTCATAGTAGAATAAAAACATACCAGAATCTGGTTTTGTGGGAATAACTATGGCTTCGGTGGTTCCTGTAGTACCTTTAGTTGGTACTTTGTCTGTGGGTGTGTTGGAAGTGGCCTCTTCCGTAGTTACCGATGCAGTGGACTCTGAACTGACGATTGATTTAGAGGGAATTTCCATTGGTGTAGTAATAGATTGACTTGGTTTGGTCGGAGGCACTACATCTGTGGTAGGTCCAACATTTCCAGAATCGGTTGTTGTGTCTGTATCTGTAGATTCTTGAAGGGGGAATAAGCAAACGCAAATGGTGTTTTACCAAGCAAGCTTTTATGATATAGATATATATATATATATACAAACTGCATTAAAAGCAAGCTCTAAGCAACGTCGTTCGTGCGGAATGGATATTCTAAACAGTATAATGTTGTAGTAACATAGTATAGTATGATGTTAAAGTAACACAGTGCAGTATGCTGTTACAGTACAGTGACTAAGCTAAATATGCATACCTTTAAACATTCTTACGTATATGGTATATACAGCATATTGATGAGTTAAACTGCTAATGTTGTATTTCGAAAACCCGAATAAACTGCAAATTACCTGTCGTCCCGCTGCTGTCTGTTTTATTTCCTATAATGATTAAAAGTCACTCAGGTTTTTTTTTACTTCAAAAACGGTATTTGATGATACATTACAAAGGTATGGAACATACATTTATGCATATATTTACCCGTTCCGCAGGGATTATCAGGTGATGTACCACATGGAAGAGGAATTAGAGAAGAGTTAGAACCGGATCCACTTCCAGTAGATGTACCGCTTCCTGGAGTTGTTCCATCTCCACCGCCTGACCCATTACTTCCTGGAGTTGTTGTTCCATCTCCACCGCCTGACCCATTACCTGACGATGTTGTTCCATCTCCACTGCCTGACCCATTACCTGAAGATGTTGTTCCACTGTTGGTTACATCTGGTCCTGCAGTGGTCACATTTGTATCTACTGGTGCATCAGTGATGTCTACTGATCCTGATGTGGTTGCGTTTGTATCTGGTTCTGGTGTAGTTACCACGGGTCCTTCAGTGGTCACATTAGTGTCTACTGGTCCTTGTGTAGTCATAACACCTGATCCATTATCGGGTGTGGTAGAAGTGCTATCTGTTACATTTCCGGACATTCCCGATCCGTTTTCTGTCGTTAGGGTTTCCATTGTTGTCATGTTGCCACTGGGAACTTGGTCTGTTGTGTTGTCAGAGGTGTTAGGTGCTTCTGTAGTTGGGACCTCAGGTGTTTGTTCTGTGGTGGTATTGACTCCACTTGGTTCAGATGGAGTAATTTCTGTTGTCACCTCTATTGTAATGGGTGTTAGGGTAGAAATTGGTTTAGGTTCTTCGGTTTTGTCGGGTTTTTCGGTGACCCAGTGACCTTTCAAATAAGTTATTATATCAATACGCATTGCCTATTGGTCATTGCTTTGAACAAACAGGTAAATCCCTTTTCGGAACTTCTACTGTTTAAATATTTCTTTTACGAAAAGCATGAGATGAAAACTTCCGTTGTCGTTAACTTAATTACTAGTATTTCAAAGTCATTATTGTTTAATGTAAAATAACGTATAGCCAAGAGAAATTTTTCAATAACCAATACAGAGATGAAAAGAAAGAAGATGAAATTACATTCTTGAGCAGGCTGCGCGGTACCTCCATGTTGCATATTTGCTGGAATATAAAAGAGAGAGAAAAATAGCAGTTTATGTTTGTATGTGTACGTATGCATGCATGTATGTATGTGTACGTATGTATGTATGTGCACGTATGCTTGTATATATGTATGTATGCGTACGTATGCATGTATATATGTATGTATGCGTACGTATGCATGTATGTATGTACAGTATGTATTTATGCACGTATGTATGTTTGTACAGTACAGTACAGGTGACTCTCAACGGCTCGAACTTCGATCTCTCGAAGTTCTTGATCCCTCGAAGTGAAATCACGGTCCGATTTTTTTCTCTATATAACTAAGCAAATTTATTCTCGATCTCGCGAACGTTTCGTCTCTCGGAGAATAATATGGGTCCCTTAAAACGTATTTCATCGTTTTTCAATCTCAATCTCTCCAACTGACGGTATGTACACACCTTTCCCCAGCGTATTATTCCTTCTGCTTGGACCGTACCTGGTAAATGGTGACTGTCTGGGGCTAGCTCGGCTGTATTACTTAGTTGTTCATTTAGGTGATATATCGCCTGTGGTTCATTGTAGGGTGGATAGTTAATTGGTTAATAAGTAAATTTAACCCTCCTCCTGCACTTTGCATTCGTTTTATAAATCGACTAAAGCCAAATTGACGACTTGTTTGGAAAGTAATTTTGAGAATATAATTTAGAGATATGGCCAGGAAACATCGTTATTTATTGGAATGTATGTTTTGTGTAAAATGATTGAAATTTGTTTTGATTGTGCTCTGTGTACTTTTTGACTGCGAAACTTTGTTTATATGTACGAGAAATTTATCTTGTAAATGTACGTGTACGTTTATTTTAACATAGGAAAAAAGAAATATGTAAACTTTAAAATATTTTTTTTTATCAAGGCATAGTAAAGTTCTATATTGTAGAAAATAAGTCAGTTACCTAAAAATATGAAGGACAGTGTGTTAACACACGGCCAGGATGTTGTAAATTACTCCGTTTTCTAATAAATCTTAACCATTATCGGACCTTTAATTTCCAGATTTGACTCGGTCTTCGATCTCTGAATTACACGGAGTTTATCAAGGTCCCTTATCGAGAGACACCTGTATGTATGCTGGATATTTTTGCGTACACACACACACACACACACACACACACACACACACACACATATATATATATATATATATATATATATATATATATATATATAATCTTTCAAAAGTATAATAAAAGTATTTTTACATTCTGGCGCAGACCCAGGCACCAAAAGGTTATGACATTCTTTTTTGGGTTTCTGTGTGGTTGTAGTAGGTTTAGGCGTTGTGGTGGTTGGTTCAGGAGTAGTGGTGGTGGTGGGTGTTTCAGTGGTAGTAGTAGGTGGTTCAGTGGTAGTAGGTGGTTCAGTGGTAGTGGGAGGCTCTGTGGTAGTGGGAGCCTGCGTTGTTGGGGCCTCTGTAGTGGTGGTAGTTGTAGGAGCTTCTGTGGTTGTAGTCGTAGTTGGGGCTTTAGTTCGTGGTTCGAATGGCACTGGTCCCCCGTGATTGGCACTGCTTCCAGGTGGTTGAGGTACTTGACGTTTAAATGCTGAAAAGGCGATGCATGTTATGTTCTTAGTGATAAACAACATATTTTATACAAATTCTTTAACACAGATTTTGATAGATTTTCATTTTACACCAAACATAACAACAAAAACGACCAAAAAATTAACAAATCAGTGAAAATATTTTTCCATTTTGTCTTCTTCTGATTTTGTTTACTTAGTGTTTTCGCTCAACATAATCATACTTTAATTCAAGATGCACAAAACATCACGCAAGACATCCAGAGCAGTGCTCTCCTCCCAAGAATAATGTATCCACACATTTTACCCTCCCGCAGAACATAATCAATGAATTAAGTTTATACTAACGCGGAACCAGTCGTTTGCTTGGAGCATAAGTCCTACCAGGAACCGGCGTAGGTATGGCGAGAAACCCTGATACATGTATATATAGTGTGGTCAATTCAACAAATCATTAATATCAATTATTGCAGTTATTCATAGAGATAAATATTTTCATTTTAATGGTCAGCGTGAATAGTTAAGTTAATACGATTAAGAAAAGCAAAATCAAATGAAAATATTAAAAGAATAATTTTAAAAAACTGAAGAGAAAGATCCGCGGTAACAGTTTTAATTAAAATGGAGATGATTTGACTGACGATAAAAACAAAAACAAACGGTTGGAAGGCTAACTAAGGTAAACACCTGATAAACATATCAAAGGTACAACATATGAAGACGTGAATCTTAAAAGTCTTTATTATGATAATCACCAGACAAAGCGACCCAGGATATACAGTACATGTACATAGAATGAAACAGGCAGATATCTAATTCAAGAAATCGAACACATGCTGTGGTTTCATCATTTTGTGGACTGTAAAAAAAAACCCAGTTTCGCTGATACTCAATTTCGTGCATAAATAGCACCCTTTGTTGAGCACTTGATATCGTGATCTTCGACAATCACCCAAATAACGAAACTGATGATAACGAAGGATGATGCAACCACCGCTTATGTAATGATAAAAATGTACACAGTAACGAACAATGCTTTGATAAGTCTTCTTCCACAGGAAGTAAACTTTTTGCAACAAAACGATGAATGCCAACTCTCTTATGATGAACATGTATGCTTGCCCTGCAAACATTAAAAGCATATATGAAAGAACGGTGTTTTTCCATCCCGCTTGTACCTGCGGGAACAGTCATTGGACCGCTTGTGGGCACCGCTGGAACAAGCATGGCTGGAGTGGGTACTCCACCAGCACCTGTAAAATACATACTCTAAGACAAACGTCCTATCACAAATATTAGAGACAATAAACAAAAAAGCTTTGGGAAAAGACGACTTGCCATCTGAAACATTGATCTTTTTACATGTTCCAGTATTTGGGCCCACTTTATAGAATTGAACCTTTGTTGATGTTTTGAAACAATCATTTTATTAGTTATTATTATGATACAATTCTATGTAACAAATTACATTGTCAAGTATTTTTCTGTGAAAAGGAAGATTCAAAGTTTTATCCTGTAGATGTGTATCTTTATCTCAAGAGAGAACTGCTTAACTAAGACTACCCATCAAATGCAATATCAAATCAGAGTTATTGCGACCTGGAATTTGTAAATGTGTAATTTTTATACCCATAACTCTGATAAGAAACGCTTTACTTCACTTGCACCCTACTTACTTTGTCCACCAGAAGGAGTACAAAACCGGCAGTGGGCTCGGCAATTGGCTTCGGCCCATGGACGGTAAGATTGACTGGTGCAAGACTCACTGGAGTACTGGTTGCAGTTCGGTATCTTGTCTACACAAGCTGGCGCTGGTGTGGGCAATCCTAAAATGGGGAAATCAGTGGTATTAAATACGTCAAACATTAATCGGAAAAGTATATTCGGAACATGTCTTACAAGTTATAAAATCACATAGCTACTTTGGCTCCTCGAAAGTCACTCACAATTTCGTGGTATAGGTAGATGATATTTTCACATACCTACACAGAATTTGCACGTATTCATGCAATTGTCCTCAGCCCATGGTGCAAAGGTTTTGCATGCTTCCTGTCCATAATCCTTGCAGTTATCCAGTTTATCAACACAACCTTTAGTAAAATTAACCAGTGAAATTTGACTCACAACAAACTAATGATACTTTGTGAACCGTCTTAATTCCTATCAAATATATATTCGTGAGTAAAACTTCGAATTCAAGAAATCAACAAGAAAAGTTCTACTTTGTTCCCCCTTTCAAACAGAATCAAGTTAAAAATCTAAACTTAAATAGTGGAGATTTTATTTACTAAATCAGTGTTTCGAAAATGTGCAGTTGGTGTAATAATGTAACTTTTGGACATTTTGGAATCCATAAAAATGTGAAGCTTTCATTTAAGAAAGACAGAAGACCTATTCATAATATACCACAGTATACTTACGCTCAGGCGGGATGGTGGTGGTCTGGGTGTCCACAATAGCTAGCTGGGCCGCTGAAACAGTTGATATAAAAAAATGTATTTCTTATAAATTATATTACGAGGGTATATCATATTTCATATTGATTATTGAATTGTCAATTTGGCTCGTACTTGTTAACTTAGCTTGTATTGCTCTTTAGATTACCATTACACTACAATCAAACACGGATGTAGCGAACACAATCAAGATAAATTATTGGTCATAACGAAGTCATTTTCATTCCCTACATGGATTAAAATAATTGATTTGATATAACGAATTAAAAAACAAATTAGGACGTTCCTTCGAGCTTTGTATAACCGTGTTATACAGGACTTGGATTTAATTTGTATACTTTTTTGTAAAATATTACTTTAGAAATGAAATTCCCATTTTCGTGGATATTGCAGCATAACCTCCGAGATCGAGATATTTTGGTTTGAAAAAAAACAAAACAACAACAACCAAGGGTTAGTCGAGGCTTTTATATTTCAAACAACAGTTTAAGACTGAGGACATCATCCTGCATCATCTAGGAAAACAAGAACTAAGGCTTTTACTTCTATTCTACTACGGCTCAGAAATATACAGCCAGTCGTTTACCTAAACAGCAACGAATTAGGTCACTTTGTGACGTCATGGCTGTTTCCGAAACGGACTAAGTATACATGGTTTTTTTTTTTTTTTTTTTTTTTTTTTTTTTGGTTGACGAAACAGGTGAGATGGTAGGGTATGCTAGATCTGTTTTTTTCAAGTATTTAGTTCGATGTTGACAGATTATATCAACTGCTTTGAAAACACAGTCCAAGAAAACTACACATACGTGGAAGAGGGGTAACTTGTCTGTGTATCGCCATGTTTGTTTTCATGTGTATCGATCTCGTAATGCAGACTATTGATTTATAATGAACGACAGTCATCTACCAATTTGTTTTTCAGCATATATGGATTAATCTTTATGATCATAAAATTGAACTATCAGTTATCGACTTCATTGTTGTATTAGCAAAACACAAAGTGCGAGTGAGAGGTGTATCAATATTTGAATAATCAGTTAATACGTTTGAAGGCATATCGCAAAATAATTACCGCGGTATTCCTTCAATCTTTGCAATAACCATGGTAGATTGTGGGTGAACTGTACACATCAGAAATGAAGAAAAGTCGATTTTGTTTCAGTGGTGTACTTACCTGTACATTGTCTACAAAAGTAGCGACAATTTTCCAGCACCCAGGGAGCATATTTTGGATCGCTGCAGATGTTTTGCCCATACTGTTTACAATCACTTTTCATGTCAATGCAAGGAGCAGGCGTTGTGGGGGGTCCTAGAATTTGAATTAATGTTATCTAGATAACTCAAATTAAATTGTTAGTACCACTGCATTTAGTTTACATTGTAATCTGAATATTAAATAATTCTTAGAATAGTTGCCATGATTAATCTCTGAAGTCGAAATTTTATAATATGGCATTGATATTTAGCACGTTAGAAATCACTGTTATCTATTAACAAATTTCTTGATTTTTTTTCTGCTCGTTTTTTTTTTTTTTTTTTTATCATGATCATTGTTTAGAATTACATATATAAACGGCTTCACTGTGTAATTCATGGAATAAATCTTACCCGTGCAAAATCCACAATACAAAGAGCAGTAATCACGAGCCCACTCCTCGTAGGGTGCCACACAAGAAGTCTTCCCAAACGCAGGACAGTTGGGTAGCTTGTCTTTACAGACTGAAGAAGAGAAAACAGTATCTATATTCTTTCTAATTCCATATTCCTGATCAAAGCAAAAGGTTTCCCAATACCTTTTAAATAAAGAAGCAAAATTCACTACTATTTAAATTGAGTTTATTATGATCATGATAAATTAAAAAGGTATTTACATTTTACAACTTCAAACAAAACTTTTAATGAATAAATAAGAATACATGTCTACAAATAGGTAACAAAAACCCGTAACTGTTAATATTTCTTCTTTATTCATCTTCATTTCTTCTTCGGAGAAAATTGTCGCGATCATGGAAAACAAGCAACAAACAGTTCTTGTCGTCTGCTCGACTTCTCTCCGCTCCCATCGCTGCTTGTGGTAAGATTTTCGGAGTTGTTAAGCTCCATCATCAAACGAGGCGCCAGATTTATAGTTACGACTAAGTATACTTTTTATATGTATAAGTTGCCGACTATTTGCGATGGAATAAATATTCTTACCAGAATTTTGTGCTGCAGGCGCTTGCGTATTTGTTCCAAAGTGAAGACTAAATTGTGCGTTCACACATCCCGCCAAAATGGCGCTAGTTAATAAAACACAGAAATGCATTATTTGTTCTTAATGTGAGCAATATGCTGCCAGTGCGATTCCCGTGCTCCTACGACAGCTAAATGAAAGAAGGGAGAGTCTTTGAGTACTGTGGAAGATAAGATAAGAACACCTGTTCAGTTCTCCTATTGCATTCTGGGACCTATCAGTGGCGGCTTTACTCTGATCATCTCTGACTTGTGGTTCCTGCTTTTATACAAATCCGACACGGAGTCACTGCACTTAATTTACCCACACTCTGTTCACCATTTCTTGACTGAACAGTCGCAATTCTATTGACGTATATCGGTGTCCTCCGTAGCACTCTTTCGAACTTGTCAACACAAAAGTACTCATTGTACAGAGAAAATGCATGATGACATGTTTGTGAAAAGCTTAGAGACTAATAGAATAAGTACTGAAAGACTGTCGAAAAGGTCAACGGGTGACACACAGCGACAATACGATCGACATTTTTGTTTTAGTTTAGATCTTTACAATTTTCTGATCTACATATAAAGTTACACAAGCTTCTGAGTTCTTACGAACTGCTACTAGTAATAATAACAACGATGGATACAACCACTAAAGTTTCAATAGATATAGTATTCATATTGTAATGTTAATTAATTACAATTTAAACAGCATTTGGTCCAGAAATTAAAAGCAATGTGTAATTTAACAATTTTATTACTAACAGGCTCAGACTTCTGTCTAATCTTTATAACGTTTTATATAATAAACTATTACTTAAATTAATCTTCACTTACTAGTGACGATACTTTAAAATTCCGTAGAATTAGTGTACAATTTCAAGTGCAATTTGTACGTATTGTTGTCCGTTTCAGTCAATTTCACATTACAATTACAGATCTTAAATCAATGTTTAGAAGACGCAGAGGTGTTCGAAATCGACTTTAAGACAGTTATATCTGAGTTATAATCTAAAAGTCGATTACTAAAATTATCATTTTAATTTGTATGGGTGGGTGGGTAGGTAGGTTGTACATGTGTATTGTTTAAGGTCCCGTTCGAGAATTTTTCACTCATATGGAGACGTTCCTATTGCCGGTGAAGGGTTGCAAAATTTAGGTCTATGCTCGGCGCTTACGGTATTTGAGCAGGGAGGGTTCTCTATCGTGCCATACTTGCTGCAACATGGGGCCTCGGTTTTGTGGTTGTTGTTGTTTTTTCGCGGTCTCATCCGAAGGACCTCCCCATTTAGTCGCCTCTTACGACAACCAAGGGGGTACTGATGACCTATTCTAACCCGGATCCCCACGGGAGTATGTATGCATGTATCTTTGTATATACATGTTTGTATGTATATTCTTAAAATAAAGAAAAAAAACACGAAAACGTAGGTGAAAGCATTTCATTCTATCTTCAAATGATTTACAAAAAAAACAAAACACCACCATTCGTGTACTGTGTGTGAACATGTAACGCCAGTAAATAGATATTTATGGCAACAATGAAATGCTGTAATTTATCCATTGTATAACAAAGGTACCGCCAACGGTACATAATACACCCTTGAAAAGCTAATATAGCGCGTTTTTCTTACACTGTACACCATGATTTGTAGAACTTGTTATATCCCAAATCGTCGATTTGGGATGACATCTCACCCCCAAATCGTCGTCCGGCATCCCAAATCGTCGCCCCGGCGACGATTCTGGACAAGATTGCACTAGAATTAGGGTTGACGATTTGCGATGTACTATTGTACACCCCAAATCGTCGACCGCCAATATCTTATTTACGTTTTTAGGATAGATTACTCTGAAGTTATTTTATTGCACTCCCTCTTATATGGGTGGTACATAAGTTTCATTTGGTTTGTTTGTCTGTCTGTCCGCACTCATATCTCTCGTATTTGTCGACCTATTGGACTGAAAATTTTTTATGTAGATTACAAGTGACCCTCAGACTTGCCTCCCTAAAATTGAGAATTCTGGAATGAGAGCTACATGTAACAGGCGTATTCTAATACAATTTGATGTCACTAACAAATCTGCGGTGCACAAGACCTAACAACCCCTAATGACCCTACAACAAAAGGCAAAATGATTTATTGTCGGACAGACCTGTCTCTGTCTCTCTCTCTCTCTCTCTCTCTCTGGAGGACAACAATGACACTACCATCATCAACAACTAATACAACTCTTTCAATAGTAACCGCACCACTACAAACCAAAACAATAATAACAAATACTGTGATCATAATAAATCATTTTAAAAAATTATACAACAGAACAAGTAAAGGTCGAACTAGAAGATTAGAATGTCTTGCTTATAGGGTCCTATAGAACCTTTTGCTGTTATAGCTGGACCACAGAAGAATACAAAGAGGAGTAGAGGAGAAGGAGTTAACAAACAGAGCCAGTTTGTTTGTAAACGATGTTTCCAAATAGTTGCAGCAAAGGGGACGACAATTTGGGGTGTGAGGTTATGCCCAAATCGTCGCCGTCGCTGGCGACGATTAGGGACCGGCAACTATTTGAAGTGTTACATAAGAAACCCAATCGTCTCCCATCCCAAATCGTCACCGGCGACGATTTGGGGTGTAACAGAACTTGGCTTCAAGTAGTATCAGCAATCATCAAGGTGTAACATACTTTCTTTGCATCGTAAAAACAAGACAAATCATGAACTCTCTATGTAATATTTTCACTTGGCATAAGATGTACGTGTACCAAGTGTGATGGTCCTTGCCCCCAACGAATCAGTCTGTATCCTGCAACTACGACCTTGACCTTAAGAAACAATAAGCACCCTCTACTTAGCATAAAGTGTAGATGTACAAAGTTTGACGGTTCTAGTCCCAACAGTTTGGTTTGTATACTGCCTACAAGGTTTTCCTACTAAGTAATACTGTGACCCTCGACCTTGAAAAATAATAGGCATCTTCCTCTCATTATGGTGATGAAATGTACCAACTTGCAATATGTTGGAGCTTACGGTTTGGTTTGTATCCTACCTACAAGGTATTCCTACTGTGATATTGCAACCTTGACCTTTGACCTCTTACCTTGAAAAACAATAGGCATCTTCCTCTAATCATGGTAATCAAATGTACAAAGTTGCAATATCCTGGAACTTACGGTTTGGTTTGTATCCTGCCTACAAGGTTTTCCAACTAAGTAATACTGCGACCTTAACCTTTGACCTCTAACCTTAAAAAACAATAGGCATCTTCCTTCTCATCATAGTGATTAAATGTACAAGTTGTAATAATCTTTAGCTTACGGTTCGGTCTGTATCCTGCCCACAAAGTACGGACAGATGGACAACGCCATACCATACCATCTTTAACGAGCGTATAAAAACTGGTATTTTCACACTTTGTACAGAACACAAGTTTTATTTTCACAATGACAGTTAACCGGAACTAGTGATTTTCATCCGTGATATATATAACCATACTTAGGTTTTTTACATTCTAAATTTTGTCATGTTTCATTAAACAAAGATAAAATTGAATTAGAAATGTCTTATTATTCACAGGTATTGATTTTAAAATATCTTTCGCATGTTTCTTACGGTGTTATATTTTCTGCGAAATATTGTTTTAAAGGTCAATAAAGAAACGGCTAAAAGAGGTCAAAGAAAAACTAAGGAAATATACATGTATTAATTAAACAGAAAATTAAACTGTCATAAAGAAATCATCACTTACTTGCTTTTAATTCACTTTCAATATGCCCCTGTCCCGGGTTTAAATCACAACTCTGATTACGTCTGCCTGCCTTTCTCTTAACTGGTCCCCTATTGTGACAGCTCCCAAGACCAGTTAACGTAAACCCGGGACAGGGGACATGTTGAAAATGGATTAAAAGCAAGTAAGTGATGATTTCTTTATGACAGTTTTGAGCATTGCTGTTAAATGTTTGAAAACAAATTGTCTATTGCGTAAATCCAGGCACATCTGAGTCGAAACGTCGGTTGAAGCATAAACCGTCACCGACTCCGGCATTTACACGTTTTCCAGAATCAAAACATGAATGCTTGCGAAGAGAAGTCGATGTAGGTTATGCCTCTCGACTTCTCTAAAGAGAATAACCCTCCCCCGTGCCGTGGCCATTTCATACATTAAGACGGATACATAGGAAGTGATTACTCCTTCCCTAAACGTCCCGCACTGAAAGTTGCGTGTCTTACGACTTCGGCTCCAGTTTTTGGCACTCTGGTTTTCCTTTTAGCTCTTACAGGTTTATTGTTATTTTGAATTTCCAAAATTTCGGCTTGAGCATCACTGAAGAGACATTATTTATTGAAATGCACATCTGGTGCATCAAAATTGGTACCGTATAAGTTTTACCTTAAAAACATGATTAATAACCCTCACTGCTACAACCGTAAAACGCCGTGCATGGGTCAAGATTATGGTAGTTGCTAAATTGTAGCTCTCTTGGGGGTGGAAATTGGGACAAACCTGAAAACTACGGATCCACCCCTTATAAACTTTCCATTTACAGCTCAGGTGTTTTCTTGTGCACGATTGGGGTCTTATGATTTTCTCTTCTAAAGCTATGAGTTTTCAATTTGCATGGGGCTTTAATGAATGTTTACATGTATGAATGAACACTAGTGCAGTGGGGGGGTGCTAGGAATTATTTTATGTTAATAGTTTCAGACGCCGATGCAAGAATGCACCTCAATTGTGCACAGATGAACTGCGCTGTAATTCGAAGGTGTTTACAAGGGTGGATCTGTAGCTCTCTGGTAACTCAATCATTTTTATTTCGCCAGAGAGCTACAAGTTCTGCAGCTACATGTGTGGCACTTCGCCTACAGCTGATGACGGCTCAGTATGGTAGAACATTTCTCAAATGAAATTTATTAACACCATACAGGTTTTATGGTAACACTCATTAGCAGTCACTGCAGGCTTTAATACGACTAAAAACCTTACACGGTGTGAACGAGTCATAGTAACGGCAAACCCGGACGGGCAGTACATGAATGATATTCACCAAAAATATGGCATCTCAAAAGTACATGAACTGTTCTTGGACGCGGCACTCTGACTGCGATATCAATATATGGGTCATCTGTATAAAGTAAGCCACCATGACCCGATTTCTGATAGATTCACGGCGATGATAACACAGACACTTGTTGAATACGTTAAAGGTGTCGACAACTTTTCTTTCACTGTAGAGTTTTTAATCCTCCTCAGATGCTTTAGAGCAAGCAGCTGGTAGAATTACCACTCGATTCGTCTACTAAAGCAGTTTATCAACACTCAAGAACGTGGTCAACTCCTTACTGGAAGAAAGATAAAGAATTTGAAAAATACGCATATTAGGCGCTAATTGTCACGTTAAAGTAAAGAACTGAACCCTCACAAGCGACCTTTGACGTATGTAAGACATACCTCACAAATTTTCGTGTTGATAATGGAATAAGAAAAGATACAAATATATTTTCATATATTTGAAATCTACAAATAATTCTTCACGTTTGTTTTAGAGTTCTGCATTTTTCTATACAACATTGATCAAACACAAAAATACGGTTGTACAGTGTATATCTATTTATCCTTAGTTTTGACGGTAAAATGAATATACATGTACAAGCCTAATATTTGAAATGTTGAACTCATTTCAGAATTTCAGAGTATGGAAACCTAGTAAACTAATTTATACATGCGCGGATCCAGAAATTTTCCATGGAAAATTGGATCCAACCGATGCAAATTTTTCCAGAGGCTTTAACCTATATTAAGAATTTAAACAGGAAACACACACGCGCAAACGCACGCGCGCTATGCGTATCCTTGATCTGCAATATTCCGCGTCCGCTGAACTATCAGACAAATACAAGAAAAGATAAAAATACTAATTAAAAGAAAATTAATAAAAAGAACAACAAAAACGTAGACAATAAGGACAAACTTATGAGAGAATTAGCAGATATCCCCGTACTAATGGAATCGTTTACCGTTTTGTTCTTTTTATCAATTTTGTTCAATTAAATATATTTTTATTTATTATTTTCTTATATTTATCATTTATTAATCTTTATATAGATTATTTTTATTGCTTACTTTTTGCATTTTCTTTTCTTTTTCATTTATTCGTGGTGCACAGTAGCGAGAGAATATCACTGGATACAAGTTCACTTTTGCACTGATTAACATATGTAATTAGTTAACTTGTCCTACCTGAGATTAAGTCTATCATTAATTTTTTCAATTCAATTCATTTATTCACTCAAAACCTGATCACTGGTACATGAGGTACAAACAAATATATACATATATAAACAATGATTATAGGTACATGTAAGGGTCACAAAAATATACAAGCAGATATTGAAAATTATAAATAAACATATAGTTAGGTGTTTTCAAGTAAATCACATGCAGTTCAGGAAGAGCAGGCAGCACTAAAACTTACTACTTCACGCATTGTGGATCAGCCCATAAACCCATCGGAAGAAGAGGACGTGTCTTCATTCGCACCCTATAAGAAAACTTTGATTAGTAAACCAAAAACAACAAGAAATGTTTGTAAAAAATATATGCCCCCATGGTGCAAAATTGAAAAGGATTATACAAATGTATCATTTAATTGATAGTACATGTAGTATCACCAATTCAAAATATTGAGCAGACAATATCTTCCTATGGCAAGAGCTCATTGACCATGTAACCTAAAAATCAATAGGGGTCATGTACTCCTTATGCTGTACCAGTGTACCAAGTTTGGTGTCAGTTAAGCAAATAAGTTTTAAAATATAGGAGACAATATATTACTATGTCCAGTTTAACCCCTGACCTTTGATCACATGACCTGACAATCAGTAGGGGTCATCTACTCCTTAAGGTGGATCGATCCTCATGTGACTTATCAACTTCTAAAATGCATAACCACAACTTTGATTACGTCAGCCATTTCTTAACTGACTGGTCCCCTATTGTGACATCGCTTCTCCCAAGACCAGTTAACGTAAACCCGGGACAGGGGATATGTTGAAAATGGATTAATAGCAAGTGAGTGTTGATTTCCTTGTGACAGTCTTGTGCATTACTGTTATATGTTTGAAAACAACTTGTATATTGTGTAAATCCAGGCACATCTGAGTCGAAAGGTCGGTCGAAGCATAAACCGTCACCGACTCCGGCATTTACACATTTTCCAGAATCAAAACATGAATGCTTGCGAAGAGCTATGCCTCTTGATTTCTCTAAAAAGAATATATTAGGCCTATTCTCTGCACACTTGAAACATGTCGAAGGTTCGAATCGGAATAGGATATGCTGAGATTGTTATAGGGGACGTCCAATAGCATCTGATTGCTAATCGAAGGCTACTAGAAAGCACCACATCTCCTTTAATTTGGAGAGGAAGGAGGAGGAGGATTAGAAGGGAGAAAGAGAAGGAAATGGAATAGGTGCTGGAGGAGGAGGAGGAGAAAAGCAAACTTAGAGTAAGGGACTGGGGGCTTGGGTGGCGACCATTCGTGCTCGGGTATAGACTAAAGTTGGCGATCAATCGTGTCCACCCACACGGCACGTTCGGTCGCCCGGCGACGATACGTGTGACACGGTGTAAAAACAATAAACCAAATGATATAAAATTCTACTTTGTATTCTAATATATCCATACACAATCAATCTACATTACTACCAACTTTCATCCTGAAATTTCGTATACTTCCCAAGATATGCAGAAATGAATTAGGAAAAATGCCTATTATTTTTGGTCGACTTTTAGCTGGGCACTGGTATTATACGACTAACAGAATGTTTGAGCATTGCAACAAGCTATTACATAGAATGTGCGACATAAGATATCATTTCTAGAATGAATTTCTTACCCCAATTCATAAAATGAAATATAATACAAAGTAGAATTTTATATTATTTGGTTTATTGTTTTTACATCGGCTAACTGGGGTACTCTATATTTAGAGTTCTATACCTTTACTCTTTAATAGAAAATTCGAACCCAAGCGCGATGCGATTGCCTGTGCACGGGACCTCGGTGTTTAATGTCTCATCTAAACAAACCGCGACTCGATCGCCGTGAACAAGTGGTTTATACGTTAGCTTTGTGGCGGAGAGGTCGTGGATTCGAGCCCCATTCGTTCCTTTGCCACTGGAAACCTCACTTAGAATACTGGTAGTAACTGAACCTTTGCTAAACGTGAGAGTCGCAGTTCTTGCGGATGATACCTTAAAAAGAGAGTTGTCAGGTCAGGCGTTGGCACGATGTAAACCCTTCAATGCTTCCATGCATAGGTCATAATTATAGCACTTCAACTAAACCTGACGACTTCTCCATATGAGAGACAATGTCTCGAACGGACGTACAAACAAACAAATTTTTCAGCACCTTTTCCTCTCTCCCCTCTCTCCCTCTTCTCTAGACAACCTTCCTACATCTCCCTGTTCTCCCTTCACTTCCCGTCTCCTCCTAACCCTACGTATGCCTTTCCTTTACCCTTTACGCCCAATATAAAAGTGTGACACTTACAACCTGTATGATCTTTTCTATATAATAAGTTTCATTTGAAATACCCACCCACATGTATTTCGTCAGATGTTACGTGTTTGATATTAGACATTTTAATCAGTGAAACATTTTTCTAATTCAAAATCAGGTTTGACTGTAGAAAACATAGAATGCAGACTTTTTGTTAATCTTGTAGTGTAGAATGGTCAATAAATCATGTCAAAGGAAGGACTAGATAACATTGCGCAGATTGGGTCATGGTTATGTTAACCGCACCAGACAGACAGACATTTTATCACAACGTTAATGCTCAGCCGCGATTGGTCGCAGTTTTACTGGGTCAGTAAGTTGTAGTTTTACAGGATGTAAGGAGAGAGAGAGAGAGAGAGAGAGAGAGAGAGAGAGAGAGAGAGAGTTGCATACAATTTAATTGAATGCAATCACCGTGTACAATGTCACATGCGGGAACTGTGAATGGTGTAGCGCGGGGTATGTGAATTCCAAGCGGAGAAAGTAGGTCGATAAGTATTTAAAGACTGATTATGTTTAATTAAGATAATTCTAGATATCAAAATGTATTGCACGGAAGACAATGGTTATTGACAAGCTAGCACTAGAAATTGGGGAGTCTGGAACTCTTTGGAATTGCTTAAACACTTTGACAATATACAAGTAGGGTAGGCGCCGGGTATATTTTTCGGTGTCTTTGATGAAAAATCTTCATTCCTACTCCATAAATTCCCGAGTTTTTTCGACCAGAAACATTTCTCTTGAATGGAAACTCAATATTCGTCAGAAGAAACCAGCACAAAATCATGATATGCCGAGTATTTGACTGAAACCCCGTGTGGCGTAGGGGGTGAAAATCTTGTGGCGTAGGGGACCGAGACTCCTTTTAACGTAAGCAAAGTTTCTTACTAGAATAGACATCTTCAGCACTGTGAATATTGCTTTTATTCAAAAGTATAAGGAAAATTCTCAGATCATTTTGTTCAAAGGGTACCCAAGTAAAATTACAGTGCAGGATTGACGGTTATCGATATGTTTAAAGTTATTTATGTTTTATAAAGTAAAATGGGTAGCATGTAGAGGAAATGATGGAATCTCAATCAATCCAGCAGATCTGCGATATATGCGGGAAACATCATATGCGTCGAAATCAAACTTTTTTTTCACAGTGCAATGCGAGTTATTTCCCCCTGAATACAGGTGGCGCACGCCACTTTGCGGTCCATGCTAAAACGAACATAGGCTGAGTTTGGTTGCGGTCCTCAATTCAATGCATCATTATAAGGATTTACTATTTCTGATTGTAAATAAGTGCCAGTTAAGTAATAGTGTAATTATTGCTGTACAATACTTTTAGTCATTGATTATATTTATGTGTCATTTGTTTGTGTTTTTTCCAGTCCTTAACATCTTAGGATCAGGATAAAGATGTCTTCAGAATATCATAAATTCTTCATTATTACTTTTCAGAAATTACATGTGCAAGCAAAGCATTTAATGATTAACTTATATGTACATCAGGTGTCAATGATCGGAGCATGTTAATCATATCGAACCCGTATCTCAAATGCAATCTTTTTGTTGAAACATGTTTACTCGCGCGTAATTCAATCTTTTGAAAACCAATGTTAGTGTAGATCAACTTACTCAAATGTACATATAAATGATTATCAAGCACGGGCCTCCTTGGCCGAGTGGTTAGAGCATCACGCTCAAAATCACACGGCCTCTCACCTCTGCCGGTGCGGGTTCGAATACCGCTCGCTCCGGTAAGTGAGAGAATTTCCCAGTTTACTTTCGGAAGGTCAGTGGTCTCTTCCCACGTACATTGTATCTGGGTTCTTTCTTCCACCAATAAAAACTGGGCGCTACCAGATAATTGAAAAATGATTGTGTGTGGCGGAAATCATCAAAACAATCAATCAAGCACGTTACGATAGAAGTGGGGGTGCCCAGGTTTACAGAAGCTTAGGACCACATCGATAAGCACGCCCTCAACTTTCTGTGAAAGGGCAGTAACTGCAAAGATATAGGAAATTCGTTGACGTATCGGCCGTGACGTTTCTTGAGGGGAATTTTCGCTTAAATGGACCAAGAAGGATTCTTGCATCATTTTGGAGTAACGCATTTAGGTGGTGTTTCTAAACTCCTCTTTTTTGCTAGTGTCACTCGTTTTGGTTTATTTACACAGGTAATGGATAATACGTACCCCGTCCTTGATTTTTTCGGCGATAATTATCCGAAGTGTGTGGTTTCCCTCCCTCTTTCGATTTATGTAATCGTTTCATGCTTTTTGTAAGCTTTGGAGATTGACCTTCTACTGGTATGATAAAATAACAACCTCATAAGCATACAACAAGCGTGAAACGATTGTACGTAAAACAATATTAGGATGAGATAGACAGGGAATCCACACATTTCTGAGAGATTATCGCCGCAAAAAATATCGGGGGGGGGGGGGGGGGTAAGTAGTATTCATACTTCAGGTGCCTGTGTTTATTTAACCAAAGACTGCTTTTCTTTCTAGTCATTCCATTTATCTGAAATTATCAAATCTTCATGTCAATTTCATTAAAATATGAAAATTTATCTTAATCATCTAGTGTTGGGTTTTTTTGGATGAAAATTTAATGGCATAAAAAATCAGAAACATCATTATCGGTTTATCGCCAATAGCGACTGCGTAACGCCAAGTGTACATTTTACTTATGCGTCTACACCTGTAATGAATCCAGTGGTAAAGGTGTTGTCAGAACATACCATTTATACATGATCGAAAATACGCTATTTATTGAATTAAATTCTCAGTTTTGTTTCTGGTCATGACATTTCATAATAATAGCATCATATTGGACCGCTACAAGTAGTATAATTTACAGCATTGGAACGCTACAAGTAGTATAATTTACAGCATTGGAACGCTACAAGTAATATAATTTACAGCATTGGAACGCTACAAGTAATATAATTTACAGCATTGGTACGCTACAAGTAATATTATTTACAGCAATGGAATGCTACACGTAGTATAATTTACAGCAAACATGCACTAGGATTCATGAGTGCAAACTTAAGAAGAAACTGTTCCAATCTCTTCCTGTGTTTATCAGAAAATTTCACATTAACGTCATAAATGAATTCTTCTTACTGCATGATTTTGAATATTAAAAAAAAACATTACTATATTGTACTTCATACAATATCAAGAAGATGCTATAGTTTTAGATTTTTTTAAAATAGAAACCAGACATCGGTATAATTATTTTTATCTATTTCTTTTGTGATGTCGTTTTCCATCGTAAACAAAAACACCAGCTCTTAAAATTGATACCAGACGTTCAACAGACACAGTAATATTACGATGGAAAACGACATCACAAAAGAAATACATAAAAATAATTATACCGATGCAAGGTCATGCTCATTGTCTTTCGGGATCAGCATGGAGTAGTAATGACGGATTTCCTATCAAAAGGTAGTACATTCACATGAGATTACTATGCTCCACTGCTGCAGAAAATGCGGGAAGCTACCAAAGCCAAGAGGCATGGAATGATGACCAAAGTTGCCTCCTACATGGCAACGCTCCTGTTCACAACGCCCACATTGCTCAGATGGATGCGCGGTCCTGTGGCTATGATAACCTTCCTCATTCTCCTTATCTTGCATCATCTGACTTTCACATCTTTCCCACGATGAAGTCATTTTTGAAGGGCAAACGTTTCCAAGATGATGAGATACTGATTTCTGAAATCATCACAGGGTTTCAAACGCAACCTGCTGACTTCTACAAGCGAGGTGTCCACAGCTGCATAAAATGATGAGAAAAGTGTGCTACTCTTGGTAGGACCTATATGGAGAAAGACTAATAACTGTAAGAAGTTTTATTTCTGTATCTACATCGGAAGTCGGTCATGGGAAATCTTTAATGAACGTCTTAATTATATACCATGTACAGTTGTATTGTTTTCCCAGCAATTTTTGGACATGCTCACATCTACCCTTTAGTGTTTTACACATTGTAGCATAATGCTATTTGGTCTGATATGTCCTTATTCCTATATCTAGTCCACGAACCTGATGTCAAAACGTGCTGATACCATTGTTATCTCTCCGACCGCGTGTAATGAAGGCTTGTCCAATGTAAGAAGACCAACCAAAGATGCTCGAGTGTTAACGTAGTCAAGAATGAAATGAAAATCTTTCACCTAAGATAAAATAAAATAGTTTATGTTGCACAGGTTATTTAATATCGACATTTTAGATACATTAACCATGTTTGTTTGGAAAAAAACCAAAAAAAATGTAGTACGTATTTAACTTTATAAGCTAGATGTATATATAGAGACCGTACAGCGTAGAACTTTACGGAGCGTTATCTGACTCAGTGGTAAACACTTGATCGGTTGTCACGGCTGTGTGGATAAAAACGAGATTCAATTGTGAATCAAATGTGTGTCCTATCTTGCATTCTAAAGCGCAAATGTTGTCTGCACCATGCCAGTCTGATCACACAATGTCACTGCAGCAGTAAGGGGCGGATCGCTGGGCGTCGTGGGCGGATGTTATATTGCCGCAGTCTGTTAGGAACTGTTCTTAAACTTATTACTGTCGGATCTGGAATTGTTCTAAGTGTAGAAATTGAAGATCGTAAATGAACAGCTGGATGAAATAGTTTAATAACATCACATGCGGACACTCAATTGACGATAGCACATCCAGAGTGATCTTATGGTATTCCGATGCACTCCCAACCTTTCTGCAACCTTAGTCTGGGTCATTCCACCACATATGTGACCTTCAATTCGACTTTTAGATATATCGATGACGTTTTGTCTATTAACAATGATAGCTTTCATTCATATGTCGATTTGATATATCCATGTGAGCTCGAAATAAAGGACACCACAGAGTCGTCCACTTCTGCTTCATACTTAGATATTTTATTGAAAGTAGACATTAACGGCAAACTGACAACTCAACTGTATGACAAACGGGATGATTTCAGCTTCTTCATCGTCAACTTCCCACATTTATGTAGCAATATTCCATTATCACCTGCATATGGTGTTTATATATCTCAACTGATTCGATATGCAAGAGCTTGTTCTGGGTATAGTCAGTTTTTAAATCGAGGTAAGCTACTGACAAACAAGTTGATGGTACAGGGATTTCAACAGTCTCGATTGAAGTCAGCATTTTGCAAATTCTATGGTCGTTATAACGATCTAGTTCGTCAATACAACCTCGCATTGGGTCAAATGCTGTCTGACGTGTTTCATACCGATTGTTAAGCCGTTCTTGGCACACTGATTTTGACTGCGGATAACTCCGTTTACCTGATCAGGATATGGGGCTCACGGCGGGTATGACCGGTCAACAGGGGATGCGTACTCCTCCTAGGCACCTGATCCCACCTCTGGTGTGTCCAGGGGTCCGTGTTTGCCCAACTATCTATTTTGTATTGCTTGTAGGAGTTATGAGATTGATCACTGTTCGTTATCTTCACCTTGCATCTTTTAACATGCCAATGGGGCCATGACAAACAGCTGCATTGGGACGAGACATCGCAATTAGTGATGAATTTATCAAATAAAATTGTTTTTATTTTTATTTTAAAACGCTAAATAAAAGGTTCTAAAAAACGAAAATGATAGTGAAAATTCAACGAAACCGATGCGTGGGCAACAGGAAATGTAATGCTGTGTAGGAAAGAATGAGGAAAACTCGTTTCCCCGTGACGAGAGAATATACCAGACTACTGTTTAAACAGAACATAGAATGCAGCATGTGTCTGGTTGTTGTGGATTTACCCAAAACCGAGAATGCACTCCGACTTTGGAGTGTACCATCGGACTTTGGCGTATCACACCATTGCACTTTGGCGCATTTGTCTTACAACAATAAAGGTAATCTCATACGATTACAATAGTTTATAAACAAAAAAGAAAAGAATACAAGTATAATGCAGTTCTACAATATAGCAAGCACATTTACAAATAACATATTTAGTAGTGTAAGACAAATAGTACAGTGTACATATGGTTGAGGGTACCATTGAAAAAATTCCCCAAGAAAACCGTTGTCGAGATTCACAATGTTACCCGGTTTTCTGTAAAAATGCACCCTTTATCGCTCGATATATTTTCTTTGATGAATATAACTCTGTGGAGTCTATAAGGGGTACAGGCTCTAACAAAATGACTGGTGTACCTCAGATTATTCTTCGAAAAAGCAAACACTTGTCATAAGTATAGTCGTCAAATAGTCAGTCTTAGTACAGAAATGAAAATCCGTATACCAAAATTAAAGATTACTATATTCCATTAAGATAATATATTCTTTATGATTCCCTTTCAGATCTCATGTGCTAGATCTTAAACTATTTTGTAAAACTTGTGATATATTGATCACCAGATATTTATTTACTAGTAATCTCACCGTCTCTGTACCACAACTTCTGAGAATTTGATCTGTAAATCTTCTACAGTTGTCTAAGCTATTAAGTGTAACCTCTGTGGCTTAATTTATGTCGGGGAGACTAAGGGTTCACTAAATAAAAGAATATCGGGATCCAGGCTTTAAATAAATAATGGTGGTAACCAACTTCTCTATAAACATTTTAATTCCCCTGACCACTCCATCTTCTCCATGAGGGTCGGGAGTCTATAATACATTTACCACCATACAAATAATCCAACTTTAACTAACCCTTTTTGTAGACACCAAGAAGATTACTGGAGAAAAACTCTAGGTACAGCATTTCCAAACGGATGCAATGATCATGTACAAGATATAGGAATTTGACTAGTTTACAAGGAAATAACGTGATATTCCTTCCAACTTTTGCCGCCAGTTCCTTAATCTCGAATTTACTAACAAATGAATAGATTCTGTCAACATAACCAACATTCCTCGTCATAAAAAGTCTTGTATTTTCAACATATATCGAGTTAAAGTCTACACCCTGTATTTCCTACAAATATACTTCTGCTATTGTATCCAAACTTTTGAATTACAAACAAACTTTGCAGTGTTTAGATATGCACCACTTTATACTTAATCCACTCACGTGCTTTTGTTCTTCATCGTCTTCAACTATAGTCCATCTGGACATGTCATTACCGGTGATGTTGATATAGCTGAAAATGAGGACCTAAAATCACTTATTTTAAAATTTATTCAGAGAACCTCGATCTTTCAATTGGGGACAGAACTTCATCTTTATTATGAATTATGTCCAAGATTATGCCAGAAGATAGATAAAAAATATGAAAAAGAACTTGATACTTTGTCAGAATGAAAAAAGTATATTGTTTTGTGTTGCGTCGCATGATTTAAATATTCCCCCACGTATTTTAAGCAGACTACTATTCCATCCCCTATACAGTCTACATGCGTCAACTACTAGTATATGAGCAAAATATTGAATAAATTCGACACTATTAAACATGGTGACTTGATACCAATGTATCGGGTCACAGGTTTAGGTTAAACAACATCAAATGTACATTTCCTCGAATAGTAAGTACAGTGGTCAGTTAATGCGGGTAGGGAACATGTATTGCTTCTGCAATACTTTCAGAATGCTCGTTTCCGTACCGGATCCATGTGCGGCTCTGAAGAGGCGTAGGAATGAGATTGTATTTCAGCTGGATTGGTGCATATTGACCTACTGTATGGCCATAAGTAGGTCAAACAGTTTTCCTGACGCTGCTTTTTTTTTTAGTTACGAATACAGATATTTAGTCACAAGCTTCCTCTCAACGAAATACAGGTTCAATTTGTATTTAAGCTGAATTGATCCGTAGGTCCGTGAACTACATTAGTGTCAAAATTAGGTCAGTTTTCCGGACTCTGTAGGTCACCTGAATGACTCAGGTGACCTATTGCAATTGTTCTGTGTCCGTCGTCGTGCGATAACAATTGAATTGTTTTAACTTCTTAATAACTACTATTCCGATTCTTTTCAATTTTGGTATGAAAAATCATTGGGACAAGAGGGACATAGATTGTAAATTTCAGGATTACGGCACCTCTGTGCTCTAAGGGGCGGGGCAAAACTGCCAAAATTGACCAATTTTAAACATTTACAACCGCAAATGTGTAAGAACCACTAAATGCATCTTTGACAAACGGAATAATTTCAACTTCTCCATCGCCAATGTAGCAATATTCCATTATCTTCCTATTTAGTGATTAGTCATCCAAAAAATTACTTTGTTAAACGCCACTCTGATTCCAAGCACAAATACTCTGAAGTTGAAATAAAAAATATGCTGGAGTTCCTAATTGACAATATGTTCGTGGTCTTTGGTGGTCAGGTTTTCAAACAGTCTGTTGGAATTCCCATGGGCACGAATTTTGCTACTTTGTTAACTGACCAGTTTCTATATTCCTGTGAAGCATAATTTATTAAAAAACTTCTGTGTGAGAAGAAAAAATCTCTTGCTATGGCCTTCAATTCGACATTTAGATATACCGACGACATATTATCTATTAACAATAATAATTTTCATTCATACGTCGATTCGTTATATCCCAGTGAACTCGAAATAAAAGACACAACAGAGTCGTCCACTTCTGATTCATATTTGGATATATTATTGAAAGTAGATCAAATCGACATATGAATGAAAGTTAATATTGTTAATAGACAACACGTCCTCAATATATCTAAATGTCGAATTGAAGGCCACAGCAAGATATTTTTTCTTCTCACGTAGAAGCTTTTGAATAAATTCTGCTTCATAGGAATATAGAAACAGGTCACTTAACAAAGGAGCACAATTCATGCCCATGGCAATTCCAACAGACTGTTGGAAGACCTGATCACCAAAGATCACGAAGATATCGTCAATGAGGAACTCTAGCATATTTTTTATTTCAACTTCAGAGTGCTTGTGCGGGGAATCAGAGTGGTGTTTAACAAAGTAAGTTTTGATGACTGATCACTAGATATGAATATTTCCATTTTCCATTTTTGTTGAAGAAGCAACCGTCTATGATGTCAAAAAATCTAGTCTTTAATTTATCGACGTCTCCATATGAGTGAAAAATTCTCGAGTGGGACGTTAAACAATACACAACGAATGAAACTATCATCTTGATGTAGAGCAGGACGACCTCTACCAAACTGTAAATTTCATGATCCCCAGGCAGAATTTCTGACCCCAGGGAGGGGACAACATTGGTACATAGCGTCTATGTGTAAGACATTTAAATGATATCTTCTTTAGTGCTATTGATACTAAATTAAAACTAAATGGATCTTTAGAAAGAGCAGGTAGTCCTTTACCACAATTGTAAGTTTTGATGATCCCAGGGGTAGAGGGTTTTTGTATCAGGGTGGGGTCAAGATTTTTAACTTCCTCTTGATAACTACCATTCCAAGTCTTTTCAAATTTGCTATGAAATATCTTTGGAACAAGGGGGGGGGGGCATAAATTATAAATTTCAGGACTCCTGCACCCCTCGGGCCTAAGAGGCTGAACAAAAACTGTCAAAAATTGACGAATTTTTAAAAGCATTCTTCTCTACAACCGCACATGTGTAAGAAAAACTACAGGTAAATACATAGTGATGTAGAGCAGGAAGACGTCTACCAAAATTGTAAATTGCATAATCTCTGGGGTATAGGTTCTGACCTCAAGGCGGGACCAAACGTGGTACATAGCGTTTATGTGTAAAACATTTAAATAATATCTTCTTTAGTGCTATTGATACCAAATTAAAACTAAATGAATATTTAGAAAAAGCAGGTAGTCCTTTACCAAAATTGTAAATTTGATGATTCCAAGGGTAGAGGCTTAGGTATTTGGGTGGGGTCAAAATGGTTAGTTATTAATGTGTGAATAATAACACATTTTTAACTTCTTGATAACTATCATTCCAATTCTTTTCAAATTTGTATGATGCATTGTTGGAACGAAAGGGGGGGGTGCTTAAATTGGAAATTTCTGGATTCCTGCACCCCTGGGGCCTTACGCGTGTAGCAGAAATTGACCAATTTTCAAAACATTTCTTTTCTACAACGGCAAATGTGTAAGAAAAACCAAATGCATAGTGATGCAGATCAGGAAGATCCCCAGGGTAGTGGTTCTGACTCCAAGGAGGGACCAAACTTGGTATATACAGTGTATATGTGTAAAACATTTAGATAATACCTTTCTTCGTGCAATCAATATGAAAATTAGATAGATAAATAGAAGGAGTAGGCAGTCATCTACCAAAACTGTAAATTTTATGATACTAGGGGTTAAGTCTTTGATTCCAGGGTGGAGCCAAAATTATTAAAGTGATCATATTTTCTTTATCATTCGAAATACTTCTTGAAGTTTGCTGATATGGTATAAAAATTAAATTTCGGAAAAGCAGAAAAGGATGTACCAAAGTTCATAATTTCGCAACCCCAGGATATTGATTCTAGGATCGGTTCAAATTAGTTATATTGTGGTAATGTTATGTATATTATATTATTTAAAGCTTTTTCGAGACCATTTGAAAGAAAGATGTAGTCTTGGAGGAATACAAGTTCAGTTTGCATTTCAGCTGGATTGGTATGTCTGTCTGTCTGTGTGTCAGTCCAAGGTAATGTTTTCCAGACTTTTTTCTTTAACGGATGCATGTACAGCGTTGAAATTTGGTCACAGTTTCTTCATCAAGAAGCGTAAGAATGAATTTGCATTTCAGCTAGATTAGTTAACTGTGGCCTACTAAAAGAAGGTCAAAAAGTTTTCTGGATATTGTTTTCGTTACGAATACAGATATTACCCTGGAATTCAGCCAAAAGCTTCCTCTAGGAGGAATACAAGTTCAGTTAGCATTTCAGCTGGATTGTTGCACCATGACCTACTTTGGGGATAGAAGTTGTGCAGACGGTTTTCCAGATTTTGTTTCGTTATGGATACAGGTATTGCCCTGAAATTTTGTCATAACCTCCCTTTCAGAGAAATATATAATCAGTTCACATTTCAGTTAATTGGTGCATCATGATCTACTTTAGGGCTAAAAGTAGGTCAAATACTTTCATGGACTTCTTTCATCATAGATACAGATATTGCACTGACATTTTATCAAAATCTCCCTCTCAGAGAAATACATATTAATCAGTTCACTTGTCAGATGGATTGGTGCACCATGACCCACTTTAAGGCTTTTTACAAGTTGAATTTCACTGTTCGACGGGCGTATGTTGTACCGTTTGTTGTTCTCTTTTTAAAAATCTCCTTTGTAGATGCTTTTTTGAAAAATACACAATTTTTGTTTTTTTTATATTTTCATAGAAATTGCAATTTAAATCCCCACTCCTCTGCAAGACACATTGGATCTTAAAGTAATAAATGTGAACCGGGTCGTCATCGAATACCGAAACAAATGCGCTCATATTGTCTAATGTGGATTTAGACTAAATGGTTAAGAAACCTGCCCTCATCTCCATCAAATTATCTAGATTACGCAGATCGGAATATCCTATCTGTACGTAATACAAACTGTAGTGGTCATGAAGTTACAGTATTTGTTTTGATAATCAATTGCATCTGTACATAAAATGTTTATTTTGTTTTATTACATGAATGCAAGTAATAACACTGGCATTTTATATCTATTTTCATCCAAAAGACTGATGGATGAAATCAACGCCACCTGAAATGTAAATTTTTCAGTGTATAAAGAATTTGACAACAATTTTTTTTAAATCGTCTATTTCTTTAGAAATGGCAGGATAACATATTTGTCTTAAGCACTCATTATGAATACTAATCAACTGTATTAGACATGTTAAAGAGATCAATTAAGTGAATTTTAAAAGAATTGTTAGCACCAACCTGTACATATGTTACAGAACTTTCGACAATTGGTTTCTCTGAACACTAAGAACATGTGATTTGAACACAAGTCATCTTGATATTCATCACAGTTTGTCAGTTTGTCCTTGCATTCCACGGAAACCGTCGGAGCTACATGATAAATGTTAATTAAGACACACATTGGATACATAGCGTAACCGTAAAAAGTTGAACAATAATATTGAATGTGTTCCTTATATACACTGTAACTCCAATGTTTGGCAACCTGTCAAAGTATGATATGATGGGATGTAAAATATATACACGCATGTATTTCACCTGTTTTCGTACATGCTTATTCGGATTTTTCTTTTTTCTTTTCAAATCCGGACTCGGGCTGACAATGTTTGAAAAACTTTAATTCACATGCCATGATTATTTACTACACTAACAGCTGTTGGTCAGTTGTAACAGTATTACGTGACTATTGAAAGGATGTCAAACATGTTAAGATTTATACATGTATCTAAAAATAGTAATATGTTGAAGACGTATAAATGTAATCCCAACTGCAATTTATCATCGTATAGGCTTGCTTGCATCGCGATTAGCGATGCTACTTTAAAAAAAAAATATTTTAACGTTTAATATTTAGTGCTCTATCAATAATTCGTACATTAAGGGGCGTAGTCATTTAATTCAGCTTAATTTTATTCCCATCACCAGTGATACACTTTGTGACAAGTTCTGTTGACCAACTGCAATAGTTCTATCAAAGCTGATGAAATTGTGGAAAGTCAATTTATGAATATTAACATTTCCCCAGCTCAATTTGACTAAAACAGCACTAAAGTCAAACTCGACACCATGATAAGAACAATTTGTCTATGCACGAATGTTGTAATAGTTCTGTTAGTCAATATTGATATGAAAATAGTGGAAAGTAATTATAAAATATACTCGTATGTGCAAGTGATAGTACGATAATTTATCTTATTTTCAATGCAGTTTAAATTTTACTATTTTCGCAGTTGTCAAAATTCGTGAAATTGAAATTGCAGTGCATATACTATAGTTAAACAAATTGACATACAAATTGCTAATTCTAACCCCTACAGAAAAACAGAAACGTGATCTTAACGAAGAGCAAATTAAATATTACATACATCAGTAACCCATAACATAAAATTACCAAAACTGCCTTAAAATCATACACCATATACATAATCTTGATCCAGACATGAAACAATAACATGTACCAAACAATCACCAATCATTAAATCAAATTGAAATATAGACTGTTTTGGTATTAATATTGGTATTAACATTTCTGAGAAACCACGGTCATTATATTTCATTCAAAAGTTTAAAAAAAAACTTATTCAGCCAATGAAGTTTACCTTGACAATACCCGCAGTATAATGGACAGTTCACCTTAGCCCACGGATAATACATTCCATCGACCTTGCAAGTCACGTTAAAGTTGTACATTCTACAATCAATACTAGGGTTGTCTCTACAATCTGCAAAAAATATCATTTATATCCACAACTATTTGAAAACTTGAGCTATCTGACTTTGACGCAGCTTGTTTTTGCATCTTCCCATCAGATGAACTTCTATACAATAGACAACATGAAATCTGAGTGAGGTTTGGTCATTTATTCTTGAACAAATGACTTGAAAACAAAGTTAAAGGCTGGAATAAGATTATGCAAGAACATGTAATATGACACAATTTGCGTTATATAATTGCAAAATAGAGACGACTAGAAATGAAATCGTATCCCAGCCAATGACACAATTATTGTATATACACAATATTTACATAAATATGCAAAATAATTCATTTAACAGGATCTTTTGCTTAGTTGGTAATGGATATACTGTGATAAATACAATTATTTTAATTACACATAAGCATAAATTTTAACGCTGTGTTATTTTTAAAAGTAAAGATCATGAATGCAAGGTGAAGATAACGAACAGTGATCAATCTCATAACTCCTACAAGCAATACAAAATAGATAGTTGGGCAAACACGGACCCCTGGACACACCAGAGGTGGGATCAGGTGCCTAGGAGGAGTAAGCATCCCCTGTTGACCGGTCACACCCGCCGTAATGATCAATCTCAAAAATTCTATAAAGAATACAAAATTCTGAGAAGGCAAACACCGACTCCTGGACATACCAGAGGTGGTATCAGTTGACCAAGCCTGTTGACTGTTCACACACATCCAGAGCATCTTGATCAGATGTGTGAAACGAAATATCAGGGTATACCAAATGTTGTACATGGACACAAAATTTAACAGTTTACTTCAAACAGTCAATACTCAGACTAGCCATCAATTGCAGTTTAACGTAAAGAAAACTAGATTGCCATACTTCCGTTTGATCCTGGAGTGGGGCCTCCGGAAGACACAATAGGCGAAGCAGACGTGAGTCCTGTCGTTGTTTCAGCTGTGTTTCCGGAGCCTTGGGATGTACCTTTAGCTGTTGTAGATTCCGTCGTAAGGTTTCCAGAGGGTCCTGTTCACAGTGAGAGAGAATGTGTAAATATTCGCAAGAAGAAAAGATAAAGTTGTGGCTACTCTTATGGGGTATGGAGCAAATATAGGGAAAGAAAAGGTGGGGACAGCATACCCTTCCAATATCACCACCACCACCACACTGTGAAGCATGAACTTACCACAAGTCGATGTCATGTTCTTGATGCCATTAGCTTTTACAATAACACCAGATATATCAGCTTGCAGAGAACACAGTGTTACCCAAAGTCAACCATACTTACCACTGCGATACAAACCATGCTTAAGTTTGGAATCTCTTCAGCTTTATCGCTTGTCGTACAACTAGTATACCTATAATTGTCATGGGGTAATGTAATATAGTTATATAGCGACGTGTGTTAACATATCCACAAGTGTATATATTACAACATATTAATCATAACCGTAAAACATAAATCATCTGTACTTCATATACATATATATACTCACCATTTTGATGCAGCTTAAAATATAATGATTCTCTTTGAAGACCATTATAAATAATTGTGAGGGGAAAGATTCATTTAAACATTTACCAAAGTCGATAGCGCTGGGCACACTTGCTTTGCCTTTGGTCTACAGAGTACAGACACGTTTATCAGGTAGTATGACATTACTTGATCATGCGTCTGGTTCAAAGGATCATCTAGTGCGTTAATCCTGATATAATTCACCGTGGCCGCCACTTCAATTCGTACAGCACTAGTTTATCGGTCAGCTTTCAGACAAGGTTAATTCTGACGTTAAATTTTGTCTTGATATTAGTATAATGCCCAAAACTTCTAAAAAGAAATGCTTGGGTCAAAATAAATGCTCAACTAAAGCGAAAAGAGATTTCTTTCATGACATTTTTGCAATGTAAATCAATCACAAATACATGAAATTTAAAAAAAAAAATCATGAAAATCCATCTATTAGGTAAAGATTTGGTCATTTTCTATATCAAATAATTGAACTGAATTTCAGCAGAAACAGGATCCTACTTTGGGCTGAATGCAAGTAAAAGGATGGATTCAGGGAGAATTTAAATATGTATTATAGCCATGATGAAACGTACATGTATGAACAATGTATCATATCAATTTCGAGTCACACTCACATGGCTTTTTAAACCAATTTCACCTCAAAGTATTTAGTATGTTTCACACATGCACACACACGCATTTAGTTAAGGACAACAATACCAGGGTTCCCACAGTCTTTCTAGATGTTTAAGGGGGATAAGCACCAATAAAGGACATGTAAAAAGACCAAGTCGCGCACACCCGCCATTAATGTTTTAAGGTGTGCATACCGCAAAAACACAATTTTTGTTTAGAGAGTTGGTTGAATTGAACTGATCAGTGTTGATAAAACGACATAAAACTTCTTACCTACCATGGTATACACAGCCTTCTGTAAAGAAAGATAATGATCAAATAACATGATAATGAATTCCTTCATATTTATGAATTACTTAAATGTGCATATACATATGTACGTCTCATTATCCATGTTGTGCATGTGTACGAGAAAACCCCCCAGAATGGGCATTATGACTGTACACAATCTTATGTATTTATAAATATACTTTTGTGTTTATTTGTGGAGTTTTTTCCCCAATTACATTTACAGTGCAGCCCATGTATACCGATATACTGGACGGGCAGCCTTGCAAAACTACGTCAACTGCCTGTTGGCCTTACCTCATCTTCAAGCCTGTAGGCTTGTCGGCATTGTAAAAAAAAAACTTTAGGCTTATACTTTAAAGACGGATGGATTAAGCGCTTTTCCTAAAAGCATGTGACCAAAACTACGAAAGCCCATTGAGCTCATATTCGTAGCTGGAAAAAAAAAGTATTTATTATATGCTAATATTTTTTAAATCTACGGATAAAATCTTCAAAAAGCATGTCAATTAGAAAAAAGATCTATAAGAGAAATATATTTTAAAAAGAAATTGAAATGAAATGGTCAAAATTCAGAAACATTACGATTTTTCAAATTTGAACCAAACCCGATCGGAATTATAAACAAGAGGCCCATGGGCCACATCGATCACCTGAGTCACCTTGGCCCATATCAGAATACTTTCCATATATATTTGCATGTAAAACCGTAGTCCCTATTATGGCCCCAACCTACCCTTGGATGCCATGATTTTTGCAAACTTGAATCTACATTATGTCAGAAAGCTTTCATGTAAATGTCAACATTTTTGGCCCACTGGTTCTTGAGAAGATTTTTAACGATTTTTCCTATTTATCTGTATGTAAAACTTTGATCCCCCTTGTGGCCCCATCCTACCCCCAGGGACCATAATTTGAACAAACTTGAATCTGCACTATGTCAGAAAGCTTTCATGTAAATATCAGCTTTTCTGGCTAAGTGGTTCTTGAGAAGATTTTTCCTAATAACAATGTTTTACTAAGGAATGCTTACTTGGAAGATGTACACTTGGCTAGTGAAAATAAAAAATGCTGGCAAACTTGTATAAAATCAATACAAAAGATGTTAAATGTTAACGTTGACACTGAAACTTAAAAAATTCTTTGAAAATAAATTCTTTTCTGAACTTCAACATATTAACAACACTCAAAGTGGTAAGCTCTCATTTTATAGTACATTATTCAACCATGATGTTATGAAACTAGAAATCCAACCATATTTATGTCTTCCACTTCCTAAGAATTTAGTTTCTTATCTTACCAAATTAAGAATAAGTGCACATAAGTTGTATGTAGAAACAGGTCGATATTGTAATCCTGTCATTCCTAGAGAAAATAGATTTTGTTTTCATTGTCAAACTATTGTTGAAGATGAAAAACATTTTTACTTGATTGTCCTGTGTATGAACATATTAGAAAAATGCATTCAAAACTACTAGATATTAATACCTTATTTTGTTTACTAAATCCACATAACCTTGTATCTACAAAACAAACCTGTCTATACATCAGAGACTGTTTTAATGTTAGAAATAAGTTTTCAACAGTTTGATATTTTGTAATGTATCAATATATATGTGTATCTATGTATGGCTAACAACACATTCTTATATAATGTGCTTTAGTGCCAATAAAGAATTGAATTGAATTGAATTGAATACTTATATATTTGTATGTAAAACTTTGATCCCCTATTATTGCCCCATCCAACACCAGGGGGCCATGATTTTTACAAACGTGAATCTACACGATGTCAGAGAGCTTTCATGTAAATTTCAGCTCTTCTGGCCCAGTGGTTCTTGAGAAGGAGATTTTTTAAATGACTCCACCCTATTTTTGCAATTTTTTGTGATTATCTCCCCTTTGGAAGGGACATGGACCTTCATTTGAACAAACCTGAAAGCCCTTCACCTAGGGATGCTTTTGGCCACGTTTGGTTGGAATTGGCCCAGTGGTTCTGGAGAAGAAGTCAAAAATGTAAAAAGTTCACAGACAGACGGACAGACAACAAGCGATCAGAATACATGTAGCTCACTTGAGCTTTCAGCTCAGGTGAGCTAAAAAGTAGTCATAGAGAACATTGTAATCAGAAAACTGCATTCCCTTGATGTAAAATGGTTTACAAATTAAACGAATTTATAGAGGAAACTAATTTCTTGATGAACAGTGCACACAATTAGCAACAATATGATTATTTTAGGAATTTTTATCAATTTTGATCGGGATTGGTACTTTTTTTCTCTCGTTTGAAAATAGTGATTATATCTGAAATTTGGTCATTTCGTTCAAATTTCTTCTCATAATATATTTCTTCGATATATCTCTTTTCTAACTGACTTGTTTTTCTTAGGATTTTATCTGTAGAATTAAAAAATATTAACAAATAACGTTTTCAATTTTCATAAATATTTTTTTCTTTAAAATTTGAACGTCTAAATCTGAATATTTTAGGCAAATTTTATTAGACATTCATATCATACACCAAATTACAACGAAATTTGGACTCCAGAATCACTTATTTGCAAACAAAGTACCATTTTTATCATTCCATGAAAAATCATCAAAACAATCATATAAAATAATTGAGAGTTTGTATCACTCTTTCGATGGTGAAATCATACTTCATAAGAGGTGCTGTAGCGAGCCATTAGATACAATTCTAATGTAATAAACTACCTAAGGTTATTCTAATAGATTTGAGGTGTATTTATAAATCACATTTCCATTTGTCGTCCGTCTGAGGGTAGGTTTTAAGTACTATCAATTCTGTTCAGCAAATCTAATCCAGTAACAATATTTCTAACGTTAGTCTCTAAAAGTGAACTCGCAAATTTGTTCACATCTGACAACGCACGTGTTCCTCTGAATTTGAAACAGACCTTCGAATAATGGAAATTGCTTTTCATGGAAAGCAAATATGACAATTAATACTGTTTACTTTCATTCTTGCCCGTTTATTAATCGTTGGAAACGCCTTAAAATTGTTGAAATCGAGAGAATAAATTATGGTGCTGTAGTTTTGTAGTTGCAATATACACTGTATGATTGTAATTAGTGTCTTTCTACTAATGACCTTATTGTACGACAGCTTTTTGTAAAAATTGTATTTTATTACCATTGGAATTTCTGTTTCAATTTCATCACATATACACATTCTAAATTCAAAGCGAAGACAGCTAGTTTATAATCCATATTTACAAAGACTCGATCCACATCCTTAAAATTATGATGTAATGAATTTTGTTAAAAACATTTTCTAAACATTAATTTCAAACCACAAAATGCAAAATGGTATCACAACAGAAAATGTTTGGCAAATTACATTTTCATATACATGTATAAGCATAGTTTGAATTTATTTACGAAGCAGACTAAACTAAATCGCAAAACATAATCAATATTGTTCGTTCCCTTCATATTCGTTAACATCTGAGGTTTTGTTGTGGAAATACACACAAAAGTCCCGGCAGCTGTCCGCAATTGACACTAGTACCATTAGTGCACATCTCACTCTTGAAAAACTTAAACTGGAAGTCCATTTCGTCGACCTCACTATCACACCCCCTCACTTGTAAGCTGTTGGGACCACACATGTTTATCCAAATGGTATACATCTGGTTTGCTTGAATGGGACACAGCTTATCAAAAACTATATGGAATTCAGGTCCACAACTGGTAATAGATTGTTCGGGGTAATGAAGAACATTTTCATTGTCACTATTTATGATTTTGACTTCTATTGAATAAGTGTATGGGTCTGTATCGCCACATCCGAGCAAAACCAATCCGCGTAAGAACAAAGCCTTGTTGACTTCGAACCGTAGTGCATCTACTTTGCCCTTCAAATCCCAAGTGGGTTGGTATTCCGTACCTCTATAAACGGTGACGTTTTTCACTCTACGTCGTTTTGGGAACGGTAAAGAATTTACATCAGATTTCCCGACAATTGCTCTCGATATTTGATCTCTTTCTTCAAGCGATAATACATTGTCGTAAGCAATCTCTTTCCAGAATGTTTCTAAAGACATCACTGGAAATCGAATACGATATAAAAGGTCACCCAATGTACTGCGAATCTCTTCAGCATCATCTTTGTCTTTTCCTTCTCTTTCACAAGCTTCCTGTGCCCAGAATAAAAGTGATTTGTACACACATTCTTCATTCACCAATAATTCGTCTAATTCTAGTACAGACCTGACAATACCCCTGCTAAGTTGCAGAAATCCATATGACTCTATGACTCTTTTAGAAATAGCCTCGGACTGTACAATAAACTCGGTGCATTTGATGAATAAATCGTTTAAATGAAACATTTTGGCATTCTCCATAATGATACAGACTGACTCCACTCCAATTTGAGTTTCCAGGTAGGAGCCGCATGCAGCAGTTAGATCTGGGATTGCGTATTTCTCGGCGGCTTGTAAAATGTCTGTGACGTTTACCTCACCAAAGTCTGCCTCTTCGTAATAGAGAAACCTACAAAGTTGTCTTAAGATATGTACACGTAAATCACATTAATCGTATTCAAACGTAACAAGCATTCTGAAAGTATTGCATGGCAATACATAGTCCCCTACCGGTCGCAAAATTACTGGACCGTAACAATATTCAAAGTTCATTATGTAGGTCATGGTAAAAGGGAAAGCTGAGGAACCAAGATAGGAGTGGTTGGAAATCAACTACTATTCGAGTAGAGACTAGACCAGGAAAAAAGACAAATCTATACTTAGGTTTAGGTCTTTAACCGAGTCACTGAACTGTGAAATGTTGATGATTATGAATAATCTAGCTACAATTTTGTATTTCAATGAGTGTAGTACTATTATCTACAGAAAAAAGAAATTTGGATGTAAATTTTAACCTGGTGTGGAAGTGACTCCAATAGTTCTTATCAACTTTGTAGAGGCGAATTAAAAATGTACCAATTATCGAATGAATATCTGCATGCACAAAACAAAGTTCGAACAACAGATAATTCACACTATTCTTTGACGTCCAAGGACCACAACTCAGCAAAAAATCACAAAATTAATACTTGGTCTGTATTAACATCTATTGGCAAAGCAATGTATCAAATAAATATCTGAAAGCACAACAAGCTGATAATTCACGCTATTTTTCTAAGGGCAATAACTTAGTGAAAGTGAAAAACCAACGGACCGAAACAAAATTTAAACTTGATCTGTAATTTGTTAGGGCAAAGCAATATATCAAATGAAAATCTGCAAGAACAGAAAAAGTGCGGAAAACTGATTTACCGGACGGACGGACAGACAAACGGACGGAGTATAAACCTAAGTCCTCTTCGACTTCGTCGCTAGCGGACTAAAAATTTATATCTAAAAGCTACTTTAGGACTGGGAGTATCACAAAATATAAAACAAAATATATCCCATAAAACTGTGAACTAAGTTTCGAGAGGAGTATTCATGCTACACCATGGAAATTGTTTTGAAAAATAATTTTAATATTTAACTGAATATGTAATTGTTAAAGAAATTCACCACGTCTGAATAAAACTTATCTTACTCACCTTAACAAAACCTCAAATACGTCGTGTTCAACATCAGGAACAACAATAACATCAGTGTTTTCGGATAAACTTCCAAACAGCATGTCACAGAAGACGGAACTCCTACTGGTCATCACATACTTATGTGCTCGTATTTCTCGTTCTTCCTTGCCTACTTTAAATGTGACATCACAGTGGATTTGATTGGATAACATGTACTTATTACACTCAAGAACTGTTTTTCCAGCTTGCCAGTTGCTGCAGGATTTGTCCATGTTTTGCTGAAATTGAAAAAAAAAACTATCTGGAGAGAATGTAGACTTAAATGGTTTAGGGGGCAACACGCGGACTTGATTGGTAAATGTAGAAGGACAAAATCGCGGTAGATTTCATGAAGATTACACCAATCAAAATTATATTCTAAGAAATCCTAGACTAGTATGTTTATCATTTATATCGTATATCATTTTGAAACATATAGAAAATAAGAAACCCATATGCTGGGGGTTACTGGTCGTATGTTTTACTAAAAATAGATTGCGAAATGTTATAGTTGTGGAGTTGTTTGTGACAACTTTTCTCACAAAGTAAGTGGTTTCAATTTACAGACCAAATTAAAAGTAGGACAAACTTCCACGTCAAGGTCAAACACTGAAGTAAATAAAGATCTTGCCATAAAATTCTATATAGAAATATGATAGTTCAGGATATTGATTACGTCAGATTTTCAAAGAAAGTAGGTCATGGTCACATGTATCACAAGGTCGTCTTGTCATAAAGAATCTATATACAAAATATGAAATCCCTACTTTGAATACATGTACTTCTAAAAATATCTAATAGGATACATTTTCTAATTCAAGGTCAAAGGGATTAAATCTTTCAGATATGACGCAGCAAAGCTCTGGAACTCTTTGTCAAAAAAGGTCAGAAATTTCTCATCATACAGTCAATTTTCAAATTACAGCATACCTTAAATTGGTGTGGGAAGTAAATTGTAACTGTAGCTCATGCAGACTCCAGCCTCAATCTTTTTCTTTTTTTAAAATTTAAACTATTATTGTTATATGTTTAATTTTACTATTCCAGCTGTGTTAGTGCTGTGTATCTTACCCTTCATTCTTTTGTATGTATCTGTGTTCTATATAGTCCCTGTATATCTATACACGTTTATGTTTCCCATCTGCATTAGTGCTGTGTATCTTACTCCCTTCTTATCCTTGATTCTTCTGTTTGTATCTGTTTTTATTTATATCTATGCATGTTTTATGTTTCTGTATTAGTGCTGTGCTTTTTGCCTCATTTTTACCCCTGATTCTTCTGTATGTGTATGTGTTTTTATTCATATAGTACAAGTTTTTGATTTGTTTGTTTTATTACTGTGATGTACGAGGGCGAGTCAATAAGTAACAAGCCTATCTCATTTCCGACATACCAAGATGGTCACGATTTTCATACCTTGTTGCAATACATGTTTTATACCTGGGTACAAAATTGCACGCGTATCGAATCATTCTTTAATAAGATATTGAATGTCAAACATGGCTAGTGATGCAAAGACATGCTTTTCATCTAAAGTTTCAAAGGCGCTGCATACTGATGCTCTGGTAACCTAGTACCCGTGACCTTCCGAGTGCAAGCTTTGTGCTTGAACTCGGAAGGCCTCGGGTACTAGGCTAATGCTCTGGTTGCCATTTGCTCATCGCTAAGTATTTTAGCTCAAAAGATGATTTTCTTTTGAGTCTGGTAACTGTAGATGAGACTTGGGTTCATTATTATGAGTCAGAGAATAAAACTCAAGAGTCGTCAGTGGGTATAGCGCCTGGGTCCCCGAGGCCAAAGAAGTTCAAGACACAACTATCTGCTGGCAAGGTGATGGCTACAGTAGTTTGGGACGCAAAAGACGAACTATGTAGGACGTTTTACCCAAGAGAAGTACAATAACTGGAGTGTACTATGCAAACTTGCTAGACAGCCGAGAACCGCCACGGCCATTGAGCAGTGAGGGTTCTTTAGAGTGCCACACCTATTGTGACACGGGACATCCGTTTTAAGGTCATATCCGAGGACCGGTGACATTCACACCTGATGTCGAGTGTTTGGCGATGGAACTGTCACTCACTACCTGCTTTAACGACTTACAAGTAGGTCTGTCGCGGCCGGGATTCGAAACCCGGCCTTCCACGTTACATGCGAGGCGAAAGCTCTAACCTCTAGACCACCGCGGCGGTAAGTAGGTCTAACTCTAGGTCAAGGTCAAGCTTCACAAAACAAGGTCTTAACAATTTTGCTAAATCATGCTTGAATCAGCACTTTGTCAGAGAGCTGCCATGTAAATTTGAACTAGTGGTTCTTGAGAAAAATATTTCCCTTATATACTTAACCTTTCATTTGTATGTAAAACTTTCATTCCTATTGTGGCCCTAACATACCCCCAAGGCCATGATTTTAATATACTTGAATCTGCACTATGTCAGCAAGCTGTCATGCAAATGTAAACTTTTCTGACCCAATGGTTCTTGAGAATGATATTTTTAAAAAGATTTTTCCTATGTATTTGTATGTAAAACTAAAAACCCCTATTGTTACCCCATCCTACCCCCGGAGGACATGGTTTTAACAAACTTGAATCTGCACTATAGCAGGAAGCTTCCATTTCTTGTCAAGTGGTTCCTTAGAAGAAAAGTTTCCCTATATCTTCCCATGTAAAAGTTTGATCCACTATTGTGGCCCAACCCTACCCCGGGGTACATGATTTTAACAAACTTGAATCTGCACTATAGCAGGAATCTTTCATGTAAATATAAACTTTTCTGGCACAGTGGTTCTGCAGACGAATCTTTTTCCTATACATGTGTATGTAAAACTTTGATCCCCGGGGGACATGATTTCAACAATTAGGAGTCTGCACTATTTCAGGAAGCTTTCATGTAAATTTGAACTTTCCTGGACAAGTGGTTCTTAAGAAGATTTTCGAAGATTTTTCCTTTATATTCCCATGTAAAACTGATCCCCTGGCTTCACACTACACCCGGGGCCATGATTTTAATAAACTGGAATCTGCACTATGTCAGAAAGGTTTCATATAACCCATGAATGATTTGTACCAAGTTTGCTTGAAATTCCTGACCCAGTGGTTCTGGGGAAGATGAAAATGTGAAAAGTTGACGGACAGACGACAGACAAAAGGTGATCAAAATAGCTCACTTGGGCTTTTAATTCAGGTGAGCTAATAAAAATCTGTAAATATTGCATAAACAATGAATTGTTTAAACATCTAGTATTGGTTGAAACTTTCATACTTTTGGTAATTAAATATAGATATTGGCAATCTAATGACACTATGTTCACGTTACGGAGCGTTAAGCTAACATGTCACTAATTTATAAAGGATTTTTAAAGAAAATAGAACATAAACAAATTATAATGCAGTCATGGGTTTATTTTGCACATTGTAGAAATCATTTGTTAAGCATTGTATAACTAAATAGTGCATGTTACGCATATTTATTTAAGATATTAAAATAATTTTTCGTCTCACATATTATTTTTACGTGCCATATGATTCAAGAATTCTTCACTCATGTAGATACAAAAGTGTACGTCAGTTCATCAGATATTGAATAGGTAAGGTTTTCTTAACAGTAAGTCAAACTCCAAGGTCACAAGGTCAAACAACCGGTCACGGTTACTCAGTGGTAGAGCGTTCAATTCGTAACTGGGAGGTCGTGAGTTCAAGCTCCACTCGTCGTGACCGCGTCAAACCTAAGACGTAAACATAGGTAGTGATTGTTCCTTCGCCTAAACGCTCAGCATTTAGAAGTGAGAATCACGGATCTTTCGGATAGGACCTTAAAACCGGAGAATCAGTGTCGCAGTAGGCAATCGCTGAAAATTTCAAGTTGATATCTTAATAGTTTCCGAGAACACTCCTGCACAAACTGACCCCCTAAATTTCAGAACAAAATTCACTATCTTATGTAATAATTGACGTAATCAATTTTTTTTAAAAATACCTATCAAGTTTAAGTGAATATCTATCATCTCTGAAAACTTCACGAAAATCGGCGGACGCATATCCGAGAAATCGTGTTCACAAACATTGTAAGGGGAAAAAATAGGAACATAAAACTTTACAATAACAATGACTTAAGGTTTTCGGTTGGAAACGAAATACCTTAATAATTCAGACAGCGTAAACAGGAATATCTCAAATGACAAAACAAAGATTTCGTGAGTATGCAACAGAAAATTTATGAAATTAAATTTTCATTAAAAAATTAATAAAACTTGTGAAAAATTAACGACAAATACTTGTGATCTGGGGTTATTACAGATGTGTCTATTTATATATAAGGAATTGGTACAGGAAAAATCACCAGGTGCATCATTCCACCTTAATGATTTCGGTGTATTTCATGCGAACAAGCGTGTATACATGTATGGTGAACTGTGTGGGGTGAGCGGTGTTCACTGGTATAGTAATCTTACAGTGTAGTCATTACCATGCCAAGAAATTCCTACCGAAATCACTGTTATAAATCAGTAAATAAAAGATAAGCGATGGCTATTATTAATCAGCATGTAATGTGGTTCTGTTGCAGCCAAAGAGTTTACATGTTATTCGGACTGGACGGAATTTATTGGAAAGAAGACAATATTATACCTTTTTGATTTATAAGGAAATGTTTTTAACATAGTAAAAATAATATATTTCCGTGTTTTAAAAATACATCGTTTTGTATGGAGTTACATAGCATTACGTAATGACGTGATTTGACTTGTGGATGCTACCACAACAATTGAATTAAACATGCTTTGTCCAAGTGTATTCAGTGTCATTGGTATACATGTATATGTCCTTCCATATGATTGTCATCACATATATTTGCAATTTGCAATCTTCATATCAATTTCTTGTGTGTTTTTAGAATCCACATGCGACGTCATTCTTTTGTTCGAACACTCCCATTATTTTTTCAGGAATGGAGAGTTTCAGGCAACTACTTAGAGATGTTCTGTTGAGTTAAAATGTTTTTTTTTATGAAGTCCCCCCCCCCCCCCCCCTGTGACTGTGGAGCTTTTTAACAAAATGTAGATAATACTTTTAAAATGAAAATCCAAAGGCACAGATAGGAGTCGATCCTTAGACCTCTCACATGAAAGGCAGAAGCCCTATACACTGAGCCAATGAGGACAATGATAACCTTGGAATAATTAAACAATAGATGTTTTACATGACAAAACTCTACATCAGTATTATATATAATTCTGATATTTAACAGTATCTTTATAATTTATTGAAAGAATTTCCTAATATGAGTTACACTTATAGTTAGATTTAAACTGGGGGTGGATACTAAGTCAGTCAATGTCCTAGTTCCTCTCCATTCCTTAAAAGCAATGGACCTCGGTCCCTTCGGGGCCTCGGCTCCATTATTTTTAAGGAATGGAGAGATACTCGGACGTTAACCTATTCATTTATGCACAACTACATGTACATCCCAACGACCGCATCAAACGTAAAATGTGTTGTGAGAGTCACGGTTCTTTTGAGTATGAACTCACAACGGAAGACCACAAACAAAACAAACTACATTGTAGTCAAATATGAAACAGAAAGTAGCCATCCTATCATTAATTATACTAGATCAATCTATGAAAATATGAAAACAAAATTACTATTGGTTAATTATACACTATTAACACAAGTAGAAGTACGTACCCGTAGAACTCACTCGGTCTTGGGAGGTTGTATGGAAGCCTGGAACAGTCATTCGCCGCTACTTTGTTCCCTTCGAGAATATTTTACTCGCGTTGAGACGTCACCAGCATTGGCTACCCAGACTTCCGTGCGTTACAAGCACTACACCTCTGTCAACGACTTTTGACAGAAGTTTTGTAGAAGTTTCTAATATCTACCATTTATGTTTCAGACTAAATATTTAGTCATATTATGAAATGCTTTTGGTGCAATTAATTAATACGTACTGTAAATGGTTCGAAATTTCTGTTTTCGCATCCTTTTGGAAGTACGCGTACGAATGTAGGACATTCATGTGATGGGTATTTGATAGAACCAAAAGTAAGAAAGGCTGTAAAACATGCGATAAAAATGTACTTAAAGAGCCTGATGTATCACCTGTTGCGAGAACTTTTAAAGGGAAAGGAAACGATATTGACGGTTTATATCATGTGATTTAAAAATTGTCACGTGATTCCAAGCGTTGACAGAGGGCGATTTCGACTGGAACTATAAAAGTGCGACATTTAACTCTGGACACGACAAAAGTCCGGAGTTTCGCCAACCCTTTTATTAAGGATACAAATAAACCCTTTACAAAAAAAGATGGGATTTTATGTTCACAAGACATGCACCAACATTTACACTTGTAACTATTGTACAATGTTCGTCATTTAAACTTTGACCTCAATCCGAGTTGAATCCCACTTCCCGACAGGGTTAATCGAGTTCAAAGATGTTGGCGGATGAAAGTAGCGAGGCTGTGTAACAGTTAACAGTTTATTTACCTATCAAAACTTTTTCGTGGACTTTGATTGATTGTGTTGGAAGTATATCAAAGACACTTTACCTGGGTGCTTTCCGTCTATTCACAACCGGATTGAAGATTCCAAGTGTGGTGTGGTTAATCAAATATTTTGAAATTCATGTTGTGATCCAGAGCAACATTTTAAACCATACCTGTTATATATTTGCCAGACTGTTCAATATAGAGGCAAAAAATCAAACACAAAGAGTCTGAAATCAACATCTTTAAGGTACATGTAATTCCATCCTTCTAGAATTATAAGTTAAATCTTTTATTTGATTGTAGATTCTTCAAATAATATATCTTAGTAAGAAATAAAACTGATGAAATAAGTATGTTGCGGTATTAATGATATTTTTATCAAGTAGCACAATATACCTCTTATCAACGTCAGGAAATTGCAATTTCTTTAAACAGCATTATCAATTTTTAACAAAAACTGGTTGCAACGATATATCATATAATAATATTCATAACAATTTCATGAAACTCTTTCTTTAAAAAATATACAAAATATTGGTGAAAAACAAAGGAAATATATCGCATAATGGACTTGACAAATAATTTAATGAAAATAGAGTTATTGCCCTTGGATTCAATATTTTGAAACATATAATTGATTATTCATATAAAACTTAAGACTTTTTAAATATTTTATGGTTAACAAGATTTTTTACAATACTTATTGAAAAAGATTCCAAAAAAATTTGTGTTCCTGTCATGCATAAATCTTATTTAATAATTGACTTTGCAAAATCTTATGACGTCACCGGAGGGTGGTAATACCTTAAAAATATTTCAAAAAATGTTACTTTTTCAATTTTACAGGCAGTGTTTGGTAATTGTCTCATATACAGTTCAGAAGAGAAATATTTATAATTCATCAAGATATTATATTTCCCCATCAGATCCTGCTGTGAAGAAGTCGTTGATGAATCAAGGTGTTTGGCAATGCAACACAGAACTGCAATTTATCCAATACATGTACATGTATTCCCTCTGAGGCAAATGATAGACTTGCAGAGAAGGTAGAGGCATGCTTTTATGGACAATACATGAATGATGTAGAAAAAACTTTAAAAGTTTTACTATGAGAAAAGCTTAGATGAGTTTTTGTGCTGTAGTGAGACATGTAGCCCCTCATGCACATCCACGTCATCTATAGCATGACCATATACATGGCCACCCACCAGATGCTTTTCTGCTGAATAAATGATAATACGCATGCTCAGTTCATCTGGAGTTAAAGTACCCAAGGCTCGGGTCATCTGGAGTTAAAGTACCCAAGGCTCGGGTCATGAACAAATGGAAGAACATGAAATAAAAAAGAAAACCGAGAAGTATTGGATGAAAATGATAAAACAAGAAAAAGTCCCACAACGTGGAAGTATGTTGAGGATTTTAACAATTTTTTTTAAATGAAATGGTGAAAGAGATGGACAGGCATCAAGAAGAGAAAAGGCAGAGATTTGACCGGTTTTTAAATATTTTTTCTCAGCATAAATCAAGTGTTACAAATTTGTTTCTAAACAAAGTGACAATCTAATTGATTTTGCATGACAAATAGTCAAAGTTCTGAATATAATTTTATATATTAGTGGTTCATTTTGTTATATTCGCCAGAACAGTTGCAGTTGTCATTTATATGCAATTGATATTTACAACGACTTTCTATTTTACAAGAAAAAATATTCCTTCTAGTCGTTTTAAATGTTTTTATACTTAGGTTATAGGAAATTAATTTCTAGAATCTAGAATAAAATGAGGTTAGGGTAGGAATTTTATCATTTATTTTTTAAGGCTGTAAAAATGCATTCAAAGGCGACAAAAAACTATAGATAACAATTACATGTATTTCATTGCAGTTGTCAAAGTCTCATTTTCAGTATACAACTGGTTTAATAAATGTAAATAGTTATATATATATATATATATATATATATATATATATATATATATATATATAACAAAACTTATCAGACATTTCTCACAAGTGATGAAAATAAAGATACGTACTATTGAGGCCTGCGAGATTTGGTTGACAAAGCTGCAAAATCCTCCATTGACACTTAAAGATGTATTGAATGATATAATGGATATGTGTAAATCACATAGGAGTAAAATATAGTTTCATGTGGACCTCGAATATCACTGAATATAAGAAAATTTATGTCAGACAGAGCTAAAACATGTATACAGCGTCATAGCAAAAGTATTCGCGATTTACATGCACAGCTCAATTAGGAAAAGAACGATAACTCTAAGGAAAATACAAGTATTTTTTGACCGAGTTATATCTTTATGTAGGAAATTACGTAATTTTATATAACTTCCCAGTGGATGTAAACAAGCAGAATTTTACCAAGGGTCGAAAATCTAGTGAACAAAGTAACGGAGTTAAGAATTAACCTTGACTCTTCAAAAAGCGAGAATCAGAAAACTAGATTTGTTTGGAAGAAGTAAATATAATGCATCTACAGTATGCAACACCATATATGGGAATCTTTATTATTCCTATATATCAAACATTTAAGGCAAATATTTCAGATTTATCTGGAGAGTTCGTTGTAACTACCAGCATGTCAGGTTTGTTGTTGTCCGACGTTTTAATACCGGTTATCTGACCAACAACTGGGCATTCGCTGGGCGTGTCGATAATCCAGTTCACAATCGCATCCCTGAGACACACAACATAATATTTCAAATTCGGGTTAACAGAGTGAGAACGGCATATGTCTATGAATGCTTCTGACACAACCCCATTCCGTGTGGGTGTGACTTCAATTCCAAAAATAAGAACATCCTCCGGACTGGACTTTGTTCTTGCCACCATTAACCTCGAAGTAACGGTTGTCGTCATATTGAACAAGATATTTAGTCTGATTAATTGTAAAACAGATCCATCGAGTGGAGACAATTTCAGAATGAGCTCCTTCTCAGTAGATACAGCCCACAGTGTCGCTTTGTCAGGATCTGTTGAAAGTCGAGGTCCAAACACTCCTTGGAAATGCTGCCACGGATTATGCAGAAAGTCTGTTCTGTTGTTGACTGGTACTGATTTGCTTGATTCATACAGCGCAAGCTCAGAGACAGGTTGGGGAGTTTTAAATAACAAAGTCGGAGCACTACTCTTCAGATCATCTTTGAACCCCCACACCACGTGCGTGGCTTCGCCAGTACTTTGTACAGGTGGTAAATTGACGAATAACGTGTTGGTATCCGTGTTTATCAGAATTTGTGGTTGTACGGAAATTGCTTTATCACCTGTTCTTTTGTTAGATTTTGCTTTAGCCAGTCTCTCAAAGTTGAAGTACCACGCAATTTTTAATTTTCCTGACAGAACATTGAAAATATCAACAGCATAGAGTCGTTGCATTGAGAGCTCTTTTTTCTATAAATATAGATGCATATTTGGAATTATTAATAGAAGACGGTGGGTATTATTTTACTTGAAAATAAATCTTAGAAATTATTTTAATGAAAAACAATTGTTTCCCCAGCTCCCCAAATTTGAAGTGCTCCAAATGAAACCTCCTCCCTTGATGTACTGCATGGTATGGAGGAGAAAGCATGAGCAGGAACATATACATTATGAACTCCAATACGCCATTACGATATAGAAGCGTTCACAAGCTATTTTACACCCTCCACCCCTCAGAAACCAATAACTTTAAGGATAACAACTGGATCTTCCCGTCCCTACAATATGCATATCTTCAAATGGCATTGAAGTATTGTACAAAATGTTAAGTCTATCGAATAAGCCATATAAGAGGAGAAGCGTTCACAAGCTATTTTACATCCTCCACCCCTCTTAGATCCACTATAACTTCTAGGAAAATGATTGGATCCGCCCGTCCCAACAATAAGTCTATCCGATAAGCCATATAGGAGGAGAAGCGATCATAAGATTTTGTGACAGACAGACGGACGGACAGAAAGAAGAGGGGATATATAATAATTGACACCTCTTGATCAGGACGGAAAGCCGTAAGAATGTATATCCGGTGACCAGCAACTACAGGTGGCGCTATTGGTATAAAGGTGCCATTCATCCGTTCCTCCCATCCACGAAACTCCATGTACGCATGGGGGATGCCATCTTTGGAAGTAAATCCACGAATTAGATGTACAGTTTTTCATTGTTGATTCTATTATGCACTAAATCATCAGTTTTCATTTCTTAGATGATAAAGAATCATATTACATTAATTCTATTACTGTATGGTTAGCAAGTGGCATTTTCAAATATTGCTACACTGTAATTTAAAAATACAGAAATCGGCAGAGTACTTGAATTTATAGTATAACCTCCTACATGAACCGCCACAAACAGATTAATAAGAATTTATAGTATAACCTCCTACATGAACCGCCACAAACAGATTAATAAGAATTTATAGTATAACCTCCTACATGAACCGCCACAAACAGATTAATAAGAATTTATAGTATAACCTCCTACATGAACCGCCACAAACAGATTAATAAGAATTTATAGTATAACCTCCTACATGAACCGCCACAAACAGATTAATAAGAATTTATAGTATAACCTCCTACATGAACCGCCACAAACAGATTAATAAGAATTTATAGTATAACCTCCTACATGAACCGCCACAAACAGATTAATATATATGATAAATAGCATTTTAGATATATAGTGTTCGTGATTGCCATATATTACAGTCAAACCATTTCACGCCACAAATGAAAATTGCAGACCTGATATGACTCAGAGCGAACGACCGTGAAAACATTGGATTGGAGTTTAGTGTCTGCAATCAATTTCAATCCACTTTGCAACTGCATGTGTCATAACCAATATAATGAATTCAAGCAGATTCGCATGCCAGTAATACATACGCCGGGGAAGCTATATGTACATGTATAATTATGGTATTTATTCTGTGTATGCATACATGTATATTACGCTTTATAACCATATTTATCAATTATGCTTTTTTGAGAACCTCGTAAGTTGTTGAACCTTATATATATATATATATATTACACAATGTATATGCAATAAAATTATGCTCAAACCAAAGTGGCTTGAAATTGACTATTGTTCCTACCCGCATGGCAATAGAGCTAGTAATTCAATGTTTTCATGGTTGATTCTTTGTTTTACTTCCGTCGAGAATATTTCACTCATAAGGAGACGTCGCCAGCTTAGTGAATTGTCACGAATTTCGACCTATGCTCAGGACCGTAGATGTGAGGGGTCTTCATTGTATCAACGCCTGTCGCGACACCCTCAATGCTACGGCCCTGAGTGCTAAGCATAGTCCTTCACGTATAGCTGGTGACGTCTCAATATGAGTTAAAAATTCTCGATGGGACGTTAAACAAACAAACAATCAATTCGCGGTCTTAGAACACTGTACACTGATCAAAATATATAAAAAGATATTATTATAAAAGACCAAGTACTTTCAAATTGGTTCAATTACTAAGTGTTCAAAATGTCAAAGAATTGATTAATCTAGGTAAATACTTGTATTTAGCATGCTTAAAAAGAGATGCTTAATTTAGCTTTTGTTCTATTTATGTATACTCTCCTGTGTGATGTCTGTATATACCATATTTATGTTATTCTGTTTCTGATGAGCCGTTTGGCTCAAGGATAATAAAGAACTTGAACTTACTGGATTCCACCGTCACTAACGATCCACGCTTCGACACTATGGCAAGTATATTGTTGTCGGAGAACGTAATGCTGGGAAAAAAAAAACCATACTTCACTGTAGCAGACAACACTATTCAGTTGAATTCCGGGGAATCTATATAGCTATACCTCTGTAGTATTTCCGGTATCAATAAATATCATGGCACTGAATATCTCATTGGCAGATCCAGAGTTGGGGGTCCAACACCCGGACCCCTCCCCTCTTTTCAGAAACCTTTGCTTAAAAAGTAAGGGAAAAAAACCAAATACATGTACATGTAATCCATTGAGGGTGGAACTCCCCTTTGAAAACCAAAATGAATGGTAGATTCCAGGCCTTATCGCTCACTCAAACGCTAGATAAATTCTACTAATATCCAGCAACAATATAAAACAAGATGTGGTCTTAAACTAAAGAGACACTACAGCTCATTTTGCGCAAAAAGCATGAATTGACAATTTTCCCAGAGTTTTCCCAATTTTCGTTGCATAGCTGAATGTATGAACTTTGCGAAAATAACACTGATCTAAATTTTAAAATTCTCGTTTCAACGTAAAAATTAATACTCTTTGATGGCTTTTACAAAAAATATCTAATCTCCTCCTTTCGGGCTTCAGACGCATGCGCATAGACGGTGAACAGTGCAGTATGTCGTCCAGTGAGAGAAGGTGTAGTGGATAGATCCAGAAGTTTGACAGATTCTGTGAGAAAAGAGGTCAAAATAAAATGAAATAAAACTCATACGTGAACTAAAATTTACTTTGTGATCAGTATCATGACCATTGGAAAACAAAGAGCTGGGAGAAACGCATGCAGGACTCAGTAGCAGATCTAGGATTTCCAAAAGGTGGATGTGAAAGTCAAATATTAGCCAAGGTATTCAGGCCAAATCAGGAGTTTTACTCACAATCTGTGGCGAAAAGGGGAGGGGGTCCTGGCCCCCTCTAAATCTGCCATTGGGACTAGCCGTGAAGGATGTCTATCTTTATCTGAACATGACACGTGTTAGTTGTAAAAACATTGGTCAATAGGAACATGGAAGGGTGGCTGTTTAAATAATATCACTGATTATAAGGAGCAGGGAATAATTTCATACTTGGAAGGTGAGTGTGGACCCCCTTGAAGGGGTATTTAAATAATTTTCTACGCAACACCTTTGCTGTTGTAGTATCTGGGGAGTCTTCTCCAGTACGACTTGTTTATTCCCCGAATTGCAGAGGAGCGACTTCCGGCATCACGAGGAGATTTCCCGCGGTTATGGTACATGCCAGACGTACAACAGGACCTACCCGAAGTTAGAGATCGACAACAGGCAGAGCAGTTAAGTCTTTGGGATTTTTCCTTTTTCTACTCGGGAATAGATTTCGATTTTTGTTATTAACAGGGAATATATTTTTTTATATTAATTACTGAATCATTTTAGACATTACTTGATTGCATTTTTGATATTAAAAAAAATTGTGGATTATTTACATGTGAGATGGATATGTTTATAGATGAGGCGTTATGTGGGTTGGGCTTGAGACCTCACCCGGACACACCTGTGGTCACGCGGAATGTACCCGCGTACTCCCAGGTATCCTCAGGCGGTGGCGAATGTTATTTCACGCCGTCCTTGCCTTCCTGTTTGAGGGAGGGGGAGGTAGGTTAAGGGATGCCACAGGTGGGGAAGTGAGGTTTAGTGGCACACAGTTTGGCCCTGATGAAGGTTATAGTGTAGATTGGGATATGCAACGTAGGTGTGACTTCCGGGGAATTTAATGGGATTAGATTCGCCCAAGAAAGGGTCTGGACACGACACCCCAGGGTTTAGCGATTGGGATAGGTGGGAGGAGGATTTCTTGTCCCCAGGTGGGGGCTCAGTTATTCCTAAGGTCCCGGTGAGGCCTACTCCAGTTCAGGGGGGGGGGGGGGTCATGTACCCAGCTCTGGGAGTCTCCCAGAATATCATACCCCTTCTCTGCATTCCTACACTCCAGTGTCAAGGTCAGCCCCACCCCCTCATTCATGGGTTGATGATCAAGCCCTAGACCAGCTTAGTCAGGGTTTGCCACGGATGGGCTTGGGTTCACGCTTGCAGCACCCCACTCCTGGACCGTATTCCCCAGTTGCCCCATTTTCGGAGCCAGGGATTACCTACGGGAATTACCAGTCCCCACAGCCCAACCAGGGCTATGATTTGCTTACAGGGTCCTCAGTCTCGCGTGCCAACCCATCCTATGTGCAAGACCCTTGGGTTGGGGGGGAATGCCCCCCACACCCAGCCTTTGATACCTCCCATGCTTGGCGGTTACGTTAGCACACATATGCCCTACACTACCATGATGACTCCTCCCTATCAACATCAGGGGCCCTTCACGTGCCCTGGCACCACGGCTTGTGGGTTGGGGGATGAGGGGGTAGCGTAGCGCACATTCAACCCCAGTTAGGTGAACCAGAATGACTAACACCATTCTCTGGGCATTCTGCCCAGGGACTAGCTCCAGCGTCTCGCACCACGTACCAGGTCCCCCAGTACTCTTGTGTAGGGGAGCAGTCGATGGGCTGCAGTAGAAACGCACCCCAGTACAAGGATTTGCGGTACGATGGAAATTCTAGCTGGAAGTCCTTCCTGCACAAGTTCATTCGCCTGGCCCGCAGCCAAAAGTGGACTGAGATGGAACAACACGATCATTTCTGCCTTTCATTGGAGGGAACAGCAAGTGACTACTACACCCTGTTGATGGAAACGGACCGCAGTCTCTCTTTGGCTGACATCATTGGGCGGTTTGAGAAACGCTTTGGGTCATCTGCACCAGGCTTCACGCATCAGTAGAACTTTCAGTCAGCATCACAGGATGTGGGCGAGTCATTGCGACATTGGGCTGACAGGGTACTTACCCTGGCTACCCAGGCTTTCCCGTCTGTGCCGGATTTTCATGTATATGCCATCCCACGGATGTGCTACGGTGCTGAGGATGGAGACGCAGGACTTTATGCCCTGGACGGCCAGCCCAAGACAGTTGAGGAAGCCGTCGACCGAATGCAGTACTATCAGCATTCACGGCAGATGAAGTCATCCAAGCCCATGAGGGATGTGAGGCAGGTAGCTCAGATTGAAGCTCCCAATCCTGACAAGGAGTTCAAGGAGATGCGCCAGCGCCTTGAGGAGTTAGAGAAGGAAATCCGAGGGCGGACCCTCTCTTAGAGACCTTCATGGTCGTTTGGATAAGGAGTTGGAAGACTTTGTAGTCAGCCCTCAGATCAAGCAGATCTCGGACGTCTTATTGGTGCCTCACACTTCTGCTAGAGAGAGAACGTTAGTGACCAGCATTGGCAATGCCTCAGATGAGAAAGTGTCTATCTCCAGAGGCAGTGCGATAGGATCAGCCTTGGAGTCCGAACCATGGGTGCTGGCACCTGACTTGGTCATTGAGAGTGTGGACCCCCACACTGAGGCAGGGACTAAGCTCGGCACATTTACAGCAAGAGTTGATGTTGCTACCGTAGCTTGCCCTGGAACTTGGTCGAATTCCAAGGAGGCCATATAAGATGGTGGGGGAGATTTCCCCCTGGAGCCGACTAACATTGCTGAGGAAATCAGTGTGATTAAAGCCCCAGCTGTTGGCCTTACTCGATGTGCGCCTGGTGAAGGTGTTCCGGATGGTTACAGTGGTCCTGTTAGCGAGGCGTCATGGAACTATGTCTCCCGAGAACTTCTCGGGTTCCCAGGTTGGACTCGAGGGGCGGAGTTTGACTTTGAGATGGATCTTGTGGGACATGACCCTTTCAGAACCCGAGTCCGTCAATTCAGAGGCATCAGGTTGCCTTGGCCCCCACCTGGATTTAGAGCTGTTGGGAGGATCTATTGATCCTTTTCAGCTAGGGGTGTGCGACCCAGGGCTCGCCCTGTCCCACATCGTTTGGGATTAGATTAGTCTCAGTCAGTTTTCTGCGGGGCATTTATCCGGACCTTTCCTGTCGGAACCCTTTCCGGCGTCCTCGGATAGTTCCTCCAAGGGGGCGTGTCGCGCCCACCTTGACCAATGGTTGGACCCGTTTCTCCGTCCTTCAGAGAAAACGGGCGGGGGGGGTGTAGTATCTGGGGAGTCTTCCCCAGTACGACTTGTTTATCCCCGAATTGCGGAGGATCAACATCCGGCAGCACGAGGAGATTCCCCGTGGTTATGGTACATGCCAGACGTACAGCAGGATCTACCCGAAGCTAGATACCGACAACAGGCGGAGCAGTTAAGTCCGCGGAACCCATGATTTATGTAGATACACTGTAACAAATATTATAGATACTTTACTGTCATTCAAAATCACGTGATGTAAATATGCATTCAAAAGTCTCGTGTCCTTTGAATTCCGGATGATCTCCAAAGCGAAGTTGAGAGTAAATTGATGCATCCAAATTATCCAAAATTGTCAGTATCGATATGATTTTTATCATTTTATCAATACGGGTTTTAAAAAACACATTAAAATGTGGAAAATGAGCTGTAGTGTCTCTTTAAAACTACAATGCCGTTAAAAGCTATTGATTGAATATTGTTTAACGTCCCCTCTCGAGAATATTTCACTCATATGGAGACGTCACCACTGTCGGTGAAGGGCTGCAAAATTTAGGCCTATGCTCGTCGCCACCCTGGAGTTTAAACCTCTACCCAAGAGATCGTGAAAATTACAATTTTGGTAGAAGACTTCCTGCTCTATATCACTATGCATTTAGTTTTCTTAAGATATTCAGAAAATATCTGAAAGGTGGTCAAATTTTGTCCAACCCCTAAACGCCCCAGGGGTTCATAAGTCCTGGGGCTTTACAATTTATGTCCTCCTTGCCCCAAGTATGCTTCATACCAAATTTGAAAGGAATTGGAATGGCAGTTATCAAGAAGTTAAACAATTTCTATTGTTCACAAATTCAATAACTGACCATTTTTGCCCCACCCAGATACCAAAACTCCTACCCCTGGGATTATGAAATTTACAATTTAGGTAAAGGACTACGTGTTCTTTCTATATATTTATCTGATTTTAATTTAGTATCAATAGCACTAAAGAAGATGTTATTATACGCCCGTCTTTAGGCGGGACGTATTATGGTACAGCGAGGTCTGTCGTCCGTCGTCTCGAGGTTTTCTGTTTCTAATTTCATTTCTCTGTCACATATCAAACTAAAATTCGCTATGTAGCTTCTTTGTGGATCATATTAGATCCTATTGCAATTTTGATCCATTGATTTCTCTTGCAGGAGTCGTTTCCCTTTATTTGAAAATTATTGTTATTTGGATGGTATATATATATATATAATTTGTCCAGCTAATCATCCCACAATTTTAAAGTGAGGATCATCTTGTTTTACAGAGTGTTTGTTAGTGATGTACCGATTGTCGCCGACTTTCGATTTTCGGTCGCTATAACTGAAACGATGTGGATAATCGATTGTCATTTTGAAAATCGAAAATCGCCGACGTCGGTATTTTTTATTTTTTTTTTGGGTTGATAATACGAATATTCCTGCCGCGACTTATCTAAATTCAAAAATGGCTGAGGTAGCAGGGGACAGTTTCGCACTATAGGCCCGGTCAACTTTTTCAAAAAATGGAATTACCCCGTATTTGAAGTGATATTACATGTGTAAAAATGTATACAATAATTTTAGGATGCATGTCAAAGGTCTGTAGCTGTGAGGGAAGGTGGATGGCCCCATATGAGAGGTAGATTTTTGAGAAGGGCAGATAGGGTTCTTGATTGTGCACAGTGTCTAAATCCCCATGTTTGGTACTGTGATGGTGTGGGGGTGGTTCGGATTAGCCCAAATGAGGGGAAATCAAAGCAAAAAAGGGGAACTTGCTCAGAGCATGTTTTGTGCACCAGTGTTTATAGATTACATGTAATTTAGGGTCATAATTTATTAACTACACTAATATGAAATACAAGTATTGACATAAAAGGGAAATATGATTTTTCATTAGTCTGTCATAATCTGACTTTGGTGTATACCCCCTATCCACATGTTTCAAAACCAAAGAAACTGTCCCCTGCCACCTGACGAAGCTGAGGTAGCAGGGGACAGTTTCGCACTATAGGCCCGGACTTTTTCAAAAAATGGAAATACCCCATATTTGAAGTGATATTACATGTGTAAAAATGTATACAATAATTTTAGGATGCATGTCAAATGTAGCTGAGTGCTTAATAAAAATGTTGATATACAACATGTAGGTGCCACCATGATTCCTAGCATATAGATGGGTGCAAATACGAAACTAAGACACGTGGTCAGTTGCTGAAGAAATTCCGGTGAAAACATGCAGGGTCTAGCAAAAGGTCTGTAGCTGTGAGGGAAGGTGGATGGCCCCATATGAGAGGTAGATTTTTGAGAAGGGCAGATAGGGTTCTTGATTGTGCACAGTGTCTAAATCCCCATGTTTGGTACTGTGATGGTGTGGGGGTGGTTCGGATTAGCCCAAATGAGGGAAAATCAAAGCAAAAAAGGGGAACTTGCTCAGAGCATGTTTTGTGCACCAGCACCAGTATTTATAGATTACATGTAATTTAGGGTCATGATTTATTAACTACACTAATATGAAATACAAGTATTGACATAAAAGGGAAATGTGATTTTTCATTAGTCTGTCATAATCTGACTTTGGTGTATACCCCCTATCCACATGTTTCAAAACCAAAGAAACTGTCCCCTGCCACCTGACGAAGCTGAGGTAGCAGGGGACAGTTTCGCACTATAGGCCCGGACTTTTTCAAAAAATGGAAATACCCCATATTTGAAGTGATATTACATGTGTAAAAATGTATACAATAATTTTAGGATGCATGTCAAATGTAGCTGAGTGCTTAATAAAAATGTTGATATACAACATGTAGGTGCCACCATGATTCCTAGCATATAGATGGGTGCAAATACGAAACTAAGACACGTGGTCAGTTGCTGAAGAAATTCCGGTGAAAACATGCAGGGTCTAGCAAAAGGTCTGTAGCTGTGAGGGAAGGTGGATGGCCCCATATGAGAGGTAGATTTTTGAGAAGGGCAGATAGGGTTCTTGATTGTGCACAGTGTCTAAATCCCCATGTTTGGTACTGTGATGGTGTGGGGGTGGTTCGGATTAGCCCAAATGAGGGGAAATCAAAGCAAAAAAGGGGAACTTGCTCAGAGCATGTTTTGTGCACCAGTGTTTATAGATTACATGTAATTTAGGGTCATAATTTATTAACTACACTAATATGAAATACAAGTATTGACATAAAAGGGAAATATGATTTTTCATTAGTCTGTCATAATCTGACTTTGGTGTATACCCCCTATCCACATGTTTCAAAACCAAAGAAACTGTCCCCTGCCACCTGACGAAGCTGAGGTAGCAGGGGACAGTTTCGCACTATAGGCCCGGACTTTTTCAAAAAATGGAAATACCCCATATTTGAAGTGATATTACATGTGTAAAAATGTATACAATAATTTTAGGATGCATGTCAAATGTAGCTGAGTGCTTAATAAAAATGTTGATATACAACATGTAGGTGCCACCATGATTCCTAGCATATAGATGGGTGCAAATACGAAACTAAGACACGTGGTCAGTTGCTGAAGAAATTCCGGTGAAAACATGCAGGGTCTAGCAAAAGGTCTGTAGCTGTGAGGGAAGGTGGATGGCCCCATATGAGAGGTAGATTTTTGAGAAGGGCAGATAGGGTTCTTGATTGTGCACAGTGTCTAAATCCCCATGTTTGGTACTGTGATGGTGTGGGGGTGGTTCGGATTAGCCCAAATGAGGGAAAATCAAAGCAAAAAAGGGGAACTTGCTCAGAGCATGTTTTGTGCACCAGCACCAGTATTTATAGATTACATGTAATTTAGGGTCATGATTTATTAACTACACTAATATGAAATACAAGTATTGACATAAAAGGGAAATGTGATTTTTCATTAGTCTGTCATAATCTGACTTTGGTGTATACCCCCTATCCACATGTTTCAAAACCAAAGAAACTGTCCCCTGCCACCTGACGAAGCTGAGGTAGCAGGGGACAGTTTCGCACTATAGGCCCGGACTTTTTCAAAAAATGGAAATACCCCATATTTGAAGTGATATTACATGTGTAAAAATGTATACAATAATTTTAGGATGCATGTCAAATGTAGCTGAGTGCTTAATAAAAATGTTGATATACAACATGTAGGTGCCACCATGATTCCTAGCATATAGATGGGTGCAAATACGAAACTAAGACACGTGGTCAGTTGCTGAAGAAATTCCGGTGAAAACATGCAGGGTCTAGCAAAAGGTCTGTAGCTGTGAGGGAAGGTGGATGGCCCCATATGAGAGGTAGATTTTTGAGAAGGGCAGATAGGGTTCTTGATTGTGCACAGTGTCTAAATCCCCATGTTTGGTACTGTGATGGTGTGGGGGTGGTTCGGATTAGCCCAAATGAGGGAAAATCAAAGCAAAAAAGGGGAACTTGCTCAGAGCATGTTTTGTGCACCAGCACCAGTATTTATAGATTACATGTAATTTAAGGTCATAATTTATTAACTACACTAATATGAAATACAAGTATTGACATAAAAGGGAAATATGATTTTTCATTAGTCTGTCATAATCTGACTTTGGTGTATACCCCCTATCCACATGTTTCAAAACCAAAGAAACTGTCCCCTGCCACCTGACGAAGCTGAGGTAGCAGGGGACAGTTTCGCACTATAGGCCCGGACTTTTTCAAAAAATGGAAATACCCCATATTTGAAGTGATATTACATGTGTAAAAATGTATACAATAATTTTAGGATGCATGTCAAAGGTCTGTAGCTGTGAGGGAAGGTGGATGGCCCCATATGAGAGGTAGATTTTTGAGAAGGGCAGATAGGGTTCTTGATTGTGCACAGTGTCTAAATCCCCATGTTTGGTACTGTGATGGTGTGGGGGTGGTTCGGATTAGCCCAAATGAGGGGAAATCAAAGCAAAAAAGGGGAACTTGCTCAGAGCATGTTTTGTGCACCAGTGTTTATAGATTACATGTAATTTAGGGTCATAATTTATTAACTACACTAATATGAAATACAAGTATTGACATAAAAGGGAAATATGATTTTTCATTAGTCTGTCATAATCTGACTTTGGTGTATACCCCCTATCCACATGTTTCAAAACCAAAGAAACTGTCCCCTGCCACCTGACGAAGCTGAGGTAGCAGGGGACAGTTTCGCACTATAGGCCCGGACTTTTTCAAAAAATGGAAATACCCCATATTTGAAGTGATATTACATGTGTAAAAATGTATACAATAATTTTAGGATGCATGTCAAATGTAGCTGAGTGCTTAATAAAAATGTTGATATACAACATGTAGGTGCCACCATGATTCCTAGCATATAGATGGGTGCAAATACGAAACTAAGACACGTGGTCAGTTGCTGAAGAAATTCCGGTGAAAACATGCAGGGTCTAGCAAAAGGTCTGTAGCTGTGAGGGAAGGTGGATGGCCCCATATGAGAGGTAGATTTTTGAGAAGGGCAGATAGGGTTCTTGATTGTGCACAGTGTCTAAATCCCCATGTTTGGTACTGTGATGGTGTGGGGGTGGTTCGGATTAGCCCAAATGAGGGAAAATCAAAGCAAAAAAGGGGAACTTGCTCAGAGCATGTTTTGTGCACCAGCACCAGTATTTATAGATTACATGTAATTTAGGGTCATGATTTATTAACTACACTAATATGAAATACAAGTATTGACATAAAAGGGAAATGTGATTTTTCATTAGTCTGTCATAATCTGACTTTGGTGTATACCCCCTATCCACATGTTTCAAAACCAAAGAAACTGTCCCCTGCCACCTGACGAAGCTGAGGTAGCAGGGGACAGTTTCGCACTATAGGCCCGGACTTTTTCAAAAAATGGAAATACCCCATATTTGAAGTGATATTACATGTGTAAAAATGTATACAATAATTTTAGGATGCATGTCAAATGTAGCTGAGTGCTTAATAAAAATGTTGATATACAACATGTAGGTGCCACCATGATTCCTAGCATATAGATGGGTGCAAATACGAAACTAAGACACGTGGTCAGTTGCTGAAGAAATTCCGGTGAAAACATGCAGGGTCTAGCGAAAGGTCTGTAGCTGTGAGGGAAGGTGGATGGCCCCATATGAGAGGTAGATTTTTGAGAAGGGCAGATAGGGTTCTTGATTGTGCACAGTGTCTAAATCCCCATGTTTGGTACTGTGATGGTGTGGGGGTGGTTCGGATTAGCCCAAATGAGGGAAAATCAAAGCAAAAAAGGGGAACTTGCTCAGAGCATGTTTTGTGCACCAGCACCAGTATTTATAGATTACATGTAATTTAAGGTCATAATTTATTAACTACACTAATATGAAATACAAGTATTGACATAAAAGGGAAATATGATTTTTCATTAGTCTGTCATAATCTGACTTTGGTGTATACCCCCTATCCACATGTTTCAAAACCAAAGAAACTGTCCCCTGCCACCTGACGAAGCTGAGGTAGCAGGGGACAGTTTCGCACTATAGGCCCGGACTTTTTCAAAAAATGGAAATACCCCATATTTGAAGTGATATTACATGTGTAAAAATGTATACAATAATTTTAGGATGCATGTCAAAGGTCTGTAGCTGTGAGGGAAGGTGGATGGCCCCATATGAGAGGTAGATTTTTGAGAAGGGCAGATAGGGTTCTTGATTGTGCACAGTGTCTAAATCCCCATGTTTGGTACTGTGATGGTGTGGGGGTGGTTCGGATTAGCCCAAATGAGGGGAAATCAAAGCAAAAAAGGGGAACTTGCTCAGAGCATGTTTTGTGCACCAGTGTTTATAGATTACATGTAATTTAGGGTCATAATTTATTAACTACACTAATATGAAATACAAGTATTGACATAAAAGGGAAATATGATTTTTCATTAGTCTGTCATAATCTGACTTTGGTGTATACCCCCTATCCACATGTTTCAAAACCAAAGAAACTGTCCCCTGCCACCTGACGAAGCTGAGGTAGCAGGGGACAGTTTCGCACTATAGGCCCGGACTTTTTCAAAAAATGGAAATACCCCATATTTGAAGTGATATTACATGTGTAAAAATGTATACAATAATTTTAGGATGCATGTCAAATGTAGCTGAGTGCTTAATAAAAATGTTGATATACAACATGTAGGTGCCACCATGATTCCTAGCATATAGATGGGTGCAAATACGAAACTAAGACACGTGGTCAGTTGCTGAAGAAATTCCGGTGAAAACATGCAGGGTCTAGCAAAAGGTCTGTAGCTGTGAGGGAAGGTGGATGGCCCCATATGAGAGGTAGATTTTTGAGAAGGGCAGATAGGGTTCTTGATTGTGCACAGTGTCTAAATCCCCATGTTTGGTACTGTGATGGTGTGGGGGTGGTTCGGATTAGCCCAAATGAGGGAAAATCAAAGCAAAAAAGGGGAACTTGCTCAGAGCATGTTTTGTGCACCAGCACCAGTATTTATAGATTACATGTAATTTAGGGTCATGATTTATTAACTACACTAATATGAAATACAAGTATTGACATAAAAGGGAAATGTGATTTTTCATTAGTCTGTCATAATCTGACTTTGGTGTATACCCCCTATCCACATGTTTCAAAACCAAAGAAACTGTCCCCTGCCACCTGACGAAGCTGAGGTAGCAGGGGACAGTTTCGCACTATAGGCCCGGACTTTTTCAAAAAATGGAAATACCCCATATTTGAAGTGATATTACATGTGTAAAAATGTATACAATAATTTTAGGATGCATGTCAAATGTAGCTGAGTGCTTAATAAAAATGTTGATATACAACATGTAGGTGCCACCATGATTCCTAGCATATAGATGGGTGCAAATACGAAACTAAGACACGTGGTCAGTTGCTGAAGAAATTCCGGTGAAAACATGCAGGGTCTAGCAAAAGGTCTGTAGCTGTGAGGGAAGGTGGATGGCCCCATATGAGAGGTAGATTTTTGAGAAGGGCAGATAGGGTTCTTGATTGTGCACAGTGTCTAAATCCCCATGTTTGGTACTGTGATGGTGTGGGGGTGGTTCGGATTAGCCCAAATGAGGGAAAATCAAAGCAAAAAAGGGGAACTTGCTCAGAGCATGTTTTGTGCACCAGCACCAGTATTTATAGATTACATGTAATTTAAGGTCATAATTTATTAACTACACTAATATGAAATACAAGTATTGACATAAAAGGGAAATATGATTTTTCATTAGTCTGTCATAATCTGACTTTGGTGTATACCCCCTATCCACATGTTTCAAAACCAAAGAAACTGTCCCCTGCCACCTGACGAAGCTGAGGTAGCAGGGGACAGTTTCGCACTATAGGCCCGGACTTTTTCAAAAAATGGAAATACCCCATATTTGAAGTGATATTACATGTGTAAAAATGTATACAATAATTTTAGGATGCATGTCAAATGTAGCTGAGTGCTTAATAAAAATGTTGATATACAACATGTAGGTGCCACCATGATTCCTAGCATATAGATGGGTGCAAATACGAAACTAAGACACGTGGTCAGTTGCTGAAGAAATTCCGGTGAAAACATGCAGGGTCTAGCAAAAGGTCTGTAGCTGTGAGGGAAGGTGGATGGCCCCATATGAGAGGTAGATTTTTGAGAAGGGCAGACAGGGTTCTTGATTGTGCACAGTGTCTAAATCCCCATGTTTGGTACTGTGATGGTGTGGGGGTGGTTCGGATTAGCCCAAATGAGGGAAAATCAAAGCAAAAAAGGGGAACCTGCTCAGAGCATGTTTTGTGCACCAGCACCAGTATTTATAGATTACATGTAATTTAGGGTCCTAATTTATTAACTAAACTAATATGAAATACAAGTGTTGACATAAAAGGGAAATGTGATTTTTCATAAGTCTGTCATAATCTGACTTTGGTGTATACCCCCTATCCACATGTTTCAAAACCAAAGAAACTGTCCCCTGCCACCTGAATCGTCCGATAAGATTGAATATTGTTTAATGTTTCTCTTGAGAATCTTTCACACACATGGAGACGTCACCATTGCCGGTAAAGGCCTGCAAAACTTAGGCCTATGCTCGGCGCTTATAGTCTTTGAACAGGGAGGGATCTTTATCGTGCCACACCTGTTGTGACATGGGGCCTCGGATTTCGCCTCTTACAACAAACAAGGGGTAATGAGGCTCTATTCTAACCCGGATCCCATAAGAACAACAAAAGTCGAGAGATCTATCCCTATCCCGGGAAAATAAAATCGAAAGTATGGGATTATTAACTTCAAATATCTACATGTAATTATGATTTTGGTCGTCTCCATATGAGTGAAAAATTCTCAAGAGAGACGTTAAACAAGATACAATCAATCTAATGATTTTATTCTAAATAACTTAATATCTAGGGTAAAACATAAAGTAAATTTAATATAGTTATGCCATAAATTTGAAATAATTAAAATTCGATTATTTTTCGATTAATCAATCGAAAAGGTACATCCGATTAATCCGATCATCGATTAATTTTATTTTCCCGATTGCCCATCACTAGTGTTTGTATGAATATTGTAGATGTGCATGTGGCAAGAATTTTTGATTTTCTTTAATTTTTGAGAAAATTACAGGTTATTGAACTTGTCAGTTTTGAGGAATTATTGCATATAGAGTACATGATATCTCTGTTTTTTCTTCCATAGTTTTCAAGTGAAGACCTTATGTTTACGTAATATTTCTATGGATATGGAAGATGTGCATGTGACAAGGATTTTGACTGGGTTTTTTTTTTATTTTTAAGAAAATTACAGGTTGTTAAACTTATAGTCCATTTTGAGGAATATTAAATAAAGGACAACCATGTCGTTGTAATTTTTCTCACAGATTAAAAGCTATGATATTTGTAAATAACTTGAAGATTTGCATAGTGCAAGGATTTTAATTCTCAACAATTTTTAATTTTGTTTGATGTTTTCAATATTTACAGGTGGTTGAATTTAGTTGTTTTTTTTTTTTACATGTGTGCTTGTAGATAAGATTTTTTATAATTGGTAAATTTATGGCAATTTTTGCCCCGCCCCTAAGCCTTCAGGAGTGCAGGAGGCCTGAAATTTATAATATATGCCCCTTTTTCCTAAACAATCTTCATTCCAAATTGGAAAAGAATTGGAATAATAGTTATCAAGAAGTTAAAAACATTCAATTGTTAACGCAAGACGACGGACGACAACCAATTGCAATAGATTACCTGAATGAACTCATGTGACCTATAAATTTGTGGATCCGCCCCTGTATCTTGTAAAATATTGACGAAAATGTCTAAGGCTTCTATTATTCGTATTGGGTGTTCTATTGCTCATTGATTAAAATGAACATTCGCACTATACCTGTAAACAGGAGAGACATTATCATTTATAACTGGTTTCTCAAGCGTCCCATCCACCTCATACTTGACGAGTTTACTTCCGTCCGTTCCCACGATGTCCCCGTATATGTCCATTATCGGTAAGGTTGGGTGATGAAGAACTCTGTCTGACCACGCGAGGGAACCATTCTCAACGTTCAAACTCACATATCCCCTGGAATTGGAAATCAAAGTGCATGTATATAAATACTCTAATTGAAATAATGCAGACCTGTTAACCCCTGTGGTTGTCTCTCACTATTTGTGATTAGCTTTGTCAGTGAGAATTTGTATTTACTAGTAAGATTTTCTTTTACAGTTCTTTTACTACAACAAGAGATGTTTGTAAAACACATATGCCCCCATGGTGCAAAATTGAAAAGGGTTATACACACACATCATTTAATTGATAGTAGTATCATCAATTCAAAATATTGAGCAGACAATATCTTCCTATGTCAAGAGTGGATTGACCATGTGACCTAAAAATCAATAGGGGTCATCCACTTCTTATGCTGTACTAGTGTATCAAGTCTGGTGTCAATCAAGCAAATGATTCTTAAAATATAGGAGACAATATATTCCTATGTCCAGTTCAACCATTTACCTTTGACCGTGACCTCAAAATGAATAGAAGTCACCTCCTGAAGATGTACCAGTGTACCAAGTTTGATATCTGTCAAGCAGGGTTATAAAGATATTGAGTGGGCAATATATTACTATGTCCAGTTTGAGCATTGACCTTTGACCATGTGCCCTCAAAATCAATAGGGATCATCTTCTCATGAAGATGTACCAGTGTAATAAGTTTGATGTCTGTCAAGCAAAGGGTTCTCAAGATATTGAACTGACAGTATATTCCAATGTCCAGTTTGACCCTTGACCTTTCAACATGTGACCTCAAAATCAATAGAGGTCATCTTTTCTTAAATATGTACCGGTGTACCAAGTTTGATGTCTGTCAAGCAAAGGGTTCTCAAGATATTGAGCGGACATTATATTCCTATGTCTAGAGTAAATTGACCCTGGACCTTTTGACCTAAAAAACAATAGGGGTCCTCTTCTACTCATAACCAACCCACATATGAAATATCATTATCACCAAGTGAATGGTTCTCAAGATATTGAGTGGACAACATGTGGTCTACCGACCGACCGACAGGTGCAAACCAATATGCTCCTCTTCTTTGAAAGGAGGAGGGGGGGAGGGCATAATAAATGAAAAACAACAACATAGGTAGTGTAGTGGTTGCTCCTTCGCCAAACACACGCTCGGCATTTAGAAGTGAGAATCGGATATGACCTAATAACGGGTGTCCCGTGTCGCAGCAGGCATTGGCACAGTAAAAATAACCCTTACTGCTACAGCCCTGAGCGCTAAGGTACTTCATAGAGCTGGTGCATGGTGCTGTCTCAATTTGAGTGAAAAATTCTCGACGGGATGCAATATTTAGGCCTATGGTCAGCGCTTACGGCCTTTGAGCAGGGAGTGACCCTTATCGTGCCACACCGTTTGTGACACGGGACCTCGGTTTCTGCGGTCTCATCTGAAGGACCGCCCCATGTAGTCGCCTCTTACGACAAACAAAGGGGTACTGAGGACCAATTCTAACTAGGATCCCCATGGTAAATTCCATGTCTCAATTTTAAAGTAATACGAGATTTTATGATCAAGGTCAAAGTCAGGAGTCAATTGACCTTGCTTCTAGTATGTATTCACTTGTCATTTCTGAAAATCACGTTTATATCAATTCCAGTTCTAAAGTTATGCCAGTTTTTGTATTCAAGGTCATGATCACTTGACCTTGATACTAATTTATATAAATTTTCTTTCATCCTTTCTGAAATGATACTAGTTTTAGGTGTCAAGGTCACTGGGCCTTGATAATAGTTTGTACTCATCATTTCTGAAGATCACATGTTTCTATTGATACAGTTTCGTAGCCTCTCGCATTCTCTTCTCATTTCCTAATTTAATACTCTTATCATATTTGTCAAGTTATATTTGTTGAATTTTGGAATTATACCCGCCCCCATAGAGTTATATCTAAGACCCCACCCCAATTTGATCACCTCAAAATGTACCTTAACTCGACAGCTCCCATCAATCTGAAAGCAAAAATATTTCTGCACAACTAGATACAAAATGTACATTGGCCTATCATATCCTTGAATATCTAATACTTTCATCAACAGGTTACGAAGAACGGCTGCGGAAAGAAGTAGAAGAGGACGAGCAAATATAAGAAGTCTCTAAATTAGAAATATTGTCAATAGAACATGAAGAAATTTCTTATTTCATGAATTAAGTTTTCGGCTATTAATCTTTGAATGATGTGGGCGATACTTTCCCAAATATGTACTTCAATTCTTGTTATTCCCATTTGTATGGATTGTTCTCCTTGCGAAGCGACTCCCATTGCTTGTACAATAATTTATTTTGTTTCGATATGAACTTTACAGGCATTTCTGCTAGCACGAGAACAAGCAGTGAAATCTATATTACAAATACTATATACAACGGACAACTTTTCAAAGATCTGCTAGTAAGTGGCCTTAAAATTTTGATTGTACCTTTCTTTCGCCCTGTTTCCGCCATTTTTAAATTAGTGACCTAAGTTGCAATGCATTGTCACAATCACGGAACAATCCGATCACGCTCGTACTTTTCCGTACCCGTTATTTGTGGTTACGGAAATAGCCGAGGAGGTACGATTGAATCACGGAAATGTTTTGCAACAGGATTGGTTAAACGATAAGAGGAGACGAATGATAATGACTTAAAACTGTTACTGCTAAATTTCAAACGGACGGATTTCTGTATTTTCGGTATATGAAAACGTGAGGCGAATTTTGGTCTCAACATACGACGAAATCGTGAGAGTAAACAGTGATAAGATTTTTACAAGGTTTGAAAATATTGATTGATCTATAAAACTTTCACCGACAAACTATAAAATTGAGAAAATAGAGGAAGTTGTGTGGACAGCTTACTTATTCATTCGGCCGCTGTGACATACCTATTTGTCTGTCCATCGCCTTGACAGACTATCAGTTCTTCGTTTCCAACGCAACCCAGTGAATCTGGAAAAGACGATTGTTTAAAAGGTTTCGGCCACGCCATTGAAACATTACTTCTGATGTCCAGGTCGTAAGAGAACGTTCCAGATGGGCGACAACCGAACATAGGACAGCTTTCAATTGGCAAAGAGTAACTTCCGTGGAAAAATGACGTCATTAGCATTGTTAGACTGACTGTAACCATTGTTATAGTATAGTATTTGTTGCAGATGTCGATATCGCGCATATTCAATAGTTATGACTGTCCACACCGGGTACGAAACCTGGTTATTTACTCTATGCCTTGATAACAAGAGAGACTACATACGTAGTGATGTTATCTGTTGATAATGCACACAAAGTTTGTTAAGATACATAAGTACAGCAGTCCCGTAGGGATCCGGGTTAGAAGAGGTCAATACACTCAAGGACTGGTTCGCGATGAGAAATATTCGCGACGATGATGTTCTCGCACGCGAATAAAAGTTGGTTTACGGTATGCTGATCGTGAACAGGAAAAGTATTATAGATTTCCGTAGCTGTTGGGGCCAGTGATACTTTTAACTAATACTCAGGTGACTGATAGGGCCTGCCGTATGTTTCATATTCATCGGGATCGTGTTCCGATGGAAAGTCTGTAAAAGTAAAACTGTAGAATAGCGGCATTAGACGAAACTCGGTCGCTGATTGTGTAAATAACTCATCAAGATAAAGGATGCACGGCTGGTGTGACCGGTCGACTGGGGATATTACATCTTTCTAGGCACCTGATACCACCTCTGGTATGTCCAGTGATCCGTGTTTGTCCAACTCTTTATTTTGTATTCTTTATAGGAGTTATGAGATTGACCACTGTTCTTTCTCTTCACCTTTTCATTAATTTAACATTTCAAGCTCATTATTTGCAAAAGGAACATTGAATGAAAATATATATCAAAAATATATATCTAACCTGTTATTAATAATTAATCACGAAAGTATTTTTTCTGTACGTCGGTGAGCGGATTCTGATCAGGTGGCTGTACTCGATTTACTGCAATCCGACTGAAATCGACCTTCAAACAGCTGAGAGTAAGTAAGTAGAATACATCAGGTTTCAGAAGTCCTTCACAAGTAATGAAGACATCCGTTAATAGGTGCACGCGAAGGCTTATACAATATTCCCACATTGTTTGTATAAATGATTTATGCAATATTTTCCCTTAAAATCTGGAAACAATTTCAATGAAAGGTGAAGATAACGAACATTAATCAATCTCATAACTCCTATAAGCAATACAAAATAGATAGCCGGGCAAACACGAACCCCTGGACACACCAGAGGTGGGACCAGGTGCCTAGGAAGAGTAAGCATCCCCTGTCGACCTGTCACACCCATCTTGATCAGGTAAACGGATTTATCCGTAGTCAAAATCAGTGTGCCAAGAACGGCTTAACAATCGGTATGAAACACGTCAGACAGCATTTGACCCAATGATAGGTTGTATTGACGACCTACATCGTTATAACGATCATAGAATTTGCAAAATGTTGACTGCAATCGAGACTGTTGGAACCCCTGTACCATCAACTTGTTTGTCAGTAGTTTACCTCCATTTAGAAACTGACTATACGCAGAACAAGCTCTTGCGTATCGAATCAGTTGAGAGATATAAACACTATATGCAGGTGATAGTGGAATATTGCTACATAAATATGAGAAGTTGACGATGGAGAAGCTGAAATCATCCCGTTTGTCATAAAGTTGAGTTGTTAGTTTGCCGTTAATATCTACTTTCAATAAAATATCTAAATATGAGGCAGAAGTGAACGACTCTGTGGTGTCTTTTATTTCGAGCTCGCAGGGATATATCGAATCGACATATGAAAGAAAGTTATCATTGTTGATAGATGAAACGTCGTCGATATATCTAAATGTCGAATTGACGGCCAAAGGAAGATAATTTTTCTTCTCACGTAGAAGTTTCTGAATAAATTCTGCTTCATATGTACATGTATATAAAAACAGGTCAGTTAACAAAGGAGCAAACTTCGTGCCCATGGGAATTCCAACAGACTGTAGGTAGACCTGATCACGAAAGACCACGAAGATATTGTCAATGAGGAACTATTATAGCATATTTTTATTTCAACTTCAGAATACTTGTGCGTGGAATCAGAGTGATGTTTAAGAAAGTAGTTTTTTTGGATGACTGATCACTAGATATGAATATTTCCGTTTTCCAGTTTTGTTGAAGAAGCAACTATCTATGATGTCAAATAGTCTAGTCTTTAATTCATCGTGGTTTTGATGTTGTTGACCTGTGAAACGTTTTGCGATAAACGTTCTTTAGAATTTTTTAGAATCCACGTCTGATTAACACCACTTCTGGCATATGTAGCCGCACAGTACGTTTGAAGCTTCTCTTTCATAGCTGTTAATATTTTCGTGAGGAGCAAAGATTGGGGCTTGGTAGAACACTTAATGGATCCAGTGATGTATCTTTGTAAGGGTTTTTATGTAGTTTAGGAATCCAGTATAGGTACTGTAACTCATATTCATTCGACCCACAGACTGTGATACCAAATGTGCCTAAAACTGAAGCATCTCGTTCTTGGTACACTGATTTTGACTACGGAAAACTCCTTTTACCTTATCAAGATATAGGGCTCACGGCAGGTGTGACCGGTCGACAGGGGATGTGTACTCCTTCTAGGCACCTGATCCCACTTCTGGTATATCCAGGGGTCCATGTTTGCCCTGGCAACTCTATTTTGCATTGCTTATATTAGTTATGATATTGATCACTGTTCGTTAACTTCGCCTCGCATATTTTTCTTCTCAGGTAGAAGTTGTAGGTTTGTTTTTTGTTTGTTTGTTTTTTTTAAATAAATTCTGCTTCATAAGAAAATAAAAACAGGTCAACCAACAAAGGAGCACAATTCGAGCCCATGGGAATTCCAGCAGACTATTTGAAGACCTGCTCACGAAAGACTACGATATATTGTCATTGAGGAACTCCAGTATTTTTTTAATTTCAACTTCAGAATACTTGTGCATGGAATCAGAATGGTGTTTAACAAAGTACTGCAGTTGTTTGGATGACTGATCACTAGATCTATATCAATATTTCTGTTTTCCATTTTTTTTTCTTTTGAAGAAGCAACTGTACATGATGTCAAAAAAGTCTCGTCTTTAATTTATTATCGTGAGGAATGGTCGTGTAAAGTGTTGAAAAGTCATACGTTTTGATGTTGTTGATTTGAGAAAAGTTTTGCGATTTCAAATTTACTAAATATTCTTCAGAATTTTTTAGAATCCACATTTGATTTACACCACTTCTGTATATGTAGTCACACAGTACGTTTGGAGTTTCTTCTTCACAGCTGTTAATATTTTTCGTGAGGAGCAAAGATAGGGGCTTGATAGAACATTTACTGGATCCAGCAATATATCTTTGTTTTTAAGGGTTTTCAGTTTAGGAATCCAGTATAGGTACGGTAAACTCATTCATCCGACCCATTGACTGGGAGATTAAATGTGTCTAAAACTGAAGTATGATTTTGAGGCATTTCATCTTTTGAAAGGACAGTAGGAGTATAAGTACGATTACCAAAGGTGTAAGGTAATATCACTGATATACCGTGGAACTCGAGTTAAAGAAACTTAACGCTTCTTTTTTCGGCAAGAATCATCAGTTGTCGAGGACTCTATTTTTATTTTGGAAAGTGTCCGTTGATTTCTCTGAATCCGTTATGCCTATACACCGTGAATAGGCGTTGACATACTATTTTTAAGAACCCTAATTGCTACGACCTTGAGCGTCATGCATAGGTCAAAATATGGGTCACTTCATCTACTGCTGGTGACCCGAACAAAAAACATTATAAGCAGTATATGTGCCGTGCAGAACATGTATGAGCTTTACTATCCCTTAATTAGTTTACAATGCATGGCTATAAGAAACGGATTTACTAGTGTCATGACATACTGTGACCATGACTTGGTCATAATGACCCAGTCGGTAGTCATGACTTGTTGGTTGCTAGTAACCTTTGTGACATGCATCGCTCGAATGTCATAGCATCACAAGGTTAGGACCTGAAATAGACATGCATAATCAAAATAAATACAGTATATTAAAAGAAACAAATAGAAACTTCATTCAGATAAATAATCAACAATGAAATTAAGTGTCGTAAAATCCTTAATTCGTTACTGGGGTCCATTGCTCATTTTTTGTAAACCAACTGTCATTTCGAATTCCATATTAGTGTATACAAATTGCCATGTTATTTATAAGGATGACACCGTACATAGAATTGTACAATGGACATGTATCCCAGTTGTAAACAGAGGTATTTGGAGGAGGGGTTGTTTGTGTCCCATACACCTTCGCTTGACAAGGTTTGAGCTTGAGAAGCCACATGTGTTCAAATTGTTAAATAGCCCAAATATACACTATAGTCTTTCGTTGAATACCGTTAAGCGAGAGCAGTACCGTGGACTTCTCTAATATATGTACACGAGAAGAGTCTGTTACCAGAGCTGCTACACATCTTCAACTCTCATTGTAACTTACATGTAACACATGGTATGAAAATCAAGTAAATCCCCGGATGAGAGTTATCGAACATTGCTGGAGAATCACAACGCCAACACGGGACATGTGACAGATTGGGTAAAAGATTTACCAATACTTTTTTTCATTTTCTGATCATGTGATATTTAAAATGATTTGGACTTTGGTTTATACTTGCTAGTACGAATGTTAATTTTTTCTTCTTCAAATAATGGTTAATTGAAAGAATTTGCTAATTGTGTGTGTTTCGGTATTTACAGTCATTTGATTTTTCAGTTCACACAGACATGCAACAGAGAAGTACCAGTGTGTTAATTTCATCTTGAGAAATCATCACATGTATATTGCATGGTATCCATCTTGGCATTTAATTCGACCCTACAATATATTGTTACTTTTCTTGAAATAGAACCGCCTTCATATTCATGTATGATCTAATTTGTACAGTCACTATGTATAATCCAATGCAATACTAAAAAAAGCGTGCCGAAACGTAAAATCTGTGACAAATGCTGGTGATATTGTCAATGATTTCAAGTGCCACACTTAATTCTAGAAGAGAGACCCTCTCGAAGTTTCCGCTACTTACGGTGGAGAGGAGATAATAGTTAAAGAACTGATAAATCATGCAAATCTGTTTAGTGTCAGAGAACGTAAATGTTAGAAACTAGAGTGGTGGTACTCTACGATTTATATTTTGACAGATAGTCAACATCAGCAACGAAATGGTGTGGAAATTTAAAATATCTACACTTTTGACTCGTAATATTTTGTCAAAATTGGCCCTGTCTTACAAGAATTTGGCCCTTTGCTTGAAATTGAATCTTTTCGTTTGACTTTCGTTAAGGTGTACTGAGTTATGACTCGTGTAGATCCTTTCGTCACGATTTACTCTACTTTAACGAAGGTAATATTCATAAAGCTTTGGTGGGTGTTTTAAAAGAAATAATTGTGATTCGTGTATCAACTGCTTCAGCAATATGCAGAGACAATTTGGTTTTCATATACTCAGAGAGTTTGTTTTTAATATGTTCAGACACTTTGTAATATGCTCAGACACTTTGTTTGTTAGTCCCCTACGGATGAAGTCGAAGGGGACTTGGATTTGAAATCCGTCCGTCTGTCAGTTTTCCATACTTTTAGCTCACCTGAGTTCAAGGGAGCATTTCTGATCACCCGTCTAACGTCTGATTGTCTGTAAACTTTCACATTTTCGACTTCTTCTCTAGAACCACTGGACCAATTTCAACCAAACTTGCCACAAAGCATCCTTGGGTGAAGAGGATTCACGTTTTTTCAGGTAAAGAGTTATGCCCCCTTCAAAGGGGAGATAGTCACAATAATACAAAAGTACGTTGGGGTCATTTAAAAATCTTCTTCTCAAGAACCACTGGGCCAGAAGAGATGAAATTGACATGAAAGCTTCCTGACATAGTGCAGATTCAAGTTTGTTAAAACCATGATCCCTGGGGGTAGGATGGGGCCACAATAGGGGATCAAAGTTTTACATGCGAATAAATGGGTAAAATCTTTTTCTCAAGAACCACTGGGCCAGGAAAGTACAAATTTACATGAAAACTTCCTGGCATAGTATAAATTCAAGGTTGTTTTTTATTTCAATTATGGCCCCTGGTGGTAGGATGGGGCCACAATAGGGGATCAAAATTTTACATACAAATATATCGGGAAAATCTTTTTAAAATTTACATTTACATCTAAGCTTCCTAGCATAGTGCAGATTCAAGTTTCTTATAATCATAGCCCCTAGGGATAGGGTGAGGCCACAATAGGGGATCCAAGTTTTAAATACAAATATATAAGGAATTTTTTTAAAAGAAGCTTCTTCTGAAAAATCACTGGGCCAGAAAGATTTACATTTACATGAAAGTTTCCTAGTATAGTTCAGATTCAAGTTTGTTAAAATTATGTCCCCCAGGAGAAGGGTTGGGGACACAAAAAGGGATCAAAATTTCACATTCAAATATATAGGGAAATCTTTAAAAATCTTCTTCTCAGGAACCATTGGGCTAGAGAATTTTACATTTACATGAAAGCTTCCTGACATAGTGCAGATTCAAGATTACATGCGAATATATAAGGAAAATCTTTAAATATGGGCCAATGTAACTCAGGTGAGCGATGTGGCCCATGGGTGTTTTGTTCCTCTGTACGTTCATGCATTTATTTGTTTATTTCATATTTGGTACATTGCTTAGGCATAACATGTTGCAGATCAAGTTCGAATCTATTCTCGGTCCGGTTTTTTTATTATTATTATTAAGTTATGGACTTTGGACTTAGAAAAATAGCATGACTTATCAGTTTTCTTGACTCTTTTTAGCTCACCTGAGCGAAGGCTCATACAGTTTGTGTTTGATATGCTCATGCAGTTTGTTTTGATATATGTATGCTCATACAGTTTGTTTTTAATATGCGCAGATTCATACGCCCGTCGAAGACGAGACGTATTATAGTATGGCGTCGTCCGTCCATCCGTCTGTCTGTCCGGACCTTGTGGGCAGGATACAAACCGAACCATAAGCTGCAGGATATTACAACTTAGTACATTTGATCATCATGATGAGAGGAAGATGTCTATTGTTTTTTAAGGTCAAAAGTCAAGGTCGTGGTATTACTCAGTAGGAGACCTTTGTTGGCAGGATACAAACCGAACCGTCAAATATCAAGGTCGCAGTATTACTTAGTTGGAAAACCTTGTAGGCAGGATACAAACCGAACCGTAAGCTCCAGGATATTGCAGCTTGGTACATTTCATCACCATGATGAAACAAAAATACCTATTGTTTTTCAAGGTTAGAGGTCAAAGGTGAAGGTTGCAGTATCACAGTAGGAACACCTTGTAGGCAGGATATAAACCGAACCTTAAGCTCCAAGACATTACAAGTTGGTACATTTGATCACCATAAGGAGAGGAAGATGTCTATTTTTCAAGGTAAAAGGTCAAGGTCACAGTATCACTTAGTAGGAAAATCTTGTAGGCAATACACATACTGAACTGTTGGGACTAGGACCGTCAAACTTTGTACACATACCCTTTATGCCAAGTGGAGGATGTCTATTGTTTCTTTAGGTCAAGGTCGTAGTAACAGGATACAGACCGATTCGTTGGGGCAAGGACCATCAAACTTGGTACACATACATTTTATGCCAAATGAAAATATTACATAGAGAGTACATGATTTGTCTTGTTTTTACGATGCAAAGAAAGTATGTTACATCCTGATGAATGCTGATACTACTTGAAGTCAAGTTCTACAAATCATGGTGTGAGAAAAACACCCTGCATGTATATTAGCTTTTCACGGGCGTAGTATGTACCGTTGGCGGTACACTTGTTATATAATTGGACAATTTCTTATTATTAATGTGTTCAGACAGTTTGTTTTTAACATGCTCCGACAGTTTGTTTTTGATATACTCAGACAGTATCTTTTTAATATGCTTATAGACAGTTTGTTTTAGATATGCTCAGACAGTTTGTTTTTAATATGCTTGGTATTTAGGTCACCTGAGTAAACGCAGGTGACCTATTGCAATTGGTTTTCGTCCGTCGTCGTGCGACGTCCATAGTGCGTTAACAATTGAACATATTTTTAACTTCTTGATAACTTTTCAAATTTGGTATGAAGCATGTTTGGGACATAAATTGTAAATTTCAGGACTCCTGCACCCATGAAACCTGAGGGGCGGGACAAAAATTTACCAATCCTTTCTACAACTGCACATGTGTAAGAAAAATCAAATGCATAGTAATGTAGAGCAAGAAGGCTTCTACCAAAATTTTAACTTTTATGATCGCAGGGGTATGGGTTCTGGCCCTAGGGCGGGGCCAAACTTAATATATAGTGTTTATGTGTAAAACACTAAAAACATCTTCTTTAGTGCTATTGGTACGAAATTGAAACTAAATTGATATTTAGAAAGAGCAGATAGTCCTTTACCAAAATGTTAAATTTTAAGGATCCCAAGGGTAGGGGTTTTGGTATCAGGGTGGGTCCAAAATGGCCAATTATTAAATATGTGAAGAATAGAATTTATTTAATTTGTTCTTGATAACTGCCCTTCCAATTGTTTTCAAATTTGGTATGAAGCATCTTGGGACAAAAAAAAGACACAAATTGTAAATTTCAGGACTCCTACACCCCCCGGGGCCTTAGGGATGGGGCAAAAATTGGCCATTTTTCAAATTTTCTACACCTGAATATCTTTAAGAGAAACTAAATGCATAGTGCTCTAGAGCAGGAAGACCTTTACCAAAATTGTAGACTTTAGGATCCCCGGGGTAGGGGTTCTGACTTCAGGATGGGGCCAAACTTGGTATATATAGCGTATATATGCAAAACATATAATTATATCTGCTTTAATTCTATGGAAACTAATTGGATATTTAGAAGAAGTAGGTAGTCCTTTATCAAATTTGTAAATGGTATGAAGCATATTTGGGACAAGGGGTACATCAATTGTAAATTCCGGACTGTTGCATCTCTGGGACCTTCGAGATGGGGTGCAAACTGCCAAATTTGACCTTTAAAAAAAAAACACCCAAAAAACTCTCTACAACCACACATGTGTAAGATTAATTGATTGTATGAAAGGTGAAGATAACGAACAGTGACAAATCTCTTAACCCCTATAAGGAATACAAAATAGTGAATTGGGCAATCCAAATATATCAGAGGTGGGATCAGGTGCCTAGGAGGAGTAAGCATCCCCTGTAGACCGGTCACATCCGCCGCGAATCCTATATCTTGATGAGGTAAACGGAGTAATCCGTAGTCAAAATCATTCATTATACCCCCCGCAACAAGTTGTGGGGGGGGGGGGGGATACTGGAATCGGGTTGTCCGTCTGTCTGTCCGTCCGTCTGTAGACGCAATGGTTTCCGGGCTCTAAAGCATTATCCTTTCCACCTACCGTCACCATATCATATATATGGACTACCCATGGGATGAAGATGTTCCCTATCGATTTTTGGGTCAAAAGGTCAAAGGTCAAGCACACTGGACATCGAAGTAGCAATATGGTTCGGTTTGTCATGCCATTTGTTTTTTACACTCAGAAAAGAGGTAGTTTATACCTATTACCAACACCCTTTGGGAGATTGGGGTAAGCGGGGGGTATTCTTAGTGAGCATTGCTCACAGTACCTCTTGTTAAAACTATATTTGTTTTAGCGTCCCTCTCAAAATTTTCACTCATATGGAGACGTCGCCATTGCCGGTGAAGGGTAACAGTATTTAGGCCTATGTTCGGCGCTTACGGCATTTGAGCAGGGAGGGATCTTTATCGTGCCACTCCTGCTTTTACACGGGGCCTCGGGTTTTGCGGTCTCGTCAGAAGGACCGTCCCATTTAGTCGCCTCTTACGACAAGCAAGAGACTGAGGACCTATTTTAAGCCGGATCCCCACAGGATTACACATGTGTAAGAAAACTAAATGCATAGTGATGCAGTGCAGGAAAACCTCTATCAAAGTTGTAAATTTCATGATCCCCGGAGTGGAGGTTCTGACTCAAGGGTGGGGCCAAACTTGGTATATAGTATTTATGTGTAAAACATTTTTAAAAACATCTTCTGTATTACTATTAATACTAAATTGAATCCCCTAAACAAAATACAATGTATGTAATAACTTTATCCAATTCAACGGCGAAATCCTTTTCTTATTTTCATAAAAAAAGCTAATGGCGTGTGTCCGTTCGATCTCTTCTGAACTTAATAATACCAGAATTCTATGTCATTTGGAACGCACTAATCCCTATGTCAGTTAAATCGTAACTACTCGGCTATTTCCGTAACTGCTTCTTACCGGTAAAGGTGATTACAGAAAAGGACGATGTCAGTTAAGGTGCTTTCGGGGGAAGGGGGGGGGGGGGGGGGGCATGATCTCATTAAGGGTCTTAAGGTATTCATTGTATAACGACCATATTTCATATCTAGTAAATCGATGGTGGGATTTATGTAACCATGTTATCATTTTGAAGGGTTCATCAAATGAAAATAATTCACCATAGGAATTTTCAAAATTTTGATTACTGCTTGATTTGTTTCACCTAGAATTATACATTGAATTCTATGGGAAGAGCATGTTGTATTGAAATATTTTTAAAGAAATTAATCTCGTGGTAGAAAGTAATATACACTTTCTCTTTATGAAAATATGAAATGAAGTTAACCGTTTACCACACATATATTTAGAAAATTGGATTTTTAAAAAAAATATTTTTACTAAGAGCAGATAACTCTGCAAAAAAGTCTCAAGTGCAAAAAGGTCAGCTTCTAATCATTTATCAGTCATGTAAATTTCATCACCGAACCCCTGCTTCTTTGGGGAGTCCACATAAAAAAAAACCTAGTTATACCTCTGGATGTAATTTCTCTTTATGATGCAGAAAAATGAATATCGAAAACCATAATCACCCTCCTAGAAATTCATGATCCGCTCTTATGATCTCGATGTAAATGTTTTGATGCATGTGTATATGATAATCATGTATCATAGGATTTTGACCTTAGACCAAATCTGTGTCAGTGAGCATCTTGACTCGTTTCGCCAAACAAAATATAAAAGGTTTAAAAAACATTAATTCTACAATTTGGAATCGCCCCTAAATTGAATTATTTATATTCCGACATCTGCAAGTTTTTTGTTCCGTAGCATAGATGTTTTTCTCCTATTTTATTTTTATTTACTTCAGATAGCTATGTGAGGAATAATTTATGAAAGAAAATTACAACATAGAAAATAACTCTTGTTTTAAAGAACACATTATTTATCAACCTTCCTTTACAATGTCTACATTTTCGAAGTTATTACAAATGGTTGTAATTCTTTTGAAGTTCCGTGATCTGTTTCGTGAACAAAGAAATACTTAAATTTAATTATTGAATTTATGTTCGTCCATAATCGAGTCCCATGGGTTGCTCCAGAAACTTTTCAAAGAGGAGGCATGATTAAGACATCTAATTGGAAGTTGAATAGGTTTTGAAATATAACTTTAAATTTCCGAAGGTGAGACTCTTTGGAACCGCATCCGCCCATGCATTATACGTGTTTCGAAATAACCATGACCTTTTTGAATTCTAATAATTATTTACTCGAGTTAACTTTATATACTTGTATCAGAATATATTTATGTATATGCATACATGTACATTGTACGTTGTGGAATATTTCTTTTAAACAGTCTGTGTATGCTAGGTGTGTGAATAAAAACACATTGTTTACGCATAATTATTGAGTTCTAACAAAAAGTAGATGCATGCGTTCAGTGACCATAAATCGAATGTATAATTGTTGATTGTTGGGATATATTATATATATTACCACAGACAGTCGGGCGCTCCACCGTTGCATGGATCGTGTACCTATAACCCCCTTTGTAACTCCCCCAACATACTACAACATATATATACTAATGTATATATCACTGGGACTTTTATGATTAAGTCATTTTTCACTTCTTATGATCAGAAATTTCTTGAACAAACTTGAACCGCCCTTTATTCAAGGTTACTATGTATACATGCCAAGTTTGGTTAAAATTGATCTGTTCATGAGAAGAAGCCGTGAGAAAGGTCACCAAACAACGGACAGACTCGCTAAATTTATCAGTCCTTCGAAGTAAGCTAAAAATCAGCCCTATTTATAAAGATATTTAGAATTTCGCATAATTATTTATTCAAAAGAAACCTAGATAATTTTATCATGCCCTATACATGTACGTATGCTCTAAAAATTCGGTTGTTTGCCATTTTTAAAAAATTATTATTATTTATATATGATCCAGGATTTTTACTCGAGTACTTTTGTAAAATTCGTAATATCGACATATCAAGACGCATATACGTGCTTAACAATCGTAGGACACAATTTCAGAGCATGCACTAAGATCATTCCGCTTAAGATCTCCGGATGCAGTTTAGACTACTGCTTTCGGGGGAGGGGTCAAGTGTGTTTGTGGCTTTGTCAGCATTATCTCATTCCGGCGATACAGCGCCGGTTTAGGGGACGTTTCCAGATTTGGAGAGCCCATTGACGTTTTTCTGCTACTCCCACTTTGGGCTATTTGGTTCGATGGAACACCTGTTTCCCTTGGAAACTTCCGGTTTTTGGAGATTACGCAAGGGTATATATTTTTTGATCTATAAATCTATTATGATTTGAATTTTATTTCACTAAAATTTTAAAGTAAATGCTAGTTTATACCCGTGTGATTTATTGCACAATTGCGTATCACACTTACAATACTTCATATATTTTATTTTAAACGATATCGTTTTTCTTTCAAATTTTTGTTGTAAAATATTGCATAAAGCATTCGAAGGAATTTTTTTCAAGTATAATGCAAATTCCCCCATGATTTTAAGGAACTGTAAATTAATTAAGAGAAAGGTGAAGATAACGAACAGTGATCAATCTCAGGAGCTGTTATATAGTCCTTATCTCCCTCCGATAGGAACGAGGTGTAACACATCTATATGGGTGATTTCCTTTATCTTTAAATAGTTTGGTGAAGAAAGTCTTTTTGTTGATAATCTTGATCTTTTTCTGCAGAGAAGTTTTTAACTTTTAGAGGAAAACCCCATTGATATTGTCGTTCCAAACAAATTTGATTTTAGTTAACTACATGTAGTTTACAATGAATTAGATCTCGAGGTTGTTGGTTTTGTTTTATGCTGTAAACTCGCAATTCAGCAAACGCTATACCACTGAGCTACCGCGACCACAAAAGCATGAGAGAGTTGCACATTTTGTAGCAAGCATCTAGCTATTCGGCTATAATAAATTTTGGATTATACATTTTTTTTCAATATTGATAGAATTCATACAATTGTAACAGGAAGCTGGGAAGAAAATGCAACAAATCAGACCGGGATGCCTCCTGAATATCCAGTCAGGTGCTCTACCAACTGAGCTGGCCAACGGCAGTCGAATTCGGCTGACCGCTATCGATATCATATACCATACTGGATTTAGGGTTTAATTGATATATACACAAAATATTACATAACTCGTTTTGTTTGGTACGACACCATATTATTAAAGTTTTTAAAAAATAATTTTTTTTTTAATTTAAAAATTACAACCTTGTTAGATCATGATCGGTGGAAAGTCAACTTTATTTAGTCTAAACAGCACTTGGGTGTATTTTAAAACAAGGTGTTTGAAAATGTTAAAGTTATGATTCATTTCCACCCACATTAAAATTTCTACCTTTCATTGATAAATAATTTGGCCAGGCTTTGATTGGCGTCTAGTTCTTACGAGACACTCCTAATATGGAACAAAGAAGGCGGGGCTACTTCTGTCCCGTATGAGGATAAGAGTTTACGGAGTTAAAGCTGGGAGGGAAAACATAAAGAAACTCAATACACTTTTAAAATTTTGCATTTCAACGGATGATAATCAGTCTAGTCCTCTCTCTCATCCTACGATTTGCTTTTTTCGGGATGCATCGATGACGTCAATGAAAAAAATGCGATGTATGAATATACGTTGTGAGTAAAAGTAGTTCACAGGTAAATCTCAACAAAGTTGTTTGTTTTGTTTTCCCATGAACTTAATTTATTTTTATTTCAAATCAATGATTTCATATAATATTATTTCATAGAAATTAGTTGCATGTATTTTATTTTAATATATATCAATAGTTATTTACATTTCTATTTGTAGCACTATTTTGCCCTGCGCAATACAAGTTTTCGTGTGTATATCAGTGAAGCGGCTAAATTTTTCGTTCAACTCGTAATGGTGTCCTCCATTCTTTGAGAGTTCTAAGGAAACATTCAAGATTTCGCCACATCTTTCGCCTATGATAGGATCTATGAACAACCAGAAATTCCTTTGACCGTTCGTTAAGCGTGTGTTGGTATTTTTGGATCGTCAAAATGTCGCAGGACATGCAAGAACGGAAAGGTACACAGGTAGTGCATGTGAGGGAAAATAGTGGAAATGAACTTGATGCACTGTTTCAGTACGCAGCTAATCCAAACCCCGAATTAGGGGGACATATACCGTTCCGTCAAAGGAATTTACCTCCATCGTTTTTTAACGAACCAAAACCGTCACAACCTGGCCATGTGAAGCAAGGTAGTAATGACTCGACAGGTTTTCCTGGACAAATGAACGTTAACCCCGCCATGGGGACCCATTTGAGGGCACACTCTTCACCCGCGACTTTACAACAAACCCTTTCAGCGGCCCCCCAACCCCCCACTCACGCCCGACAGCATTCCTGTGATGCCTTGTTAGACCCCATAGAGAGCGAACCCCTGCCCCCAGGGTGGGAGATGGCCAAAACTCAAGATGGACAGAGATATTATTTGAAGTAAGTGAAAGTTTCCTTACATGGATTAGTTAAGTGTAATGCATGAAATTAAAGATGTTTGTAAATGTTAGTTATTCGTGTTTATATAGTCTACTAACATGCATTCAAGATGATGAAGTATCATTTAAGTACGAGATCAACATAACCATGGGTGCATGTCTATCATTCATCAAAGGTGGAGCAGGTGAGGTATAAGTACTGGATTGGTCAGTACCATTGTACTTTCTTTTTCTCTCATAAATGATTCCCATAATAAGGCTGTAATCATTCATCAGTGACTGCTAATGTTTCCTAATTTAGGTAAGTGCAGTTTGGAAACTGCTTTATAAGGTTTGAAAACAAGTGTTTGTTGAATATTGAAAGCTCTGTCATTTTTTAACTTGGGTAGGGGGAAAAACAATGGATTTGTGTTTAAATTTTTTTTTATATTTATCGAAACTTCATGCAAAATATTGCATTTTTGTGTACTACACTATGTTTCCTGCTCATCATGGCAGACGTAGTGATTGCTTTAATTGTCTGGAGTCGTCTGGTTAGAATTATAGAGACTCGCATCTAGAAGAAGTACTGGAATCTAGAAGAAGAAGTACTGGAATACTTGTTTTTCATGTTTAAATTGCTGCTTAAATACTTTCTTTTGGAACATACAAAGACTTTAATCAGCATGTCAAATGCAATTCAACTTGATGAGGCCAAAGAGAAGAAATATACTTCCATGGTGATTCAGTGTGCACATCTATTTAAATCACCTTATAACACTTTTGATTATGATTATATAGGGTATATATATTATTATAGGTAGATGTAAAGTCCTGTTCTTTTACTTCATATGTATGTACTAACTGTGTAAAATCGAAAACTGTAACTGAAACTACCTGAACCATGGACACAATTCTGCCAAATCTTTCTGAAGTTGAATTTTACAATTGAGATATTTTTAAATAGATCTATACATATGTATTAATAAATGTGGTAATTTTTTTTTCTATTGTTATTTGCTGCAGTCCATCAGATAAAAGTTTACATGTGTAAGTATATATCTATGATAAACGGATCTTTGAGAAATTTACAAACGCATTAACCCAGGTATCAAGACTCCCAAGGCCCTCTTCATATCCTAAATCCATCAACTAGGTCTCTTTCCTTAAGATTTGATGAATTGTTGACAAAAATATGTGATTCTGCTGAATTATTTTTATAAGAATATTTTGCTCGCAGTATAAAGTGACATATAAAAACTTGCAAACCTAGAACAAAACCTAAACCTTATACCTAATTGTTGGAGGCGAAAGTATGATAATGTTATTGAAACACAAGCTTATCTGTATTTGCAATGAAGCCTCTACCTCTTTCATTTTAAATCTACTGGAGATTTTACAGCAAATTATTTATTATATCCAGTACTTTGCTTTGGCAAGATAGAAATCCCAGAGACCATACATGTATATAAGCTATAATGTCCATATATATATACTTCGTTTCAATTTATGTTAACATTTTCTTTTGGCTTTCTTTCTTGTATATGCATTTGTCCTTAATATGACCTGTTTGGGCACTGAATTAGAAATAAATCCATTGTATTCTTTTCTATAACTGGACAAAAATGTATCATGCTGAAATTATAATGCATTGCAATTGCTCCTGTATTTTAAAGAAGAAAAGTGATGTAAAATGTATTAACCTTGAATTGCTTGAAATAACAATAGCCAGATTGGTACCAGGTGCTTCCAATAGATTAGATACAACAAATGATCAACTGTTGGATACAATGCACTTGTATTTAGAGAGTTAACACCGAATTCTTTCAAATATAATTTAAAAGTATGAAGTAAGTGCAAAAACTGTTAATACTATTTGCATTCATGGAAATATTTAGTGTTCCATATACAGATGGTATGAGACATGTACTTTCAAGATGGCAACCCTTTTTAACAGAGCTGATGTGCTCATTGATCCCAATAGTGAACTAATGTTTAAGACAGATGGATCAGTCATAAATTGATGAGAGGCAGGTGGGGTGGTGGAAGGGGTTAACTATACCCCTCCAGTTGGGATGGGCTAGTCAAAATCATGGCAGCAATTTCCACACTCCCAAGTACGCAAAACCTAATTTTTGGGTTGACTTGACAGTGATAGTAGACCACTGTTATAGTGTTGAACACTACAAATTTACAATGTGAACTGTTCAGTGAGGCAATAGGGGAAAATTTCATGAAAAAAAACCCCTAAAAAATGGTGTATGTGTATAATACAATTTTGTTGAGAGTGTTAATTGCGATTATATGCAGATTTTCGGTGCCAATGTATTGTACCATTGCGATGTTTATCATTTACGATTCACTGGTTTAGAACATTTACTACAGTAAATAAAACTTTTCTATTTTTCCTTGTTCACTTAATTTATCTTTTACATACTTTGTACTTCTTATTAAATCAAGTTCCCACATTTACCCAGTATTGGCATTTAGTGTCAAACATGATATACATATTTCTGTGGAGTTACAATGCACAATTATATATGACTTGTGGGGGTCTTTAATGTGGTCATAAGTTTCTACATAATGATTGTACATGTATGAACAAATATTAATTAAGTGCATGTAAATCTCTTGACAATCGTGAATTAGTCTTCTATTTTTACATAGTCATACATTATTTAACTTTGTGCAAGACCTGCACTGAATAGCCTTAATTCAAGCAAGGAGTCCCATCTCTGGGAATTGTCACAGTGAAGATTATGCAAACGATGGATTTAAGAGGTTTCCTGCAGTAAGAAGGCTGTATTAAATATTCAGGAGAGGTCATATTTCTTTGATAATTCATCACAGACCATAAAGAGAGATCATGTTCTGATGATAACTAGGCCAGTGGCCCCCAACTGTTTGTTTTGATGTAAGGCAATGCTTTCTTGAACTCCCTTTTTTTCTCCAAGTGTTTGTTTTTCAACTGCTTAATTGCAGGTTAGAAAGTAACAATCTGATGAGAAGCCTTTTGTGTTTGATCTATTATAAGTTATGACTTTAGTATGTAATGAAGTTGTAGATTTGATGGGGATTAGCAGGGTAGCTTTTGATCTTATACTCATTATGGGTTTTATTAGGTCTTGTGAAGTAATTTTCTTGTGCCTAAGGCTGTTTGTTTTTTAGATAAAGAAGCTACACAGATTACAAGATGTGTTGCATTAAAAAACACAGCCTTAGGTAACCATGGGGTTATTGTATGTGTGGAACTTTTGCTTGCTTGGTGTGATCTCATTTTCGTAAACCAAACACAAAGTACATACACATGGTTTATTTTCACAGCAACCACTGTACCTTGTAACAGCATGGTGTATATTTACATGTCATTAATGTTAGATGATAGTGGTATACAGTATTTATATATTATACATAGACCCCCGTGTGACACAAACGTCATGTGATAGAGCACTGGTTATCATATTTCTCATACACAGTACACCTGAAGAAATTTAATTTTACTCTATAGTACAACCTGTTAGTTTACTCAATGATTAGTCTTGTAAACATTACATAGGTTATAGTGATGTAATGGTCAGTTGTACTTCTGACATTTTGATTAAACAAGAGGGACACTGCAGGGGAGCTCTCTACCTGTCACTGTATTCATTACAGTGGTGTTCATAAGTCATGTAAAGCAAAATAATTTTCAAATATATTGTAACATTCTGTACACGAAAACTCTTAGATCAAAGTACACATGTTGATAGTAATCCAATGTTTTCTTTCGAATGTTGCCTAAGTTTACATAATCCTGATCATAATCTTTAGCTCATTAGTGAATAGGATATTGTTTTGAGCTTGTAAGAGATATGGTAGCTTTCTCAGGGTTAACCACCCATGGCTGCATTATCAGTTTTTGAGAGTGCATTATGAGAAGTTGAGTTTGTTGGAGTGCACCTGCTGTACTCCTAATGGGAGGCTGATGTTGAATGATCATCTCCAAGCTTGCAGTACCAGAGCTGAGGTTTAGGTCATGTGGTATTGGAGATGAAAACCAAGATCTCTTAGTAACAACAGGAGATGCACATTGTATTGCATATGTGATACTGACTGGATATTGTGATCTGTATACACACCAATGTATCGATCTCGATAGTCATTGGTTTAGTGACCTAGATATGATGATTAAAGAGGGCAATTGATTTTTGCTAATTCCAGATGTTCAAAAAAGAAACAATTAAGTTTTAAACTCCTGGGAGTTTTAATGGTAAAGTTAATGTAGTGTCTTCATTGTTGGCATGTGGTGCAAATTAAAAATTCAAAGTGAGCTAGCTAGGCTACATCGGTTAAACTTTGCTAATACATGACCTTGACTTATTTGGCATGATTAATGGCATAAAAATCGGCAGTCAAACTAGTTGACTGTAGGCTTTGATATATATATAGATATATATATATAGATATATAACTTAGTACTAAAGAAGAAGAAAACTGTGCCAGAGAGAATGTGGTGGTGGAAATTTTGACTCCAATGTATCGTTTTGTTTGTGTCTGGGTGAGATTGTCGGATTTGGCAGATGTCGTTATGATCATTACTACCAGCAGACCTGGACTCAGTCCAAGACAAACAGCTGAAGGATGGTTCTAGTGTAGTGGAAGGTGTACTACTTTGTGTATATTATGCCACTTGAGTATTTTCAAATCAAGTAAATAAATGCTAACCTCTGAGTTTGTAAACACCAGGAATAATGGATTGAGATGGATGAGAATTGAGTAACGTTGAGGGTATAGCTGTGGTGTCTATAGTAAAGAAGATAAATCTCTTGCTGTGTCTGACATTGTAGCCTGCCCTTAATTTGTGGAGGGTTACAGAACATTGGTAATCCATAGAAGAATGGGGTTACTATCCTGTAAGATTTACATGATCCCAGGAGCTAGTACAGTTGACCTTTTGTTTTTGATGATAGTTTGTCTAGTTTTACCCACTGTCTCCATAGTCACCACTCACCATGTACCCTCGTTCCTCAGATGTCAATTTGCCAGCCATCCAGTCAGAAATTAAGATATATTTCTTTCAGATGTTAATTTTAAAGTTTTGCATTTGATTTTAAGATTTGTGCAGTCTAACGTACACAGATGTTTACATGAAACGCCTATCAAAATGGCACGTCCATACCTCCTAGATTTACCAGTACAGTAGTATGTAATATGCCTCTTTTCATATAACTGCCTTCATTAGGATTCAAACCCACGAACCTATAAATGAACTCACTTTATACATTTGAATTCCTTCTGTCAGGGTGTACACCAATGACTGACAAATCCATATTGTACCAGTCTATGTTATATTCGTCAATGTTTGTTTTGATTTTAATTTTGTGGGTAAATTTAACAGGCCATTATGGTTTGTGCAAATTGTTTTATATACTTGTAAATGGTTCTTTTCTTGAGGGTTAAAAGGTTAATATTCTCGGTGGGGAGATCCTTTTGTTCTGCTGGGTACAGGGGCTTTTAGAACACTTCTATGTATCTTGTTTAATGGGGGGATCTGAAAGATGATAAGGAGAAGGAATGATATGTTTTTCTCAGACCTATGTGACCGTGGGATTTGGGGGTTGGATTACTGTTCAGGCCTCAGTGTTGCTGTGTAATTATTTCACAATGTCAATCATCATGTCTTTGTCTGAAGCCACCCAGGATTTTTTGTTCAACACACACAGAAAAGACAAAATGGGGTATACAATCTTCATTTTTATTTTTTGTAAGCGGTCAAAAGATTTAAAGCAAATTTTTTGAGTCAGTGATTAGAGCGGAAAAGGTGTTAACATTGACAAAAAAATTATGTCACATTTACTATGAAAACTAGTGCGTGTCAAGAGTTTTTGAAAGTTTGATATAATGTTTGAAACACCTTGAATACCCTGCAGATTTGAATTTTGATTTCAGCAGAGTTTGTGATATATGGTAATGTCATGAATCTGAAGTCAATCAGTATACTTATTGGTTATACGCATGGAAAGTTTTGCTTGAAATATATGGATAAGTATATGAATGTTCACTTGTCAAACACAGTTTATTCTTTCAATCTTAAGAATTGGGGACTTGCATTAATCACAATACTTTTGGTGTCATATGGTGACATTCCCCTATTACAGAACACTTTTCATGTGGTTTCTTGACTCCTGTCATCAAATATCTGCAAGTGCTTGCAGTTTCTGTTCATCTAATGTTGTGGGCCATGTGTATACATAACTGATTTCACATACTTCAAATTCCGTAGTTCTATTTTAAAGCAGAGAAACAATTTTGATAAGTGTGGTTTAAACTAATTGCTGTGGTATTTTGAAAATAGCTGATATAGTACAGATTATCTCCCTTGGGTTTAACATGCATAACTATATATTTTTTTCTTTTTTATGTACACAAAAAATAGTACTGGTGAACATACAATGTTATAGAAATCTGAAAATGCAGCAGTTCAGGGACAGTTACATGATGGTCTATTTGCGGATACAGAATCAGCAGGTTGCTACAATTGTACCTTGTAAACAAGGATTAAGTGTAGAGTGGGAGAACCCTGCACCGAACTACCCCATAGAAAGAAGATAAATGAGAGGTAGTCGATGTGGGGTTCCAAATTACCTGTAGCCTTACACAGGCCCCTTCAGTTAGCTGGTATCTTTTTATCGTTAATTCCTTTTGGATGATTATGATTTTGCAAGTTTCGTGTTGTATGTTTTACGTAAACAAAGTCTGCATTTCAAAGCATGTCGGCTGAATGCATTAAGAGATGGTGTACATCCTGTTTGAAACGAGTTTTGTTACCTGTGCAAAATGTTGACAGGTGTGTGTGTGGCACTTGGAATGTAGGAATTCAGCAGAATTACCAAATACGGATATGTACAATCAGAAATGGAATGTAGGCAAAATATGCCAATATATATATGAAATTCGAAGGTGGTTCATTTTCTATGAAAATACATATTTATTCTTCGAAGTTTTTTTTTTTTATTTTGTTCACAATAAATGCTTAGCATGGGAATAAAATTCTCAATTTACTAAAGGTGTATAATGAATAAAACATTGATCAAAAAGCAGTCTTGGAAGGCCAGAAGAATGCAAACTTTAAAAAATGGCCACCAAACTGTGGGAGTGCAAGTGTAAACCCAGGTATTCGTGTGCACTTGTTTGTTGAAAAAGTTGGGAGTTTTAAATTTGAGTTACCTCTTATTACTGTTGGCCATATTGATAATCTGGGATTGTTTGGCTGTCATAAAAGGCTGATTTTAGCCTAGGAGTGTTTGTTCACGTGACACGCTTGCAGATTTTTGACACTTTTTACTTTTTGGTCAATAACTGTAGGTAAAAGTGATATATAATGGAGATTAAATTGGTGGAATTTGTAATTTGAGGGATTAGGAAATTGTCAAAGTGAATATTTTTTTAAATGTATTGACTATAAGTAAATTTATTTAGTTAAGGAATTAAATGACTTATCAGCATAAAATTAATTTAACATTGACCACCATTTGGAATTCATTTCAGTAAAACTGTTGGTTGAAAACCTGCATGGAAAGGCAAAAAATCTTTTTGTGACAGTAATGATATTACTCAACAGAGTGGCATTTTAAACTTCAGATATTTCCCTGAATTAAATAAGCTGTACTTTATTTAGGAGGCAGCATTGATAACTACAACTAGATGCATGGGAAAATGTTCTCCACCCTCATTTGTACAAATTGCTCATTCTTGTCTGTAGATCAGAGATAGCTTTCTCAAGTAGCATTTACTCTTAGATCCTACATTCAAAGAACTTTATGGAGTGATTTGTGATCATGTACTGATGCACTGTTTATAGTCTGATTTAGTTAGAAGCATGATTGAACAATTGTGTGAATGGAACAGATTAAGTGAGGGTGAAGAGTAGTTCACATGATGGAGGCAATGAACTAGTCATTTTTCATGTGCTCTATAGCTTCAATTCAGCTGCAGTCATCTGCATCATAATTGTAGATATGAATGAATCATGCATGATTGTTGACTCCCCAAATATTCTACTGCCCACATGTAGAGTTTGTTTTGGCGGCTTGGAAGAATTGACTGGCCAAAGATGAATGAGTCTGTATGCTCAAGGAGTAAATTAAGGGAGAGGTGCAAAAATTCAATGGAGCATGACTTGGCAGTAAAGATCTGTCTGCTTCTGAATCATTCATTTTCGTCTGCAGTCTTTGGCACCTGTGACCTACTTTGCACTAAAAACACCCTAGTTTTGTGTGTTTTTCTTTATTCCTCATTCATTTCCGATTTGGGTCAGAGTGAAAAGCCAAGAAATGGCCTCTTGTTTAATTGATGTTTCTGCATGTAATTAATTGCATTGTTTATGAGAACAGATGTCAATGTTTGTGCATTATTCTTAAGATGAAATAAAATCTAACGAATTTCCAGTTTAAATATTTTACTTGTTGGCGACAAGAAAATCTAACATTGAACAGAGCATGAACATGTATAATGTCTATACATACAATGCACCATAATTAAAGTTTTATGATGTACCAATATTTGGATTTGATGTAAATTTTGTGTCCATTAGATATGCTAATAGTGATAATATATATGCTTAGTGTGTAACAATAAACCCAACCATCACCCATGCATTCTGTCAAAAGCATTATTAGAAGGTCAGGAGAACTGATTTTTAATGAACACTGTTTTCTTCTTTTGAAGTCACTTAACCCAAATCACCACCTGGCAGGACCCTAGGAAAACAGGCAGCACCAATGCTCTCAACAGTCGAACACCACCGCCCCTCTCTCAGTCTCCCAACGTTTCACTCCAGAATCTGGGGCCACTACCTCCTCTCCCACCTGGATGGGAGCAAGCATCAACCGCAGAAGGGGATATTTATTTCATCAACCACGTAGAGCGCACCACAAGCTGGTACGATCCACGCATACGTAAGTATTCAATTTTTACAAATACTACTTTTTCTCATATATTTGTGCCTCTGAGATTGTTGGGACACAGAAGTCCCTGTGTACATGTACAGATGAATATTGATATTTTTCTCTCTGTCATTCATTATTTTTTCCAAGATCTGGAAATTCCAAAACTTTTTTATGGCATATCTAGCTCCAGGGAAAAGAGTACCAATTCATTTCCCATAGACCTCAATAGTCAATAGTAGGGAAAACAAAATGTCAGCATGAACTCAAGAGTCCTATTTTATTTTATATTGATGTCTTGATGATATTCCAAACTGTCCTCCTTTTCATACGCCCATCTTTAGATGGGACATATTATAGTACAGAGATGTCCGTTCATGGTTTTTTGTTTCTAATTTCATTTCTCTTTCACATATTAAGCTGAAATTAGCCATGTAGCTTCTTTTTGGATCACTCTAGATCTTTTTGCAATTTTGATCCATTTCGACCTTTCTTGCAAGAGTTTTGCCCCTTTATTTGAAAATTATTGTTTTATGAAGGGTACATAATTTGTCTGGCTAACTCCTCCCACAATTTTCAAGTGAGAACCATCTTGTTTTACAGAGTATTTGTATGGATATTAAAGATGAGTATGTGGCAAGGATTTTATATTTTCCACAATTTTTGAGAAAATTACAGGTTGTTGAACTTGGTCCGTTTTGAGAAAATATTGCAAAGAGAGTACATGATTTGTTCAGTGAACTCCTCCCACAATTTTCAAGTGAAAACCTTCTTATTTTACAGAGTGTTTGTATATAGGTAATGAAGATCTGCATGTGTCAAGGATTTTGATTTCCTTCAATTTTTAAGAAAACTACAGGTTGTTGAACTTGGTCCGTTTTGAGGAATTATTACACAGAGAATACACGATTTGTTCTGTTTTTCCTTGCACAGTTTTCAAGTGAGGACCTTGTTATTTTACAGAGTATTTATATGGGTATGGAAGATGTGCACGTGGCAAGGGTTTTGATTTTCTTAAATTTTTAAGAAAATTACAGGTTGTTGAACTTTGTTCATTTTTAAGAAATATTCATATTATGCAAAGAAAGTATGTCACAACCTGATGATGACTGATACTACCCAAAGCAAAGTTCTACAAATTATGGCTTAAGAAAAACACCCATGTTAGCATTTTCACGGGCGTATCATGTTCCATTTGCGGTACTCTTTTTAAATAAATTTTCCTCAGTCCAGAAAAATTATTTGATATGAAGTCTTCCCAATAAGATCATTTATGATTAGGTTAAAGTATTGATCTTATACTTTTCTATTTTATGCCTCTGTCTAGAGAAACATGTTGAAGAGTCTCCACAGTGGCTACATTTTTAGTCAAATTATATAATTTGAATTATACTGATTCCTGGGAAGCCCATGATGAAGATTATAGCTTCACTGCTTGAGACATTTTACTGATCATGAATTTTTTTGTCCAAATATTATATTGGCTATAATGCAAACAATAATGTTCATGGATGGCATAATATCAGGGTTTTATATCAAGGAGAATGGGACGTTGAAATTCTCTGGCAATATATCGGAATAGCATTATAACAAGGGAGCATTGTATTGGAAATAAATAGGACTTTTATTTTGTAGCTGAGCAACTGCAACAGTTGAGACTCAGCACCTCCCAACCCCAAGGTGTTCAACAGGTGCAGCAACGGCAAATGCAACGGCCAATGGGACAACCACCTCAGCACCCAGCCAATCGTACAATGGGTACAAAAAATCCAGCCTCAGTTCAGATTTCAAAAATTCAGATGGAGAAAGAATTATTGCGCAAGAGGCAGGAAGACCTACAGCGTCAGGTAGGGAAATCTGGAGGGTTTTTGAAGTCCTAAGACCTTCTAGGTGAGAGGGAGTGTAGTGTGTTTGACTGCAAGTCCCAGATAGAAAGAGATTCACTCTTAGTTGTAAACTAATTAAATGGGTCATGATGGCAATTTTTTGTTGGACATTCAAAACACTATCTACATTTTCCCATCCAACTGTAAAATGATACTCACTTTGGTGTCGAGTTCAAATGTCCCAAGGGAGGGAGTGGAATCTATGATTCTCAGATGCACCAAAGCTAAGAAAACACACATTTCTCGTCATTGTAGACATGCATTGCAATAAAATTTGTTACACACCTCTCAGTAGACCATGCATTCTTATTATTTTCACGTCATTCACAGGAAATGATGCTAAGAGCGCATATGCAGCAACAACAACAGATTCATGAAAATCCCCCCTCATCTCAAGGCATTGTGATATCTCAAGCTCTGGAAATGACTACAGTGGCAGACCCCTTCCTTGGACAGTCAAATGCCACAACAAACCACATCAAGCAGGAAAGCTCAGACAGCGGTGTTGGTGAGTGATCCTGCCCTTCATTGTGCGGTGGTTTTGGAAGGTCGAGTCAATTATTTTCTTCGTTTCTTCGCCAATAACACACTGCAGACTTGTAATCTCTTTGTGATAGTGCTGTAACATTGTGATTTTCTTTTCTTTGGTGTCCTTATAAGGTGTAGGTGTGTGTAATCCTTTACTAAGAACATGCATATTAATATGGTTTTTAAACAGTGCATTTTGTTGTACATAACTATTAGAATATTCATTCAATGAAATAATCAGCATTTTGAAGAGAGAAAAAATACCCTGAAAAGCAACTTCTACTGTTTTTCTGCGACTTGTCATGTGTACTTTCATATTTAAATTAATATACAATTTATGAATTGTTACAAAAAAAGTAAGTCAATTATTGCCATATTGAAAGTTCAGGACATGTACATACGTCAAATAATTAACTGTAAAAAGTTAATTGAACACAATTTGGGCTTTTTCTGATTTCATTAAGTAATTAGCATTTAAAAATAAGATCTTCTGAACTCCAGAATTGTTTAACCAATTAACCATGCTAAGAGTGTTTTCTGTTTTAAATTAAGGAGGTATGGGTACTGGCACTCCATATGGCCTCTCTCGAACTCCTGAAGATTTCCTTAGTAATGTCAGCGAAATGGAACAAGATGGAGGTAATTTGTCCCCTTCAGCTCTCTCCTCCTCTCTAGAAATCTCTGAACGAAAACTGAAACCATCCAATTTTGTTTTTCGTAGGCCATATTATTCTATGATGTCATTGTTTTTTGTAATATATATCTCTGTACTGTCGTTGATGTGTTGACAATGTTTCTACATAAGTCTTTGTTACACATGTACTTGGGAAAGGGAAAAAAATAATGTATATGCAAATAATTATTTGTATCATTAAGTGCCATGCCTATTGAAGACAAAGAGTAGTATTTGTTTTGTGCGAGTTGAAAAAATTGAAACTTGTTGGTGTTAAAGGAAGATTTGAGATAAGGAAGTTGGTTTGTCTCAAGTTCAAACTTTTCATGAGATTTTTCTGCATTCAAAATAAAGATTGTGAATTTACAATTCAAAGTCTTCAATTTATATTATAATTTGTATGTATGGTCATGCTGTGAAATACAGGTTATTTACATCATGTTAACAGTGCCTTATCTGGAATCCAACTTTGTGTATCTCTTGGTTGTCTGAAAATTTATGTATAGTATTGCTTACTTGTATATTCTCTTCATTCACTCGACCAACCAATACCAGTGTATAATGTGTCTAACTGTGTATCATTTACTGACGAATTACTTACCTGATATGAATTACTTACTTGATGTGAATTACTTCCTTGATATGAATTACTTCCTTGATATGAACTCTAGTACTGAACTTAGCTTTATAGATTTGGGGGAGGGGGGGGGGGGGTAGATAAAATTAGTATCAGATATTTTCATATGTGTGGCATATATATCAGCCATTGGATAAACTTAATTTATACAAGGTACTTTCGACTATTACATGCAAGTAAGAAACACAACCTTGTATGAAGCTAAATCCATGGCACAGAGTGAAGGAATTGAATAGTAATATAATATGAGATAAATAAAATGTCTAATTGTATGATTTTGTATCTGCTTTGTCCATCTTGTTGAAATTGTGCATATATTTGTTTGGTTTTACAGCCCCACAGATATACACATTGTTTCAAGGAGTTGAATGAGAGATGTATCACACTTGTATAGAATCCTCACTATATTTTGTTATAAAGATAACTGGGTAGATAGAGGTTAGGATTACAGCCAATGTGTTGTGAAGCTTCCATGTTGGTGTAGTTACACACATTTTTCAGAGGACTGTTTGACTCTGACAGTTTATATGTCTGTGTTAATTGACTGTGCAATAGAGCTGATATTTACTGTGCATTATTTTTAAAGTTATATGCTGGTTTTGTAGGAGGACACAGACACAGTGAATTCAATAACATGGATATAGGAAACATTGGAGGAAATGAAGAAAATAGCAACATGGACAGTGAGGACTTGGTCCCCAGCCTGCAGGTATGTCTGTTTTCTGGCTGAATAGGGGGGGGGGGGGTTAAATATTTCCAAATTGATATACTTACTGTGGAATAGCTGACTGCTTGTATAGTTTTCAGTCCATTGATAAGAAAATTGTCACTGAATTGACTTGGCATAAGTTTGATAATATTGTTCAAGTACGTTCTTTATTAGGGAGGGAAACTTTTAATAGTCATCTCTCAAGTGTCAGGGCTGACAATTATTTACAAGTAGTATCTTTCCACTTGTGAAAATTGAAAAATAATCAAAATGTTCCGTTTGTATTATTCAGGAAGACATCAGCAATGAACTCTTAAATGACATGGAAAGTGTGTTAAATGTCAATAAACTGGATAATATTCTCACGGGGGACAATTCGCTCACATGGCTGTGAAACACGGAAACAACCTACATATTCCATGTTGCATCTCCTCTGTCACATGACACAAGGTCATGTGACCACCAGGAGCAGTTTAAGAGGAATCTTATGTACTGCCAAACCTAAAGTTGCACAGTTTTAGTGAGAAAGTTATTTTTCAATAGATTTTTTTTTTAGATTATCAGGGAAAAATGAGAAAGAGAAATAAAAGAGATATATTTTGTACTCTCTCATCATTATTATTAATCATTTATCATATACTCTCATCTTATTAATTGTGTTCCATGCCAATTTTTTCTATGCCAGTGTGTATGAAATTCTTATTGACTTACAATGGTTTGTAGCACAATGCGATATAGTATATATACATATATATGTAGGACAAAAGTTATATGGTCAGTATTGTTCTACATAAGTAATCTTACATTAATGTTTAAAGCTTCATGATGAAGCAGTGTAAAACCACTTGCACTGCATGAACAATGGAAAACAAAAATCAAAATACTACCAAAGAATTGATGCTCCAATGTGTCGATGGGCTTGACATATGTAAATATGGTGGAAATTTTTGTTTTTTGGTAGCATTGTCAAATATTTAACACTGTTACTATGTGAAAAGTTGTTTAAATTTCGTAAATTTTTGTCCCCGTCATAGAAGATGATTGCATGCAATAATGATAATAATAATGGTCTATGCACCCTGTATTTAAAAAAAAAGAAAATTTTTAACCCATTTATACATTAGTTTATTGTGTTGGCTGTAATGTGATAAATATCTGTTGTAAAAAATTTGGGTTGATCATATGTGTATTTTAACAGCCTCGACTGTCTTTCCTTGTGAAGGGCTATTAAAGTGTTTATTTTCATTTTTATGCTATACTGTTGTTTTGGAATGAAACCTTGTTTTTATTTGTCAGTATTTTCATTCGTTATTTTTAAGTATGATTTTTTACATAGATTTTATGAACCTTTTAGCTGAACAGATGAATATTTAGATACAACATCCTGCCAAATTAAGGGGAAAAAAGAGAATGATTTACAAAATAATCTTTGAACACTCTTCCTGTTAAATGAATTGTTTTGTGATATGATGATCACATTGTGACGATTTGAGTGAGAGAGAAAATGGCAGCGGCAGTGAGACGAATTGATATTATTTTCATTAATTGTCAAAAGATTGAACATCTCCGAATTGTTCACAATGGTGGATAATTTTAGAAGATCTTATTGTTTTTAGATTTATGTGTAAAAATGAATATTCAGTAGTGAGAGATTTGGAGATTATCTCCCTTTTATGCTGTTATCGCCTTAATATGCATGTGATATTTGATTCATATTGTCCCTGTGATAGTCTTGTATAACAAACAGTCTGTCCTTATTTTGTAATAACTTCATTTCATTTGCACAATACCATGGACATTACAAACTGAGTGCTGCTTTTTTTTTTTTTTTTTGAGGTTGTAAAATTTTCATCTTTTTTTCCCCCCTTATTGTCACACCATGATACTATCATTATGCAATAAGGATGTCTCTAAACTTGTTGAAATACTTTGGGGGACCTTTTCTGCTTGAACGTGTTCAAAATAATGAAGAAGGAAGTGTATCCGGTGAGAAACAGGACTCGTAGAATATTGGAAGTCAATCGCAAATGATACATCAATATTTTCTTTGACCTCGGTGTTGTTACTGAACCAGAATTTGAGTAAAGTGAATTTGTTTTAGTAATTGATTTTGATGGACAGCATTTGTTGTACCATATTATAAGGTAAAAGCAACTTTGTTTTAGCAAGGGGGCAAGGTCCGGTTGACCGTATTTGTTCATGAGATGAGCGTTTTAGTTCTCATTGCTCAGTGTTCAGAGTTGAGTAATTGTCATTTTATTATTGCTTTTTTTCTGTCATTAAGAAGAGAAAGGTCTCCTCGAGAAGAACTTTCCTACATAGGATGACAAAATCTGTAATCTATAGATATTATACTTCCATGTTGTGTCTGTTGAAATGTTTTGTCAAATTTTATTTTGGTACATTTTGATAAATACCGTGTTCTTTGGACATCTTTTTTTGTACAGGTGTAAGACAGAGCCATGAACATACATTCCAATGTCCTTATCATTTGTATGCTGGAAATTCATGCCTAAAATAACAAATTTTTTTTCTCAGGCTTGTATTGAAGTAAAGTATCTTTTTCCAGCCAGCCTAAGAGTACAAAAATCACTATCAAAGATTTTCATACTCAAAGTGTCTCGGAGTTGGGGGTGGGCAACTGATTTTAGATTTGTATTTTGTAGATTTGAATTTTGCGCATATGTAGATAAAATGTGCAATTGAAAGTGCTACATTTGAAAGATTATTTATACCGTTGTCTTTTTATTCTAAGATTTTAAGAATTGCAAGAGTGGCTTCACTCTGTAAATCTTTCATTTGTGAAAGTAACAACTTCAGGATGAGCCTATTGATGATCAATATATTAATCTTATTTAGCATATTCTGTACTATATGGCCTCTTTCAATTTTTTTTTTAAAATAGTATATTACATGTATAGCAAATCTTTATAGAAAATATAAGTGTACATATGAGGATCTCAAGAAGCAAAGCAAGTGAAGTGTAACAGGGGTTTTTATATATACATGTATATACATATATGTGTATCTGGTGAGAATGAAAATGAATTCACTGACAATAAATAATGACCCTAAAGGAAGGTCATGAACATTTGTAGATAAAAATAATATGAAAAAAAACAATAAAAATTGTATAAAATGAATTACTGTTTGTACTATATTTATGCCCCCCTTTGAAAAAGAGGGGGCATATTATTTTGCACCTGTCGGTCGGTCTGTAGACCATGTGTTGTCCGCTCAATATCTTGAGAACCATTCACTTGATGATAATGATATTTCATATGTGGGTTAGTTATGAGTAGAAGAGGATCCCTATTGTTTTTCAGGTCAAAAGGTCAAGTGTCAATCTACTCTCGACATTGGAATATAATGTCCGCTCAATATCTTGAGAACCCTTTGCTTGAAAGACATCAAACTTGGCACACTGGTACATCCTAAGGAGTAGATGACCCCTATTGATTTTGAGGTCATATGGTCAAAGGTCAAGGGTCAAACTGGACATAGGAATATACTGACCATTCAATATCTAGAGAACCCTTTGCTTGACAGACATCAAACTTGGTATGCCGGTACATCTTCAGAAGAAGATGACCCCCATCGATTTTGAGGTCACATGGTCAAAGGTCAAGGGTCAAACTGGACATTGGAATATACTGTCTGCTCCATATCTTGAGAACCCTTTGCTTGACAGACATGAAACTTGGTACACTGGTACATCGTCAAAAGAAGATGACACCTATTGATTTTGAGGTCGCGTGGTCAAAGGTCAAGGGTTAAACTGTACATAGGAATATACTGTCCGTTCAATATCTTGAGAACCCTTTGCTTGACAGACATGAAACTTGGTACACTGGTACATCTTCAGGAGAAGATGACTACTAATTATTTTAAGGTCACATGGTCAGAAGTCAAGGGTCAAATTGGACATAGGAATATACTGTCCGTTCAATATCTTGAGAACCCTTTGCTTGACAGACATCAAACTTGGCACACTGGTACATCTTCAGGAGTTGATGACCCCTATTGAGTTTTAGGTCACATGGTCAATCCACTCTTGACATAGGAAGATATTGTCTGCTCAATATTTTGAATTGATGATACTACTCTCAATTAAATGATGTGTGTGTGTATAACCCTTTTCAATTTTGCACCATGGGGGGCATATGTGTTTTACAAACATCTCTTGTTTTATATAGCCATCTGTAAACAAGGAGGACATGCATTGTATTTTAAGACTCCTGCACCCCTGGGGCTTCAGGGGTGGGACAAAAATTGACATTTTTTGGTCACCTAAGTCACACAGTAGCAATTGGTCTACGTCGATTGTCATGTTTTAAGAATTGAAAATGTTTAACTTCATTTTGTTATTAAACTACCTTTCTAATTCTTTTCAAATGTGGTATGCAGCATCTTTGGGACAAGGGGAAAACGGTAAATTGTAAACTTTAGGGCTCTTGGAATTATTAGGTCACCCGAGTTGCTCAGGTTACCTATTGCAATTTGTCTGCATCCATAATTTGTATTGACAATTGAACATATTTCTTAGAAGAAAAGCTGGGGATAGTCATGTAGAGCAGGAAGGCCTCTTCCAAATTTTAGATTTCATGATCCTTGAGGGGAGGGGGGGGGGTAGAGGTTCTGACTACAGGGCAGGGCCAAACTTGGTTTATATTGTAGATGTATATAACATTTGAATAACATCTTTAAAGCTTGTGATTATTTAAAGGAAGCAGATAGTCATTTTCCAAAATTTTAAATTTCATGATCCAAGGGTATTGGTTCCAGGTTGGGATCATTAATACATTTGTACCATAGTAATTATTCCCCACGCAACGAAGTTACAAAGGGTATAATGTTTTGCCCGTACCGTCAGTCCCTTTGGTGTTAGCGCAACTCCGACGAGACTGCTCAACAGAATTTCATGAAACTTTGTAGTTAATAAGGACACTGTGTAGATATGCATTTCCCAAGAAATTCTGATTCAATAATTTTTTGCTCACCTGAGCTGAAAGCTCGAAGTGAGCTTTTCTGATTGCCTGTTGTCCACTGTCTGTCTGTAAACTTTTTTACATTTTCGACTTCTCCAGAACCACTGGACCAATTTCAACCAAACTTGGCAAAAAGCATCATTGGTTGAAGGGCTTTCAAGTTTGTTCAAATAAAGGGCCATGTCCCCTTTAAAGGGGAGATAATCACAAAAATGTAAAAATAATGTGGGGTCATTTAAAAATCCACTGGGCCAGAAGAGCTGAAAATATGAAAGCTTCCTTGCATAGTGCAGATTCAAGTTGGTTAAAATCATGGCCCCCCGGAGGTTGGATGGGGCCACAATAGGAAATAAAAGTTTGCATGCAAATATATAGGGAAAATCTCGAGAACCACTGGGCCAGAAAAGCCGAAATTTACATGACAGCTTTCTGACCTAGTTCAGATTTAAGTTTGTTAAAATCATGACCCCGGGGTGTAGGATGGGGCCACAATAGGGGATCAAAGTTTTACATAAAAATATATAGGGGGAATCTTTTAAAATCTTCTCAAGAACCACTGGGCCAGGAAAGTACAAATTTCACATGAAAGCTTCCTTACATAGTACAGATTCAAGTTTATTAAAATAATGGTTCCCGGGGGGTGGGTGGGGGGGGGTAGGATGGGGCCACAATAGAGATAAAGGTCTCACATGCGAAAGTATAGGGAAAATCTTAAAATATGGGCCAAAATGACTCAGGTGAGCGATGAGGCCCATGGGCCTCTTGTTCTGGGAGTTATACCCTTTTTAAACTTAGAATTTTGAGCCCATCTATCCTGTTCTAGTCGGCGCAACTCCTCTGAGACCACTAAACAGAATTTCGTGAAACTTTGTAGTGAATAAGGACACACAGTGTAAATGTGCATATTCCTAAGAAATTCTAATTCAATAATTTTTCTGGGACTTATACCCCTTTTGAACTTAGAATTTCTAGCCCGTCTGTCCTGTTCTTGCAGTAATACATAGAGCATTACCATTCATTATGTGGGGCATTATCAAGCAATGTTGGAGTGTGGGGTATGTGAGCTTGTTCACTTCTGCTCTCTTTCATTGTCTTTTTTCATTTGGAAGACTGCTGATATTGTATAAAAATGAATGCGTATTTAGGAAAAAAATTTAGGAACCCCAGGGTAATAACTAGGGAGGGTACAAAATAGTGATATTGTGTTAACAAAATAGGGACATTGTGTTAATAACAAAATAGTGACATTGTGTTAATAACAAAATAGTGACATTGTGTTGATAACAAAATAGTGACACTGTGTTAATAACAAAATAGTGACATTGTGTTAATAACAAAATAGTGACATTGTGTTAATAACAAAATAGTTACATTGTGTTAATAACAAAATAGTGACATTGTGTTAATAAAAAAATAGTGACATTGTGTTGATAACAAAATAGTGACACTGTGTTAATAACAAAATAGTGACATTGTGTTAATAACAAAATAGTGACATTGTGTTAATAACAAAATAGTGACATTGTGTTGATAACAAAATAGTGACATTGTGTTAATAACAAAATAGTGATATTGTGTTAATAACAAAATAGTGACATTGTGTTAATAACAAAATAGTGACATTGTGTTAATAACAAAATAGTGACATTGTGTTCATAACAAAATAGTGACATTGTGTTGATTAAAAAATAGTGACATTGTGTTGATAACAAAATAGTGACATTGTGTTAATAACAAAATAGTGACATTGTGTTAATAACAAAATAGTGACATTGTGTTAATAACAAAATAGTGACATTGTGTTAATAACAAAATAGTGACATTGTGTTAATAACAAAATAGTGACATTGTGTTGATAACAAAATAGTGACATTGTGTTAATAACAAAATAGTGATATTGTGTTAATAACAAAATAGTGACATTGTGTTAATAACAAAATAGTGACATTGTGTTAATAACAAAATAGTGACATTGTGTTAATAACAAAATAGTGACATTGTGTTGATTAAAAAATAGTGACATTGTGTTGATAACAAAATAGTGACATTGTGTTAATAACAAAATAGTGACATTGTGTTAATAACAAAATAGTGACATTGTGTTAATAACAAAATAGTGACATTGTGTTAATAACAAAATAGTGATATTGTGTTAATAGAACGTATTTTGTACAATCTTTCATCACTATGGATACGTGTGGGTATTTATGTTTTAGGAACACAATCATCTTGTTTTGCACTGTTGTTGAATATTGGAATTTTATTTAGATATGGCGAAAAGGACATCGATTTCATAGCCCTTGGGGCTAGTGTATATATATGTAACTTTTAACAAATACTTGTGTGACTTTTGGACCCCGTGTGTAAAGCATTTAGATAATATCTTCTTTAATACTTTTGATAGTAGATTGATATTAAGAAAGAGCAGTTAGTCCTTTACTAAAACCGTAAATTTTATACATGTAACCTCAAGGGTCGAGTTTTTGTTAAAATTAATGTAGTGATTACCGTCTTTAACATTTCAAAAACTCCTTAAATTTTTTAATATTAAGGAAAAGTAGAAAGGGATGTAACAAAATAGAAATTTCGCAACCACAGAGTTTTGAGTCTAGGGTTGGTCCAAAATATTCATATAGTTTTGAAATTGTTTCCGCCGTCCATTCCCCATTTATCACCGAGTGTAGGCTTCTGAAGCGGCAATATAGATGATCGAGGTTCGTTTTTGCATAATCAGGGGCGGATCCAGGAATTGCGGTTACGGGGGGGGGGGGGGGGGGGGCACTTTATGAGGCAGGGGGTCCAGCGAAGCCCCCGGAAGCTCCTGGATTTTACAGATTTTATAGTACTTGAAATATGTCTCCTATTTAGTCATTTGTACTATTTTCTATCATTTTTTTATAAGATGAAATTAATAAAATGACGCAATATTGAGGGTTTTTGGGGGAAAAGTTATCCCATCAAAGTAATTCAAGAAATCAAAAGATTTTGTCATTTATTTCTCCGGGAGTGGAAGAAATTATTGCTTCTTATATCGTTTAATACATTTTTCTAAACAAGATACCACGATTTGCCTTAAATTCGAAAATTTGTGGGGGTGGGGGCGCACCGGCTGCGCCCCCCCCCCCCCCCCTTAAATCCGCTACTGATAATATCTCAATTTATGGATATATTTCGCAGGAAAGCATATTGTTACGGAAGAAAGCATCGTCAGTTTGGGAGCGCGACGGCTCGGGATTTGGCATATACGACGGTTCGGGAGTTTGGCACCGATAGTTCGGGAATTCGGTGACGATCGACGGTTCGGGTGCGCGACTGTTCGGGCACGACAGTTTGGGAGCTGGCAAATAAATTTGATATTTAGTGTTATTTTTCCGTTTTAAAATTGATATGTATACTTATTTTTGATGTTCTAAATTATGCTACGTCTCATAATTTAATTCTTATAACATCAATGATTACCCAAAGGGAGAGCGCGCGAGCGATGTTTATAGTAGCACCGTAATGGAGATTGGCTTCCCTCTCAACCCCACCCCCCTCTTCCGAGGGAAATGCAATAATTAAGAGTACCGTAGTCAAGATTGACGTCCCCTCAATCTCCCGTCATGTCATTCTTATCGCAGAGTAAGACAGAGGAAAATCCAAATATGCCCTGAATTCATCTTAGATTTTCTATTTCAACCATTTCCAAACCTTTATTTTGTTCAGTATTATAATTGCATGTACTGTAGTACTGCATTTTTATCCGACAGTAGATAAATACATAATCTGATCAATTTCAATTTTCACTATACACTCAAAGATAAAAGAAAAAAAAATAGTACCTGTATTTTAGATACATTAGGCCTATTTAAAACTTCATCAAATTTGATTTTAAATAGCGTAATCATTATGACCTTGTCAGAATGTATGTACGATTGATTCAAGATTCATGACTAACGTTATACTTTCAGTGCTATTTTGATATTTTTTTGTGGATTTATGAATTAATTCTGAGTGTTAAAACTCTTAATACATATATAACGGGTAAAACATAATCAAGGAAACAATATTTTAGTGTTGCACTTGGGGGGTAAAAATGTCTTTATTTCGCCCAAAAAGTATTTTTCTAAAGAGTAGACTGCTTGAAGGAAACAAAACTAAAGTTGTATGCTGATATTCACATTTGAAATCTATTTTTGACATTGTACATGCTGATAATAAGCATTTTTGCAAAGGTTACGGACACTGTCTGCTGATAACGGTGAACATTTATCCCATTAAGTCGACAACTTTCATGGCACGAAATTCCTCTGATACATTGAATAACAAATATCTCTGCTAATTCAGGGCCGTAAATTAACCTTCAATTTGGAGGAGGCAGGAAACTAGGCGGGGGTCTGGGGGCCGCCCAGGCCCCCAGACGCTGAGCACATTTTGTGCACACTGAACACGTTTCGTGCAAAATCCTTGATTCTAGGGCCTTCTAAGATGTTACTTGACTAACTCATTCTAAAAGAAAGATTTGGAATGCTTTTTAAGGGAGGTATCATGTTCTTAGTTATTGGAAACAACATAAATTCTAATGAACTTTAAATTTTAATTTTTTTTTGGCTCAAAAGTTGGAGGAGGCAGCTGCCTCCTCCGCCTCCATGTAATTTACGGCCCTGGCTATAGTATAACACAACCAAAAGAAATAGTTATGCATTTTGTTACTTTAAGTGAATTAGACCTATCAACAGTTCGGGTGAGCGACATATGACAACTCCCAAACCGTCGTGCACCCCTCTAAGTACGTAAACTTTTAGTTTTTAAAAAAAAATAATTTCAGTAATCAACTCCCGAACTGTTGCTAACAAATTCCCGAACCGTCGCCACCGAACTCCCGAAACGTCGCACCAGGTGCCGAACAGTCCATTAGCTTGGAATACAAATAAATTCATAGATACATTTTGTGATGTTGATTTCATCTAGTGATAGGCCTAGACTTTTATAGTAAGCGGGAGCGATGGCTAGCCTAGATTTGTATTGCCTTAGTAAAAGTAGTACCTGTAACCTACTTTTAACAAATGTTCATACGCACAGCTGCGACCTCTGTTGACCCCGTGAAGGCATCTATACAGTGATAAATACGTATTGCTCGTAATAGTGTTATATAGGAGAAAACAGTTGAAAATGTAAATCTTCTCGTTTAAAGTCAGCATTTCGTAAATTATATGGTCGTTGTAACGATCTAGTTTGCCAATACAACCTATCATTGGGTCAAATGCTGTCTGACGTGTTTCAGGTATATTTCAAGTTCAAATCTACACCCAGTATTTCTTACAAATATACTTCTACTATTACATCTAAACTTTTCAATCATAAACAAACTTTGCGGTACCTAAATCTACACCATCATATACGTAATCCACCCACGTGTTCTTGTCCTTTGTCTTCTTTCAACTGAAGTCCAGCTATTCTAGAAGGTCCTAAGTACAGAGAACATCGGTCTTTCAATTGGCGACAGAACTTCATTTCTATTATGGATTCTGTCGAGGATTATGCCAGACGATGGGCTAAATGTGAAAAAGAACTTGATACATTGTCAGAATGTATAAGAGGAATATTAAAATCCCCGCATTAGAAATATTAAAACAAAAGTACGTACCACCATTTCTTCTGTGTATAGTTAAACCAGAAGTGATAAAAGAATTAGATATGTTACATGAGGAATGTGTTTTGGTTCCACCTGATAAAGCTTGTAACAACATTGTCTTTGTTTGTAAGGCTAATTATTACAACTGTATTTGAAACGAACTTGACATTAATTCCATGCACTTTTGGTAATCGTAATTGTACTGCAACTGTCCTTTCAAAAGACGGAATTTTTCAAAACCATGCCTCAGTTTTAGAAACATTTGATATCCCAGTCAATGGGTCGGATGAATATGAGATACCGTACCTATACTGGATTCCTAAACTTCATATTTTAAAACCCTTTCAAACGAAGATACATTGCTGGATCCAGTAAATGTTCTACCAAGCCCCTATCTTTGCTCCTCACGAAAATATTAACAGATATGAAGGAGAAATTTCAAACGTACAGTGCGACTACATATGCCAGAAGTGATGTAAATCAAATGTGGATTCTAAAAAAATCTGAGGAACATTTAGTAAATCGCAAAGCTTTTCTCAATTCAACAACATCAAAACGTATGACTTTTCAACACTTTACACTTTACATGACCATTCCTCACGATAAATTAAAGACTAGACTTTTTGACATCATAGACAGTTGCTTCTTCCAACAAAAATGAAAACGCAAATATTCATATCTAGTGATCAGTCGTCCAAAAGTTTCTTTATTAAACGCCACTCTGATTCCACGCACAAGTACTCTGAAGTTGAAATTAAAAAAAAATATGAAGTTCCTCATTGACAATATGTCCGTGGTCTTTGGTGATCAGATCTTCCAACAGTCTGTTGGAATTCCTATGGGCACGAATTGTGCTCCTTTGTTAGCTAACCTGTTTTTGTTTTTTGTTTTTTTTATATTCATATGTAGCAAAATTTATTCAAAAACTTCTACGTGAGAAGAAAAAATCTCTTGCTGTGGCCTTCAATTCGACATTTAGATATATCGACGACGTATTATAATTTTCATTCATATGTCGATTCGATATATCACAATGAACTTGAAATAAAAGACACCACAGAGTCGCCCACTTCTGCTTCATACTTAGACATTTTATTGAAAGTAGAGATTAACGGCAAACTAACAACTCAACTTTATGATTTCAGCTTCTCCATCAACTTCCCATATTTATGTAGCAATATTCCATTATCAACTGCATATGGTGTTTATATATCTCTCAACTGAATCGATACGCAAGAGCTTGTTCTTCTTACGGTCAGATTTAAAATCTAGTCAGGCTACTGACAAACAAGTTGGTACAGGGGTTCCAACAGTCTCGTTTAAAGTAAGCATTTAGCAAAGTCTATGGTCTTTATATCTAGTTTGCCAATACAACCTATCATTGGGTCAAATGCTGTCTGACGTGTTTCATACCGATTGTTAGGCCGTTTTTTTGGCACACTGATTTTGACTACGCATAACTCAGTTTACCACATCAAGACATAGCTAGGGCTCACGGCGGGTATGACTGGTCGACAGGGGATGCTTACTCCTCCTAGGCACCTGATCCCACCTCTGTTATATCCAGGGGTCCGTGTTTGCCCAACTCTCTATATTGTATTGCTTATAGGTGTTAAGAGATTGATCACCGTTCGTTATCTTCACCTTTCATCCATTTGCTATTTGATCCTTGTTACAGATACGGCAAATTCTATCACGTTTTGGAGTGCACCACACCATCGAGACTGGGAGACGATGATTTGCAGTTCCGAAGCTAATAAGTATTGTTAAAGTCTTTTTTTTTTTTTTTTTAAGGTAGAACACTTAAATATTTTTTTCAAATCCAAATTTACTTTTGAAAATGCCGTATATCTGACCCATAGACGACTCGTTGATATTACTTTGCCATTTCTGAATAAACTGATCTCTAAGAAGTTGTTCAACAATAGATTTTAATCAACTGATATTTACAAAGGCTTGTTGATTCTATACTTTGGAATACTTAATTACACAGAGCAAAAATATTTTTAACACACGTGCAGCCAAGAATTCGCATAAAGTTCTTTTACAAAATTTATCATTTATAAATGCTTATAAAACCTTACTCTTCGGACTTAAAAGTGATTTTGCCCAGTGAGATATCATTATCATAATTGTTACATATAAAAGTGAAACGACCTGTTTCTCCATAGATCATATAACTTGGAGTACTACTTTTAAATTAAAAATGTATTTAAATATTTTTTACTGTAGTGGATATTTTTTTTTACCTTTCCTATATACATCATGTAGAACAGTTGCTATCAAAGTAGTTTCTACAGTTTACTTGGATTTTAGGTTGCAAGTTATATGACTTACTTCTTCGGGTGATCAATCTAAATCTTAATTATATCGGGCTCGATATTCCTTAGTGACTGAACAGGATGTTGACAAATGAGAGGCAGAAAGCAGAACGAATATGAGTTTTGACATTGTTCCAGTTCATTTTGGAAATGACAAGAATTGTTTTGTATCCCTTCCATCTCAAATCATTAAGAAAGTTGCCAATAAATCAGAGGTATTTTATTTTATTCGTTATAAGTGAATCACCCTGTTTGAGAACAGGGTGTGATCATTTGCAGGAGGTCCTATGAAAATACATGTATAGTATATATATACATGAACGCCCTAAAATCAAACATTCAGTTTAAGTTCAGAAAAAAGTTTACTCCCAAAAATAAAGAAGGCAAATCATGTTTTAGCCTGGGTCTAATGTGAATTTGTTTGTTTATCAATCTGTACAATACAGTACAATGTATGTCTGACCGCGTGACCGTGTTTGAGGGCGAAGCAAAAAGTATTGGTATTAGTATTTATATCCACAACTCTGGATAAAAAAATTCCCAATGTCTCATGACTTGTACGGACAGCTGTCAAAGCACCTTAACCATCTCATAGCACGAGTTTATACATTTGATCTGCCTATTCATTGAATGCGGGGAATATAAAGCAATTGATATATAGAGTGCATTGTGATGTTGTATTTAGAGTCAGTATTTAACATAAACGTAGCAGACCTGGCCTCAGGATCATGAAACATTTTAATCTTAAGTCAATCATTCCAAAATAAACTTATTATTCGATATTGTTTCATCAAATTTCTAGTGTCTGCAAATTAAGAGTTTCAGTTCAAAAGTAATGAACATCATCCAGGTGTTTCATCATCCTAGGGCCCAGTACAATGGATTGATTGTTTTTCGTCCCATCATGAATTTTTCACTCATATAATATTGAGACGTCACCAGCTGTTGGTAAAGTACCACACATTTAGACCTATGCTGAGCGCTTAGAGCCATAGCAGTGAGGGTTCTTTATCATGTCGCCTGCTGCGACACAGGACCTCTATTCTAAAGGTCATAAACCCATAAGACCCGTGATTCTTACTTCTAAATGCCGAGTGTTTGGCAAAGGAGCAATCACTACCTATTTTAACATCTTAATAGGTTTGATCCGATAATAGCATGAGCAAGGCTTGAATTCACGATGTCCCACTTATGAAGCGAACACTCTACCACTGAGCTACCACAACTGGTTGGTACTCGAGGAGTGATTATATGGTTGAGAAATTATAGTTTACATGCTTTTACAAATTTTATGTATCATTTCGAAATGACGGAACTTGGATAGATGAGATTCAAAATGGCAAAATACATGTCTTTGCGCTTGCAACAAATAGCACAATCATAATATAATAAAGAAAAGTGAAAGTTAAATACTATTTGTCAGTACATGTTTGGTTTGGATAGCTAGTGCTTAACACTTTTCAAATTGAAATGCAAACACACTTTCCTCCTTCCCAGCTAGGGACTTGATCCATTAATTAGAATACAATGAAATAGACCCAATATACAGTGATCCCCCTTTATAACGCCAACATTTGTACCTCGGCAATTTTGGCATTATAACGGGGGTGGCATTATATCGGGGGAGGGGAGGGGGTGTACAGCTGTCATAAGAAATCAAACAAATTTTATCTACACATCAATGTGCTATTAGATTTCGGTGTGTCCACCATACTCAGATTTCAAAAACAATACTGCATATTTGAACTCAGATGATTATCGGTTACATAACTTATTATCTGCTCCAAACTTTGATACCTGAGGGACTAACGGCGGATAAATGGTTAAGCCTTCTCACTGAAAATTTCCTGCCGTTGATTGGCGATAATTAGTGGGAGTGATTATAATGGTAATTGACCAATTCGTAACTGTAAATAGGTTGGCGGATGGCGGTATGCGGGGGATGGTGTTATAACGGGGTTTTACATAGCGAGGAAAATGGGACTTTGAACTTTTTTGGCGGTATGTGGGGGTGGCATTATAACGGGGGACAATATAGCGGGGGATCACTGTAATTATATATTAAATTCATGTGGGGATATTTTAGTTGCACTGTTTTCAGTGCAATTTTGAATAATTCTCACCTAGAAGTATGAGGTTAATAATGGAAAATGATTTGTATATTTTTTATTGATGTTATATATTTGATTTCTTGATTTGTAAGTTAAAATCAAAAAAATGTTCTGAAAGTGTACAATAGTAAAGTAAGTATTCCATTCAAATATCTTTGTTCAACAGGTGATACTTTCACAGATGTATTTTTATTTCAGTTGCTGGTCTTCGAAGTTCAGACATATGAAGGCCTCTCTGTGTATGTTTCTGTTAGAGACACCAATTCTTTGAATCACTTAGGCATCAATGGCTTATTTGCTGAGAAGCTCAAGCTTAAAGACAAACAACAGGTTTCAATTATGAAATTATATAATTTGTCTTCAGGCAGTCTGGAATATCACATTGACAAAATTGCAAATCTGGAAACAAAGTACACGAAGGGTATGCTATACTACATGTGTTAGAATATGCATTCATAATTCCAGACTGATAGTGATTAATGTTTTCTTCAGGTAATTGTGAGGGTCAGAAGAAATGTTCAGATGTGTAACCAGGTGTCCATTGAGCCGCAGTCTTGTGACGACTGGGAAATACTGGTAGGTCACAGGGAAATGACTGTGATGTTCCTGCTGTAATCTATATCAGGGAGATGTCATAAATTGTCAGGTCTAGATAAGGTTATTGACTTGGGTACAAGCACAGTTCAAAGTAGATTTTATCTCTCTGACAATATAACCCTACTAAGTTCTGACAGCTTGTGATTTCTTCCTTTTAATGTAGCAAGACTTCTACATTTTTTCCCCGAATATTAGCAGTAGGGGCATTTATACACACAATTGTAAAAATGGTGAATAGGCTTTTGTCTTATCCATATGATGATTTCACATTAATCCATTGAAAAGGCAATATACATGTAAATGTACATTTACTTTGTGATACAGTACAGTATTGATAAAAACATCACACGACATGTTGAAATAAACATATATATGGAGATTTGATGAGGAAACTATTCAAATTTTTGAAATTTTTAATACAGGGAACAATTTGGAATTATAAGAATCAAACATTCTTTATGAAGAATTTATTGATGTGTAAACTCTGAAAATTTTATTCACAAACTTAAAACCTCTATGCACTTTTAATCAGTGTGTGAGTAAAATGTCCAGAATTTATTCATCAATAAATTTTTCAAAAAGAATGTTTAATCCTATAGTAAACATAATTGATATTATATCAAACACGATTAAAATCATATTAAACATGATTAATATTATAGTCCTGTTTCTTCCTCAGGAAAAGCATGCCAGCTATGTTGAGTCCCACCTCCTGGACCAGGTGAGGGTTATCTGGTCCGGCCTAGTCTTACCTGTGTGGGTGGAAAGAAGCATCTGTGTCTACCTGAAAGTCAGTAAGTTTGGTTTAGGAGCCATTGATTTAGATTGCCATGTACATGAATATATAGGAAAACATTATAAAATTGACACATTTATTAATACCTTTGTTACTGCATGTATATACAATGCTTGTATGTACATGTTTAATCACTTCATGCAGTTATATGTAATTTTTAAGAATTGAATTTTCACTGTATAATATGCAATGATAGCATATTGCTGGATATGATTCAAACATCACGACAGTCAACTCATATTATCTTGTAGCAGTGACAAACCCAGCGGAGGACTGTGTATTACTAGTCCCTGACACGGAAGTTGTTGTATCGCCTAAAGTTCGAGGGACTGCTGTCAAAGACTCTAAACCAAAAAAACCAAATTCTTTGCCAGCAAGAGAGCTGGAGGAGTTCAAACCTAGGTTCTCGGGTGAGGACAGTTCAGACTCCAATAGTTCTCTGTACTCTTCTGGTCACAGAGTTTCTCCATCAAAATGGAGCTGGAAGGAATGGGTGCCATGGCTACTGGGTGTGCAGAACACCTCCAACAAGATCCAGGATCCTGACATAAGAGACTTTGAAAAAATTCGCAAAAAGTCAGTTGATTACAAGGGGAGTGACACGATCCCTGAAGGACTAAATTTCACATTTAGGGTTCAGCCTTGTAGGGCAAGAAATGTGACCAGAAAAGGGAAGATTGAGGACCCCACAAGTCCTTCTCCCAGTATGGATCACTGTAATGAGTGTAATTTCTTGCAACAGCCAGCAGTTGTGTTTGTAAATGCAGAAGACATCATTGAACAGACTGGAAATATGAACTTACATATACCTGGGATGTTTTTGGCTAGACTTTCAAAACTACTTTCACCAAAAATACAAATGACAGAAATGGAAAAAGAATTGAATGCAGAGAAATCCAAAGGAATTCAGAAAACAGTCCCATCCCCAAAGTCAGAGACTACTGGAGCTCCAGCTAAAGAGAAGGATCACTTGACACAGTGTATTGTCCGAGTAGTTGTACTAGACAGAAAGAAAACCAACACAAATGAAAGCTGTGAAGAAATGCTACAAAAAGTGACCCAAGAACAGCCATTATTGTGCCATCATGTGATTGTATCCGACACTTTACGCAGACTGATGAAGTTGGATGCCACCAGTTGTGTTTGGTTGCAGACGATATCCGCATTTCCTGTTATGCCAACCTCCTATCAAGTTCATCCAATGGGAAGTCTAGTATGTGTCAATTTCATCCAATGGGAAGTCTAGTATGTGTCAATTTCATCAAATGGGAAGTCTAGTATGTGTCAATTAAAAATTGGGAGAGTTTTTTTGTGAATGTAAAAATGTTGTATATCTACTGACAGTAATCCAAACAGGTTTTGCATTTAATGCTTTTGAAATACGAAGGAGAAGACTGGAACATGCATACATTACATTTAGTGTAGGAGGACCACATATAGAAAGTAATATGATTTATGTATGTTCATAAATTTTTCAGCCACATGGTTTCACAAGTCAAATGGTGGAGATGGCTTTCAGAAAGTGGATAACAGTGGCCACAACTGTCAAACTTCCTTTGGTTGTTTTCAGTGGAATCATCATCAAGTTTCCTCTCTTCAAAGGTAAAACATGTACAAGCAGTTATTTTGTGTTTTCATTTTAGTTCTGTGGAATAAATTTCTTAGTCCTAAAGACCTCTCTCTTTCTGGTCCCTTGCTCCATTTGTTCTTCAAAGTATTTTTGTGACTTTATCTGACTGTTTAATCTATACATTTTTTTTTAATACCAACAATGGTTTTGAAGTAAAATTTGTAAAGTTTTGATATATAGATATAAATCTTGTTCACGAAGTCACTCCATATTCTCAGAAAGGAAATGTAATAATTGACATCAACATCTAGTTTGTGATTAATGATATCAACATCTAGTGTGTGATTAATGATATCAACATCTAGTGTGTGATTAATGATATAAATATCAAGTGTGTGATTAACGATATCAACATCTAGTATGTGATTAACGATATCAACATCTAGAATGTGATTCATGATATCGACATCTAGTATGTGATTAATAATATCAACATCTAGTGTGTGATTAATGATATCAACATCTAGTGTGTGATTAATGATATCAACATCTAGTATGTGATTAATGATATCAACATCTAGTATGTGATTAATGATATCAACATCTGGTTTGTGAATTATATCAACATCTAGTATGTGATTAACAATATCAACATCTAGTATGTGATTAATGATATCAACATCTAGTATGTGATTAATGATATCAACATCTGGTTTGTGAATTATATCAACATCTAGTATGTGATTAATGATATCAACATCTAGTGTGTGATTAATGATATCAACATCTAGTATGTGATTAATGATATCAACATCTAGTGTGTGATTAATGATATCAACATCTAGGGTGTGATTAATGATATCAACATCTAGTATGTGATTAATGATATCAACATCTAGTATGTGATTAATGATATCAACATCTGGTTTGTGAATTATATCAACATCTAGTATGTGATTAATGATATCAACATCTAGTGTGTGATTAATGATATCAACATCTAGTGTGAGATTAATGATATCAACATCTAGTATGTGATTAATGATATCAACATCTGGTTTGTGAATTATATCAACATCTAGTATGTGATTAACGATATCAACATCTAGAATGTGATTAATGATATCAACATGTGATTAATGATATTGACATCTAGTATGTGATCAATGATATCAACATCAGATATATTCATGTGATGGATCACAAAGGGAGATGGGGTGTGTTTTGCTTAAGCTTTAGGGACATACTTATAGCTGTCCACAAACACATGTGATTACATATACAGTTATATTGTTAAAATATAATGCGTTTTTTTTTTTTGCAGATACAGATATGGAGTTCCAATTTGTCTTCCCAGATGGAACTTTCCAAGTTCAAGACAATCCTCCATACTCTATTGTACACCAGGGCAACATGAATGATATTCCGTTAACTTTGAACCGACAGGACAGTCACAATCCACCAAAATGGCCAGTCCTTCCAATGCTGCAGTATACAAATATTGATACCATAGATACTATGCTTCCCAAGATTCAACTCACTGATTTAGGGTATGGTCTTTTAAAACTTGTCCGAAAATCAACTTAAAAGTTTAATGTGGAAGTTAGTGTCTTTGTGTCTTTGTAAGCAACTAAGCCAGTGTGGCTACAGGGATGCTCAAAAATTATATGTACAGGGTATGTTAAAAATTGCTTCTTCTTAATTGAAGTACCAGTACCATGTGGGTTATGATTATGTCAAGACTGTTCTGCATTGTATTCATCTCTGTTCTGTATGAGAGATCCATTTTTGATTTCCCACCTGTAGATACATATACATCATCTAGTGGATCTCTGTTTTAGAGGTGTGAAGGAATATGTATCCAAAGCTTTAGCTCACTTAGAGATCTGCCTTGGAATCAAACCTTTGGCTGAGAGTATGTTCAGGGTGACCACCCCAGGGCTATATAATGGAATGCTCCTCATCACCGGAAGTCGAGGTAGTGGAAAGAGCTCACTGGCGAAAGCATTGTGCAGAAAAATGGCTGAGAAGGAAAACCTGGCTCGAATCTTTCACGTCGAATGTAAACCACTCAGAGGTGTGCAGTACTTGAAGTCACTTTTTCATTTTTGAGAATTTTGATGTCCGTAGATGAATTGGTGAGATTTATCTGAGGTGATAGAAAAAGTTCTCATGAAGAATTTTGTAATACATGTACATGTATGTACCATATATTTTCAAAATTTCTCATTACTGTTTTAAAGAACAAAAATTGGCTTAGGGGGTTGGGGGGGATTTGAAATGTGACAAAATCATTTTTTGATGGGTCTAGACAAAAATAATGCAGGGCAAATAGTTCCCTACATACAGTAAACAGTGATGAACGAATTCAAAGTTTGATAGGGATGAAGCTAATATTGCAGAAATTAAGTGTTGTAAATCATGAGTGATTTACAGGACGTGAATATTCATCTGATGTAGGTTTTGACTACAATTATTTTTAAGATATACACGTATACTCCGTTATATACATGTATTATTTCACATTTTAAGGGAAAGTAAAATATTGTTTTTGAATGATTTAAATCAAAATAAGTGTTTATTATTAAATAATGATGAAAGTGAAGTAGATCAATTCATATGACTGGTAAATGATTAAAAGCTGACCTTTTTGCACATAATACTTTTTTGTTGTTCGTAAAAATAAGAAAAATCCAATTTTTTTAAAATGTGTGCAGTAAATGATTTATTTTATTTTATATTTTCATAAAGAGAAACTGTATGTAATTTTTTACCAAGAGATATGTATGAAAAATATAATTTCTTTTAAAGATATTTTTAATAAAACATGCTCTTCCCATAAACTTCAATGTAAAATTGTAGGTGAAATGAATCAAGCAGTAATCAAAATTTTGAAAATTCCTATGGTGAATTATTTTATTTCATGAACCTTTCAAAATGATACCATGATTACAAAAATCCCACCATAAAAATCCCACCATAAAAATCCCACCATCCATTTACTAGATATGGAAAATGGTTGTTATACATTAAATGCCTTTATGTATACAACATCTATAGTATTTAAGTTTGTGTACAATATCTACAATATTTAAGTTTGTGTACAATATCTATAGTATTTAAGTTTGTGTACAATATCTACAATATTTAAGTTTGTGTACAATATCTACAGTATTTAAGTTTGTGTACAATATCTACAATATTTAAGTTTGTGTACAATATCTACAGTATTTAAGTTTGTGTACAATATCTACAGTATTTAAGTTTGTGTACAATATCTACAGTATTTAAGTTTGTGTACAACATCTATAGTATTTAAGTTAAGTTTGTGTACAATATCTACAGTATTTAAGTTTGTGTACACAATATCTACAGTATTTTAAGTTTGTGTACAATATCTATAGTATTTAAGTTTGTTTTACAATATCTATAGTACCAGTAATTTCAAGTTTTCTCAATTAAAATTTTTTTTCTTACAGTATTATTTTGATACTGGTACATGCTGTTTTAGGTTATCAAACATACTTGAATTACATTTTCATTTCTCTTAGGAAAACGCCCAGACAGCATACTGAAGTATTTAGAAGAGGTGTTTGATGAGGCGATTTGGAGGCATCCGTCTATAATTCTATTGGATGATTTAGATCATGTGGTTCCAGCTCCTACTGGTCCAGAAGCAGAACTTAGTGGGGAGGCCATTTATGGGGCTAGAATTGGTGAAGGTATGACACCTACTACATGTACCTCCAAATGGATTTGTTTGTTTTGTAACCATGGTGTGCAGTAATACATGTGAATGCTGAATCAATGTACAGATTATTTGTTGATTAATTTTATTGCTATTCATAGGTTTTAGAGAGAAAGTTTGTGAATATCATACTTTAGTTATTTAAATTTTCATTTATAGATAATTGATTATCATCAATATAAAGATCCATGTGGACTTTCGTAGATGTCCCCCATTAAGATGCCATACTCCTATCAGCTTTTATCATATGTGTCAATACTCCTAAACCTTTTGAATTGTGTACAATTCACCAGCTTTTAAACTTTTTGATAATTTTTTTTATATGTTCCCACTATTAATTGATCCCGTTATTCTGATTATAGATTAAGAAAGCATTGATGCTTGATAATTTTTTTTATTTTGAATATTGGGCTTGGACAATATAGATATTTACTACATGTATTAAACTATCCATATATGGTCACAGCTTATGAAGTTTATATTGCAAGTGTTCTCCCATGAATTAATTAAACCACTGGACTTGCAAATTCTGTAATCTATTAAAAATGTTGAACCTCATCCTTACAGTTCTGTAAAAAATTCAAGAAATCTTGACCTATCATTAAATTGTAAATTAACAGGATTGAATTATTCCATTTGTGAACTGCCTTTTTTTTTCAGATGAAAATGCAGGGCCTTTTTCAGTACCTTTACATATTTGTTTTGAGGTTTAAACATGATTGGAAGAGTTATTGCCCTTGGAATAAGCGATCTGCTCTTGAATGTTAGAATATTTTAAAACTACGTGTATAAAATGTTCCTTTGCCTTTTTAGAAAAAATGATGGAGTATGTGAAATAAATATGCAATGTATGAATAGGTTAAGAATTTGAACAGTTGTTGCAGTTCGATCTCTTCAAAATATTCAAAAATTCATCTTTGATCTACTAAACATATACAAGTCACTGGAATTAATTTTTTAAAAATCATTTTATGAATTATGAATCATCAAAATTTTATCACAAAACAAAAAAAATCTTTAAAAATCTTATGAAGATACCAGTATATCATTATTTGAATACATCATGGCTTCCAATTTGCAATATGACATAATCTTTATCACAACATTGTATGTTATGCACTCCACTCAAGAACGGAACGAAATAAGTTGCATCAATTAAAGAACAAGATTTATTTAGGGTCTTAAAACTAGCTGTTATTTGACTGGATATTTTTTTTTTAAAAATGAAAGCTTTTGGCATAAAAATATTACAAAAATGCATTGTGATGTTAAGATCTATGACACAATATTCATAACATACATTTTGATGTCAAAAGTAGGTCATTTTAGCTAAAGTAGGTCATTTTAGCTAAATTCGGTCACGTTTTCTGTAACATAGCTAAAAGTGTGAACTATTTTCGAAATTTGATAAAGAACACAACCCTCAGTTTGATATTTATGCCCCCCCCCCCCTTTCAAAGAAGAGGGGCATATTGCTTTGAACCTGTTGGTTGGTCGGTATGTTGGTTGGTCGGTATGTCAATCGGTCGTTATGTCTGTCAGTAGACCATATGTTGTCTGCTCAATATCTTGAGAACCACTCACTTGATATTAATTTTATTTCATATGTGGGTTGGCTATAATTTATGACTCCTATTAATTTTGAGGTCACATAGTCGAAGGTCAAGGGTCAATCCATTCTGGACATAGGAAGATATTGTTCGCTCAATATCTTGAATTGTTTTGGCACTATCATACATGTTATAACCTTTTTCAATTTCGCACCACAGGGGCATAGGTCATGCTTTTGATATTTTGTTTCTCAATAGATTTAGTATGGATAGTAATGCATCCTTTTTGGATAGGGTACTGTGCTCATATTTAGATACTTTGTAACAAATGTCAAAATATGACATTTTCCCACAGAACTCATTAACAGTATGGGTTGGAATACTCTGTATGTTCTTCCACATCTTCGCAAGCCAAGTGTCTGATTTGCTTAGTCTCATCTCGAGGGCATGTGAATCGGACACTTTTAGTCTCATTTCGAGGGTAAGTGAATCGGACACTTGGCTTGCGAAGATAATTCTTCCATCTTTTAGCTCCATTGAAGAGATGTAATATAGTTAAATTAAGTTTGAAATCTCTTCTTTCTATTCATAATTGAGATTATGCCTGAAATGGAAAATAACAAGGCCATTTATGCATAAAGCGAACTTATTTCTTTTCAAAATTTTCATTCATTGTATATTTACTTCTTAGTTATTAGAGACATACTTAGAAAAGAAATTTCCAATGGCAGTGGTATTGCTGTCATAGCAACCAGTCAGTCACGGACGTCCATTCACCCATTACTGATCACATCCAGAGGGACTCACTTTCTACAAGAACTGATACGAATTGACCCACCAAACAAGGTATTTAATAGAGTACTCTTTCTAAAATGTACAAAATTTGCTTCCACATGTATAATGTTAATTAAACAATGTTATTATTCATTGTGCATGCATGTACTTTTAGACGATATTGTATTGAAGGAACATACATGTATGGTCATGTTATGTGTGTTCATCTCCTACTTCTACTGTCAATTGTCAGTGATTTTTTAAAACCCATTTTAGCTCTGAATATCAGCCCTTTTCCCTCCTAAAAATTACAATTTCCCCCCCAATTTAACTTGCACTTTTCCCAATAATAAAAACTGGTGAAAAACGTATTTGTTAAAAAATAAGTTCAATGTGAATAGTTTATGTACGACATGAGAAAGACACATCAATTTTAGATGATTTAGAAAGAATAGTAGAAAATTTTAACAGCTTAAAGAAAAGAAAGTTAAATAAAAGAAGAATGACATCAATTTGTGTTTGAATTCTTGTTTGATATGATATATTTAGCATGTTTACAATAATGTTTAGGTTTTTCCAATTTGATCAAAATATTGACAATTTTTCCCAATTCGAAAGCCACAGGACTCTTTTGAAAAATGTTTTAAATTATCACTGATTAGATTCAGGAGTATATAAGTATGTAAACCTCACACTCATTATACATGTATGTTTTCAATAAATCAGAAATACAAGGTTTCTACAAAGACAACCAGTTTACTCCACTATCAAACTACAAGAGTCCTATTTACCGTGTTGCTTTTTTTCCCGCGGGGTGACAAATTTGACTTATTTTAGAAGTTGGATAGCTTTCTGCTAAAATTTCATTCACCAAATATGCACCTAATTGTGATTTCAGTATTTACAAGAAAGATAACTTTTTTTTTCTGCCAAAATTTATTCCGTTAAAATTTTTAAGCATACCTTTGAGCCATCAAATCGCCAAATTTTAGACCCACAGAAAAAAATCCATGCTATATAGTATCTTTTCTCAGATTTATTTTTCTGAAAACAAAATGTGAAAAATACTGAAGTTCAACTTTGTGAGTGAATTGTTGAAAACTTGCAAATGTTTGTTGTCACAGATGTACCTGTCAGCTTTAAACATGCAGTGTTTCACACCTTTTCTCTTTCTCTTCAGAGAAAAAGACAGGAAATCTTTACAGCAATTATCAGGAATAGACACATGGTGTCACATCAGACTTTGGAACAGTTGGATCTGAATGTGATCCTGGGGAGAACGGAGGGCTATGTAGCCCAGGACCTGGAGAATCTTGTCAGTCGAGCTATCCATGCTCACACAATCATGCAAGGTAGAGATGCACTCACAATTTACTCTTTTTTCAAAGTAACCAAGTACAACATTTTTTTAAGTAACCAATTACAAATATTTTAAGTAAACAAGTGCAAAAATTTAGGCTAGAATTTCATATTCTTCCAGTCATATTGAATTAAAGGTTGTTCAAAGACAGAAATATGCAATTTGTTCACTATACAAACCTTATTTACTTTGCTGCCATACAGGGCATCAGTGTTTTATCTTACATTTATAAACCAAGATGCTGTGACCAAAACAAACTTGGGTCATAAAGCATCACAACTTTTCAACATAGGATTATATTATTATCAAAATATGCATGACATAATGGTTAATCTGACAATATTGAATTGACAATTGTGTACTTGAGCACTTCCACTTCCATATGAACTATTGCCCATTGGATCATTTGAAGATTGATTCCTCTCAATTTCATTGGATACATTATAATATGTGATATTTTGTATGCAACAATTATGGAATGTATACATTCTTTTGACACAGAAAAGTGGGTGTCATAGTGTTTGTTTTTGTGTCTGGCTGAGAATGTCTGACCAACAGGTGTACTTGTATTTAACCTCTTGATCCCTGTGATATATTACCTGAGATAATCATAGTTTCCAACAATCCCACATCCTTATATCCATGTATGTGCTGAAAATCCATTGAAGCCACTGACCAATTTTTTTTCTCAGATTAAAAACAATTTTAGGGTCACAAATTTATATGTACTGTTACATGTAATAATGATTACTGGAATGAAAATAGCCATAGCTATATTAACCATGCTGCATGAAACAGCCAAGGATATTCTACTCTTATTCATGATGTCTTCCCTTTTCTAGGGGGAGGGGGAGACATATTGTTTTTGTACTTTTTGTCTGTTCGTCCATCTGTCTGTTACAAAATGCCTTGTGAATGCTTCTTCTCCTGTATGGCTTATTGGATAGACTTGAAACTTTGTACAGTGTTTTATTGTCATTTGTAGATGTGCATATTGTCAGAATGTAAGGATCCAATTATTTTTTTATATGTTATAGTTGATCTGAGAGGGGTGGAGGATGTAAAATATCTTGTTTACACTTTTCCTCCTATATGGCTTATCTGTTAGACTTGAAACTTTGTACAATGCTTCATTACCATTTGTAGATGTGCATTTTGTCCGGACAGGAGGATCCAATAATTTTCCTAAAAGCTATAATAGATCTAAGAGGGGTGGAGGGTGTAAAATAGCTTGTGAACACTTTTTTTATAGCACTTATTGGATGAGCTTGAAACTTTGTACAATGTTTCATTCTCATTTGTAGATGTGTATATTGTTGAGATCTGAGGATCCAATTATTTTTCTGAAAGCTAAGAGGGGTGGAGGGTATAAAATTAGCTTGTGAACCCTTCTTCTACATGGCTTATCCAATAGACTTCAAACTTTGTACAATGCTTCATTGCCATTTTCAGATATGCATATTGTTAGGACAGGAAGATCGAATTGTTATCCTTAAAGTTATAGTGGATCTAAGAGGGGTGGAGGGTGTAAAATAGCTTGTGAACACTTCTCCTTTATGGCTTAATATCAGAAAGCCTAGAAATTTTGCACAATTCTTCATTTATATCATTTAATTATGTTCACATTGTTCTGACCCAGGGATCTAATATATTTTCATACAATTTACAGTAGGTCAAAGAGGATTGTTTTATAGTGGGGTTTTTTTCATGTACAAGGGTATGGTCACCTTCCTACTGGTACTTCAGCATAACAGTCATTATTTTTGTATCATATACAACAATAACACTGGTCACATCGATGATGTTGAATCTTTTCTCCATCTTTTTTCTCAATGCACAAAGTGCAATTCATGTCTATGTTCCTGCATGCTCATGCTTTCTCCTCCATACCATTGCAGTGCATTAAGGGGAGGCGGTGTAATGTGGCAATTTGGGGAGCTTGGGAGACATTTGTTTTTAACATAGACAAATTATATTTTCTGATAGATGCCTCATGAGCTTCAGATGTGGGAGTTGTCTAGTTTTCACTCAGTACATCTGTCCATATTTTTTGTGATTGCAGATTCCTTTACATACTTTACACATGTGCAGATGTATACAGCAAGTATACATGACTTTCTGTGAAGGGCTGTTTTTGAGTTACAAATATGACTTTAATAATAAAATTGTTCATAATTGTGGTGCACTGCATTGTCAGCACTATAAATATATTTCTCTAAAAAGCTACCAACAATAGTACATGTAATATAATGATTTTGTAATATTCTTGAGCAACATTCTTGTGTGTAGACTTAATATTGTATGTAAAATTTAATTGAATGTTGATGTGCAATGGATGTTGTAAACAAATGATTATGTAATTAACAGTGATACCGTGTAAGGTAAAAAAAAAAAAAAAAAAAAAAGGCTTATAAGCACAAAAACAACAAAAAGAGGTCAAAGCACACTGTCAACTTATGTCAATGTTTTGTGGACATTTTTTTGTGAGTAGAAGAAGTCGACAGTAACAGACCTCAGATATGATAGGGAGTATTGGCATATTATATACCATATGTCAAAGTAACTTCTCTTTGTAGTGGTGCAGAAATTTGCATGTTGTCTTGAATTATTCCACAGTTTTACAAGTTATTGGGAATGTCTTAGATTACAACTTTTCCAATGATATTGAAGGAAACACTTTGAAATTTGTTGTATTCAAATTTTCTTGTTCTTAATTGAATCTATGCACCAAATTGTAAATCTCCATCTGAGATGTAGAGAAAGAGTTGTGGGTGCTTTAGGGGAGTTAGCTAGGCTCTACTGACATGCTGAGCTAATTTTAGTTCTGTACTTACTACAAAAGTGTTGTTATTGCAAGGAATGCTAGACAAACAGAAGCATCTCTCCATCAAATAATGTATCTGTGTCACATCTGCTTGTACTGTGTGTAGACAGAAACTGGGTGATTTTTTTATCATTTGATCTTTTGAACACATGTGTTGAATTGGAATCTTACTTTGATTTATAAGAAAATGAAAAATAAATGATTATATAATATTGTTTTTAAAAAATACTCTCATGAAACACAATTTAACCATTACTCTGGCAAAATCTACTAAAAATTGCCAATTTTTAAAAGTCCTTTTCTTTACAACTGCACATGTGTAAAAAAAAAAAAAAAAAAAAAAATTAAGCTAAACCACATGTTTATACATAGTAATATTGAGCAGCTAGGAAGGCCTGCGCTAAAATTGTTAATTTTGTGATCCCAAAGGTAGAGATTCTGACTCCAGGGCTGGGCCAAACGTGGTATATATATTTATGTGTAAAACATTTAAATAACATCTTTTTTAATGCTGTTAATTCTAAATTGAAACTAAATGAATATTTAGAATGAGCAGATTAGCCCTTTACCAAAATTGTAAATTTCATGATCCAAGGATTAGGGGTTTTGGTATCAGGATGGGGCCAAAATGGTCAGTGATTAAATGTGTTACATTGTAACAATTGAACATTTTTAATTTCTTGATAACTAACATTCTGGAATAGTTCTTATCAGATTTGGTATGAGGCATCTTTTAGATTTAAGAGAGACATAAATGGTAAATTTAGGACTCCTCCACCCTTGGGCCTTATAGGGGTGAGACAAAAATTGACCAGTGTTCTAAAATTATCTCTACAACCATACATGTGTAAGAAAAACTAAATGCATATAGTGACGTAGAGCAGGAAAGTCTCTACCAAGATTTTAAATTTCATGATCTCCGGGGTAGAGGTTCTGACTCCAGGGTGGGGCCCAAACTTGATATATATAGTGTATATGTGTAAAATATTTTAAAGATATCTTTTTTTAAGGCTATTGATACTAAATTGAATCTAAATACATTTTAGATATTATGAAGGAGTAGGTAGTCCTTTACCAAAATTGTAAATTTCATGATCCTAGGGGTAAGGGTTTTGGTTCCATGGTGAAGCCAAAATTATGATAGTGATTATTGTCTTTATCATTTGAAAGACTTAATTCTTTAAGTTTGCTGATACAGTATAAAAACTAAATTCATATTTAGGAAAAGCATAAAAGGATGTACCAAATTAGTGAATTTCGAAACCCCATGCAGGGTTTTGTCTCTAAGACGGGTCCACATTAGTCATATTGAAAGCATTGTAAACATATGTAACAGACGCAACTTGCAAATTATGATGTGATAATCTTTGCTGGCGTTTTTTTTCCATCAAGACGTCAAAATACATAAGGTCCCTTTTTGTATGGGACAATCTCATACATGTATTTATATGTGTGTGCACACATGCAAGCAGGTAATCGCGCATCTAAAGATCGGAACATAATATACACATTATGGAAGTCAAAAAATTATTACAAACATAATCACATTAATTAATATGATGTAATTACATGACTACATGTATTTCTATAATTTTCTATAATTATTAACTTTGCTGAAGTAGACAAGAACCCAGACCAGTCAGCAGACAGTCCCCAGCCAGAGATGGTCCTGACCCAGGAAGATTTTGTCGAGGCCATGACAGGGTTCACACCAGCATCTATCAGGAATGTGCCGCTGCACGAGGCGGGGGAGTTGGGATGGGATGATGTTGGAGGGCTTACAGATGTCAAAAAGACACTAAAGGAAACTCTGATGTGGCCCTCCAAGGTTTGTAGGTTACACTGGCCTATTTCAAAGTTTGCAAGATTTACCATAACTTCAATATTTACGTACATATTTTTTATGCCCTGCCACAAAGTGGTCAGGGCATATAGTTTTACCTTGTCTGTCCTTCTGTAACACTTAGTTTTCTGGACTTTTTTTATAGACATCTTGAGATATTGAATTGATATTTTGTATGAGGGTGTATATCTATGAATTACAGATCGAGATTCAGTTTTGTTCTAGTTAGTTGATATTTGATGGAGTTGTGCCCCTTTAACTTAGAAAAATTACTGTTACAACCAGTTTTCCAGACTTTTTTTCTAAATGCCTTGAGATATTGAACTGATTTTTTTGTATGCAGGTGTATATTGATGAGTTACAGATCGAGTTTGAGTTTTGTTCTGGTTTGTTGATTGTTTATGGAGATGTGCCCCTTTAACTTAGAAAAATTACTGTTATGACCAGTTTTCTGGACTTTTTTTCTAAACTTAGCAGCCCTAAAATTCCTGAAAAATCCTTTTAAAAATTTTAGTTTTGCTAAAATTCCTTAAAAATGTTGAAACTAAGGGCATTATAATGCAAAATATAGGCATAAAAATATTCACATTATTATGCTTTTATTTTGTGTTATAATGCCTTTAGTTTATGCTACATGTATAATCCTTTCTCTTACATTAAAATTCCTTAATGGCTTTATTTACATTATTAATCCTTTATTTGCATTATCATGCTTTAAAATCGGCATTATTACTTCTTCCTTTCATGTTGTTATGCCTTTGTTTCACATTAATATGCAATTGTTTTGCATTTTTACGTCTTTGTTTTGTGTTGTTTCATTATAACAAATTTGCTTTAGGAGGTATGCTACACCAGAGAAATTTGATGTAGATGAAAAGTGAAGGATATATGTACAACAATATTTTGAAGTTGAAAATTTTCAAATTTACTTTATTTTGTCGAAAAATACAGTTTTAGTAGAAGGTAATCTGAAAAAAAATTTAAAACCCCTGCTAGACTCGAACCTGCGACCTACAGTTCAGCAGTCGGTATTCTAACCTACTTAGCTACTCGGCTAGGTATTTAACTGGAATAGGAAAAGTCAAATATTGCTGATATCGATTTTTTCATCCATGTTTTTAAAGGAAGTCAGCCATTATGACAATGTAGAGTACGACCTTAATGTTATTATGCCATTCTTTTGCATTATAACACCTACACCTATAGAAATATCTTTATGACTTTTAAGTAATTCTAATAGGCAATAGCAGACATATAATTATTCTGCATATGATTGCAGATTAAGAAGTCTGATTTTAATTAGATTGATAACTCAGGTGTTAGAACACTTTTAAAATTGTCAAGAGTTCAGACAGGGTTCCAGGATTAGATATTAGTTAAAACACTTTTCAAGAGTTCCAACAGGGATCCAATATTTAATAATTAGTTGTTATTATTGTCAAGAGTTCAGACTGGGGTCGGGGTTGGATATTAGAGTTGATTATTGTTGAGAGTTCAGACTGGGGTTTGGGTTGGATATTAGATTTGATTATTGTCACGAGTTCAGACTGGGGTCTTGGTTGGATATTAGATTTAATTATTGTCACGAGTTCAGAGGGGTTGGATATTAGATTTGATTATTGTCGTGAGTTCAGACTGGGGTCGGGGTTGGATATTGGATTTAATTATTGTCACGAGTTCAGACAGTAACCTCATGGGCTTGATTATTACATAGTTTGAACACTTGTCAAGAGTTCAGGCAGTGGCCTTAGTATGGCCTGTTACATGTCTTCCATGTGATAATCCCTGTAATTAACCGTCATTGTTTATACAGGAGGTATATTAACTTGTTTTACTATCCACAGTATCCCATGTTATTCTCCTCCTGCCCTCTGCGACTGCGGTCCGGTTTACTCCTGTATGGAGCCCCAGGGACAGGAAAGACATTATTAGCTGGTGTTGTGGCCAAAGAGTGTGGTCTCAACTTCATCAGTATCAAGGTAAACATAGGCCACATACAGCATTGTATGTACCACATCCCTCCCTACTGAATCGCAAGGGGATTTCATGATTAAAGTAATATTGGTTATTCAAGCAATATATTCATGTATACTGTACAAATTGAAAGCGAATTTTGTTGCATTGTTTAGAATAAAATACCCAATGCATGAAAAAAATCCATTCAGAATAAGGTATACCAAAGAAGAATGTATTACTAAATGAGTCAATGGTTTTTAATCTATTACCAGGGGCCAGAGCTTCTCAGTAAATATATTGGTGCTAGTGAGCAGGCAGTCAGGGACAACTTTGTACGGTAAGACAAGTAAGAGTTATCTTTCATTTCCCTGTGATTATCTTTTTCTTGATGTTTGATAATTTCCAAGAGTTTGTAAATACTTTGTAGAGCTCAAAGTGCCAAGCCATGCATTCTCTTCTTTGACGAATTTGATTCCCTTGCTCCCAGGTAATATACAGATGTGGTATATATTCTTCCTCACTGGTATATATTGAATGTAAAATTTCATGTGTGTTGGTACAGTAGTTTCAAATACTTTTATCTGATAATATACTGTAGGCGTGGCCATGACAACACAGGGGTAACAGATAGGGTTGTGAATCAGCTGTTGACCCAGTTAGATGGGGTGGAGGGCCTAGAGGGTAAGTAAAACACCTGTTCCTCTTCATGGATTCAGATCAGCATCATCAACAATTACGTTTAGCAGAATAAATGAACCTGAACCAGCACTTTACCTGAAAACTTTACTTATTGACCACAGAGCACTTAAGACCAAATAAACATCTTGACATTTTTTTCACCTTTTAAACAAGCACACAGAGGAGTGAATTTAAATTTGTCATTTGGAGTGATTATAAGATGGATATTGACATACGGTCATTAGAATCTGACAGCGGGGAACCAATGATTCTGGTCGACAGGAAATAAGTTTGTAAAGCAGTGGTGAAGTTGAGTGGTAGTGTGTGTCAAAGCATGTCCGGCTATCATTTATACAGATTTATATTTAGATGAAAAATGCCTCCTTTACAAACCTTTGATGTAATTGGATCCACCTGTTCATAGTGTTACATTTTATTGAACATAATTACTTTATTATAAAACTGAATAATGATGGAAATGTGTTAATTGCTGGAACCAAGTCTCCATAAAGGTAGAGGGAAGTTATTTTTTATGCAGATGACTGCTTTTTAGATTGGCACAGTTGATATGAGAAATAGAAATTTATCAACTTGAAGGCAGTGGTGCTGTCGATATATCGATACAAATTGAACAGCATTTCTACAGTAAACACAAACTAATATATAGTACAGATGGCTTTTAATAACACAGTCCCTCATTTATTTGAATTTAGAGAAGACATACTGTAGAGATGTTGTATAATATAGCTCTATACCGCATTGTCAGTTTTTTTGTTTACTGGTAATGTGCTCTTTAAAGAATAGCAGAATGTTGTTGATATTCAACCTCTGAATGACAACCAATGGAACGTAACTATAGGAATAATTCTCAATGTCGTGTTCCTGTGTATATAGTCCTGCTGATATCCTGGCCAGGGGTCAAATCATAGATAGTGCACTTTTTTCCGTAGACAATACAATACAAAATTTCAGCTATTAAAAATGTTGATTCATTGAAGTGATACATGTATTCCAATCTGTAATTGTTTTAACAGGAAACATGTGGTGTTCCTTTCTTGTTTTATTTTTTACATTTGCACATTTAATGAGAAGATTAACCGGGATATATTGCATATAAAGAATTTAGATAATCAACATTGAAGAAAAAAGGGTATCTGTTGGCGTGTGTGGACTTTGTTATAAAAGTGTCGTCTTTCTCAGAACTCTGCTTGTTAACAAAATTATATATACCTTGGACTATTGTAATATAAAGAGCAACAGGAGAATCCATTCAGTAGGCAATGTTTGAGAAATAGGTATTGTTTATGAATTCAACAAGGCGACGCCATTGAACTAATTAGGGTCAGTTTCTGTCATGAAATGTAACAAAAAAGTGATTAACATTAACTGTTAATGATAAAATGATCCTCAAATGATGTAATGTAGCAATATTAAGCAAAATTGTGTCCACAATTGATACATGTATAACGGTATCATTATAATTACAACTTCATCTACTAATCAATTATATCATGTTTGAAAATGTAGCATTTATCAACATCAAATTCTCCCACTAATGATATACTGTACAAAGGGACAGTGTCAGCCACGTATGATTGGCAATGTATTTATATCTTTATATTGTTTGCAGTTTTGTCCACTAATGCTTTACTATATCACTGATAGTGGATTTTCTTTTATACCATAATCTTATAAGAATCACTACAAGGTTTTAATGACCACATTTTTACAGTTTTTGATTTGATTTGTAAACAGGTGTGTATGTCCTGGCAGCCACAAGTAGACCTGATTTAATTGACCCCGCCCTTCTCCGTCCAGGAAGATTAGATAAATGTCTTCGATGCCAACTCCCAAATGAGGTTTGAAAAATTTACTTTGGTAGATTTGTGGCATAGGGAAAGGACACAGCTCTGAATATATATCATTCTTATTGTGTAAAACTTCTTGGGGAAGACTTTGTTAGACAAGAGTTATCTCTCTTTAAACACTGTAGCTACATGTAACTGCATATGAAAGATCAGTATGATTTACTTATACAAAGTTTACTATGGAATGTTCACTAAAGATATGCTAGAGAACCTCTGTTTTTATACGCCCTGCCCCCTACCATGTTATATGGGTTTCACTTTGTCCTGTCCATCTGTCCATCAACACATCATTTTGTACCTGTGCAACTGATATCTGTAGTCCAGATTGATTCATTCAATTTTGAGAAAGTTATGGCCATTTGACATGTGTGTAGTTATCTCTCCATGATATTTCTGTACATTTTGCCAGTATTATCCCTCACAAACAACTTTTGTGTGTATGACTGACTGTGTTTTCATCTTAAGGAAGTTGGCGACACCAAAGAAATTTTATATGGATGAAAAATAGAGGATATGTACAACAATATTTTGAAATTGAGAACTTTCAAATTTACATTCTTTAGTTAAAAAATGCAGTTTTAGTAGAAAGCAATCTGAAAAAAATTTAAAACCACTGCTGGATTCGAACCTGCAATCTACAGTTCATCAGGCGATGTGCTAACCTATTGAGCTACTCAGCTAGGCGATGCTTTTTTTAATGAATAGACAAATATTGCTGATATCTTTATTTTCACCCATGTTTTAAGAGGAAGTCAGCCATTATGATGATGTAGATCAAGTACCTCCTTAAGTGTAGATTCAAGTTGGTGACCAAAGAGCTAAATGGTGCTACTCAGATTTGCATTTTGATCTTTATATATACCATAGATATTGATAAAAAAAAAGAAGAGGTTTAATAAAGGAATTTAGTTCAGCCTGTAATCAGGTGAAACATGAATAATGTTGAAACTCGTGTCTTTCCGGTCTTCAGCTATACAACATTTTAAATATGCCCCAATATGGTGAAGCTCAGAGGGAAGTAGAAGTCCATGCATGTACTTGGGACAAGTTTTTCAAATTCAAAGAAACTGCTAGAGATACATATTAGTATGGTTGTACTTAGTCTATCAATTCTTCTTGCTCTTACAGGAGGAAAGGCTAAAAATTTTCAATGCCCTCACAAGAAAAATGTCTTTAGGAAAGACTGTGGACTTGCAATATTTTGCCAGAGAATGTGAACACTTTTCAGGAGCAGACATCAAAGCTTTATTATACAATGCTCAACTAGAGGCCATTCATGAACTCACAGGAAAAGTACTAAAGGGAGAAAACCCTGATATTTTACTTCCTCCTAAGGAAGGAAACAGAAAACAAAGAAGTAGAAGTCCCAGAAAGTCAAAGAGCCAAAAGATGCTGAAAGTAGAGGCAGAACCTCCAAAACTGTCCACAAATAAAAAGATTGCTCACATTCTGAAGTTACAAGACGGTCCTTCTCCTCTCTTAGAGGAAATTGAAGAGAAACTTTCCTGTCAGGTGAGGACAAAATAGTATGGACTGCTGCTAAATTGTTGATCCAAATATTTGTCAAGTGTATTTAGATTTCATGAATTTTTTTTTTACAAAACATACTTTAATTTGATATTCATTTAGAGTCAGAAAACATGTTTTATTTACTAAAATACTGCAAATGGTACATTTTGTACATGTAACTACATATTCAAAATTGTATTGGAAAATTAGGTGGAACAAATCCGAGCTCGACTTATGGTGAATAAGGCCACTGAGCATGTGTCGACAGTGGATTCCATGTTCTCTCCTGTAGCCACCTCCAAAGGTCAGATGATCCAAATCAACCAATCACATCTACTGGCTGCCCTTAAGAAGACACATGCATCTGTTAGTGAGAAAGAGAGAAGGAAATTTCAACATATGTAAGTACCTCATATATATACAAACATATTACAGGTGACTTTCGATGACTTCAACTTCTACAGTATCTCTCGAAGTTCTCCATCTCTTGAAGGGAAATCACAATCTCAATTTTCTCTCTGTATACCTGCGTAGCTGTAAGCAAATTTTTTCTAACTTGATTTCTTGAACTTCCTCTTGAAGTTCTCGTTCTCTCGAAGTACATTGAGATCTCAACTGAAATGAACTACATGTACTGTATATCAGTTGGAACATAAACTTCCAGATTTCTCCCAGGCACCTGATCTCACCTCTGGTGTGTCCAGGGGTCTGTGTTTGCTCAACTCTCTATTTTGTATTGCTTATTGGAGTTATGAGATTGATCACTGTTTGTTATCTTCACCTTTCATCTCCTGAACTCTTATTTGTTATCTCAAAGAAGTTTCTTTTTTTAGCTTGCCTGAGTCAAAGGCTCAAGTGAGCTTTTCTGATCAAAATTTGTCCGTTGTCTGTCAGCGACGTCAGTGTCTTAGGCTTACACATTTTCATCTTTGTCTCCAGAACCACTGGGCCAATTTCAACCAAACTTGGCACAAAGCATTTAGGGCCATGCCCTCTTCAATGGGGAGATAATCACAAAAATGCAAAAATAGGATGGGGTCATTTAAAATTCTTCTCAAGAACCACTGGGCCAGAAAAGCTGAAATTTACATGAAAGCTTCCTGACATAGTGGAGATTCAAGTTTGTAAAAATCATGAAAGTTACAAATGCGAATATATAAAGAAATTCTGTACAAGATCTTCTCAAGAACCACTGGACTAGAGGAGTTGAGATTTACCCAAAAGCTGCCTGATATAGAGTAGATTCAAATTTGTTCAGATCATGGCTCCAGGGGGTGGAGTGGGGTGGGGTGGGGCCAAAATAGGAAATCATTGTTTTACATGCTGATGTATAGGAAAATCTTTTTCTCCAGAACCACTGCGCTAATTTCAATCAAACTTAGAACAAATTGTCATAAGGTGAAGGGGTTTCAAGTTTGTTCTAAAGAAGGGTCATTTCCCCCTTCAAAATGGAGATAATCACAAAAATGCAAAAATAGGGTGGGGTCATTTAAAAACCTTCTTCTCAAAAACCGCTGGGCCAGAGGAGCTGAAATTTATATGAAAGCTTCCTGACAAAGTGGAGATTCAAGTTTGTAAAAATCATTTCCCCTGGGGTTAGGAAGGAGCCACAATAGGGGATCAAAGTTTTACATGTGAATGTATAGGGAACCAAACTTGGACTCAAAGCATCCTTAGATGAAATTTGTTAATATGAAAGGCCATATACGTCTACAAGGGCATATGATGATTAAAGAATTTGTAGTAAAATTTAATAATTAAGTTTGAAAATTGGTGAATTTTTAGTGGTTACCTTTGAAAAGTTTTTTTTTCTGAACCAAGCTGCTTGTATAATGATAGTTTTGCTTAAACTTGTTTATTGCTAGGAATTGCTGCTTAGGCGAGTGATATGGTCCATGGGCCTCTTGTTGGTTTTTTAAAAAAATTATTGTCTGTTGTGCATTAACAATGAACATTTTTATCTTTTTGTTAACTACCATCCCAATTCTTTTCAAATTTGGTATGAAGCATCTTTGGAACAAGGATGACATAAATTGTAAACTGCAGGACTCCTGCACACCTCCGACCTTAAGGGCAGGGCAAAAACTGTCAAAAATTGACCAATTTCTTCAAAAATCTTCTTCTCTGCAAATGCTTATCTGTAAGAAAAACTAAATGCATAGTGATGTAGAGCAGGAAGCCTCTACCAAAGTTGTAAATTTCATGATCCCTAGAGTGTGTAAAACATTTAAATAACATCTTTGGTGCCATTGATACTGAATTGAAACTAGATGGAATTTAGAAAGAGCTGGTAGTCCTTTACCAAAATTGTAAATTTCATGATCCCAGGTGTAGGGGTTTTGTTATCAGGTGGGGCCAAAATGGTCAGTTATTGAATGTGTGAACAATATAAATTTTAAGTTCTTCTTGATAACTACAGATATCATTCCAATTCTTTTCAAATTTGGTATGAAGCAAATTTGAGACAAGGGTGACATGAATTGAAAATTTCAGGACTCCTGCACCCCCGGGGCCTTAGAGAAGGGGCAAAAATTTATTAATTTTCAAAAATCATCTTCTCTACAACCATATATCTGTAAGAAAAACTAAATACAGAGTGATTTAGGATGGGAAGGCCTCTACCAAAATTTTAAAGTTCATAATTCCCAAGGTGGAGGTTCAGACTAAATGGTGGGGCCAAACTTGGTATATATAGTGTATATGTAAAACATTTGAATAATATCTTCTTTAAGGCTATTGATATAGTGTACTAAATTGAAACTAGATAAAGATTTAGAGGGAGTGGAAAGTCCTTTACCAAAATTGTAAATTTCATGATCCCAGGGGTAAGGGATTTGACTACAGAATAGGACCAAAATTATTACAGTGTTTATTGTTTTTATCCTTTGAAAGACTTCTTTAAGTTTGCTTATATGGTATAAAAACTAGGCCTGAATGCATATATCTTTAGGAAAAACAGAAAAGGATGTACCAAAAGTGTTAATTTTACAACCCAGGGTTTTGACTCTAGGACAGATCCAATTACAAATCTTTCAACAATATATAGGCACTTTCGTGGGCATTTAAGTTTTAAGAACACATCTTGTTTTATGCTGTTGCTGAATATTAGAATTTAGCTTAATAGCTATGCAGAACAGAAAATATTTCCTTATAGATTTCATAGTATGATCCTTTTAATACTTGGGTGACTGATGAGGCCTGTGGGGTACTTGTTTTTGTTTGCCGAAAAAATGGAATATAAGCTGTCTTTTATATTCTCCTTTCTTCTGAGAAAGCCACCCCCTTAATAAAATGAAATATAGAAGGTGAAACTATAACACTGTGAATAAATGATAGAGTATATGAATAGAGTTGTGGTGTTGGAAATTAAAAATTTTGTTGCATATAACAAAAAGTTTTCATTTTATTGTGCAGTCATCAAAATTAAAAACCCATACAACTTAAATGCATGATAATGTAGCCTAATTGCCAGCTCACCACAGAGCTTAACCAATGGTAAAAGGACAAAGAATATACATATTTTTATATCGATATCATACTTCCTGTTTAAACAATCATGATGATGTGACATTCCTCCTGAATGATTTTTGTCACAATATGACAGATATTCTGAAAAAAGTACAATTTCCATTACTGCAAATTTTGTAATATTTCAGATTCTTACAGTTGATTATTTACAACTAGTAAGGATTCCTGAATTAGATCTTCAAAACAACTGAGAAAGTCATTGTAGTTCAGTCTATTAAACTGTGCACACTTATATCCTAGTGAGTATTGTCATTGCTAGATGTACATACAATGATTGTTTTGCTGTTTTCCGCCACACTCAACAATTTTTCAGTTATCTTGTGGCGCCCAGTTTTATATTGGTGGAAGAGAGAACCCAGATACAATGTACCTGGGAAGAGACCACCGACCTTCCGAAAGTAAACTGGGAAACTTTCTCACTTACCGGCGCAAGTGGGATTTGAACCCGCGCCGACCAGAGGTGAGAGGCTGTGTGATTTTGAGCGCGATGCTCTAACCACCCCCTGTACATGCAATGACATTTCTGAATTCTTTGTAATGGTTTACAGTTAAGTTCATGGTTCGTTGTGGGTTTTTTTTAATTTCCAGTTCAAAGATAAATGGTTGCATATCTTTAAAGACATTGGAATTTGAAGCAATTCAATCATGGTGTACACTTTCGAATTTTTGTATTTTGGTTGTACAGTAGAACACATTTATGATGAATGCTTCTATAGCAAATTGTTGTTTATAACAAAGTAAGATATTTTCCCCATTGTAAGATAGATAATGGAATTCTAGTATAGAGATACAATTATTTATATGATTTGTAGTTGACCTAATGTGGTTTGTATGTGGTCAGTAAATTCCATTTGGGGCAAGAGATTCGCTCCAGTTTAGGTCAGCTGGTCACCATATTACATGTGGGTCAGCCACAAATCGTGTAACAAATATATTTTGTAGACTGGCTTTTTTTTTAATAGCATAAATCTATGAGAAATATAACTCGCATAATTGTAATCATGATCATGTAGAATAGACTGTGACCTGAAACAACTATGATACCACACACAAGTGAAGGGAGAAACAGCGTAGCTTATGTATTTGTGTTCAATGTTTTGTTCGCATTCAGTTTTTACTGTAGGAAATTTGTTTCTTCGACCAGACTTTTCTGTTGCTGAGCAGTCTGCCACTTAGAAACCAAAGTAGACATGAAAAGGGAAATAACTCGTCTATTAAACCGTGTATAAAAACTAATGGCTGCCACTGAGGGTATATATGGAACACAGTCACCAAGCTTGCTTGAAAAATTTTGACCCCCTAGTATCTTTATTATATATACTATTATCCTGGGGTCAAAATTTATCAAGTGTCTAAACTTGTTGCCTGTGGTTAAAACCGACTTTCAGTTAGTATTTGTTTTGTTTTTTTATGACTCGATTTTTCACTCTTAGAGAGAAGTAAACCAGTGCAGGTGAAGTGTCACAAATTTTGACCTATGCGTTGGTGCTCAGGGCTATAGCAGTGTGGGTTCATTGTTGAACCAGTGACTACCATGACACAAAATATCTGTTTTTATGGTCATGCATATGGGAAACCAATGGTTTTCCCTTCTGATGCTGGGCACTTGGTGCAGGAATAGTCACTATTTATTTTAAACATCTTAAGTTTGATGGTGCCAGGGTCATGAATTAAACCTGGAACCTTTCAGTTGAAAAAAGCAAGTGGCCTCTACTTCTTGTCATTTGCTGTTGCAATTGAATTTGTGCTTCCTCTAAGAATCGGGTGGTCTCCTGTAAGGCTTTCACTGTTCCTTATAGTTTCTCCTAGATTGTTGTTGGGGATAGCCGTGTCTGTTGTCCCAATGTCTGGTGGTTCTTGCATGTCGGTAGAATGTGGGCTGTATCCTGTTCTGCCTCACTACAGGGACACATTGGAGATGGTACAACTTTCATCAGACTCTGTTTAGATGTTGGTTTAATCGGTTGTGCCCTGTCTTCAATCTGAAGATGATAGTTTGGTCAGGTTTTGACATCTGTTGGTACATGTGACTGTCTTGTTGCTGGGGTTGACCGTACAGAGATTTGATGATCGTCTTCATCTCTACTAGGCAGACTGGCTTTTCCTACTGTTGTTATCCAGCACCATGTTTAGCTAAAATGTCAGCTTGTTCATTACTGTAAACTCCACAGTCAGGAGGAATAGACCAGTGCCGTAGTCAATAAACTACCACGATCAATGCTTTAGTATTAGTAACATTTTTCTGCAAATGTCAATACATGTAGTACATTGAAGAAATAAATTTCATTTTTGAAAATACATGAGGGTATGAACTGCAATGCCTCATGCCAGCACACTTCATGATGTGCATTAATTAACATACATGTATTTATATTCTACTCTCATTTCTGTCTGAATTGCCAGCCATCTAAATAGACTTGCTATATTTATCAAGATTCATAACGCACATTTTTTTCAACTGCAGTAAATTCATGTAGAAATGGCTACTATTACAATTTGTAAGGATATCAGAGACAAAAAATATTGGAACGATAAATTTATACATATAAGAACCGAAGATAGGAACAGGACAATGATGTATGCCCCATTATCATTTAATTCATGTCAAGATTTCATTTAATTGAAAGGAATTTGTTTTTAAGCCATTCATAGTAATTGAAAGCAATAATATGACCATCTTAATGACTTTGTAAAGATTTAGTGTCGTAACGATCCACCGGGTGATCGTTTTGAAGTATTGCCTGATTATCTGGTAAATTTATACAGTGCACACTCTGCAGACGTGCACCAGATTCTGGTATCCGGCCTGATTTATGCTGGTTTAGTTACCGGATACTGTGTTATCTTATGATTGTACTGTTCCCTCTTTGTTGTCTCAGTTTATTGTTAACAGATGAAAACAGCAAGTCAACTCAATTTCCTTGTTAAATACATCAGTTACAAAGCTCAATTGATTCGAGGGCTTTTACAGTGTTATATTTTTGACAGATATTCTCTATAGAATTTCGTTTTGGGGTCCAAGGTTGGTTGTCAGTGATTGATTTTGAGACACAATGAATTTCCTTTGATTGAATAGAAAAACCATACATATAGTTCCAATTTAATGGATATGATTGAATATTTTATGATTGACTAAACTTTACAAAATCGTCTAATTAACCAAAATGTTTTATAGATCCACATGCCTCAATAGGCTATTTTCTCTCCAAAGGAGATTTTGAAAAGTCGCACAATGAGTTTAATTCATCTTTTTCCATTAGGGCTTGTGCTGCGTTGATAACAGCCAAAGTCTGAAAAGAATGTCAAATGGAGTCAAAAATTAACCAGTGGAAGCAATTGATAGGAGGGCTGGTTAAACAAATTTTGAAATGGGCTCATTCAGCATGGCACAATACCGGCTGCATTTACAGTCGGAGAGCTTTATTGTCAGTGTCAAAAAATCAAATATCTTTTTCTGAAGCAACTAATTACAGGCAAGATACAACAAAAACGCAACACACCGCACTGCCTGTGATGAGAACTCATTGCACAAAAGGGGATTTGAAAGAACTTAGAGAAACATTGTGCAACTTCTATTAGCTGTGTTATTGATGAGGAAAATGCCTTTGTAACATGTATTGTCTCCGTTTTGTATGAAAAACATGTACTTTTGACAAACAAGATAAATCAAATATTATAATTGAAATTGCTCATCTGGATTTTGTATTTAGGTAGGGAGGAGCTGCATTCAACTGCTTTGTAATTTACACAAATTTGAATGCTGTTCCTTTGAATACATGAAATTAGGATGGTTTTTAGGGACCAAGTTCTTTATTTGTATATATAGCAGGGGATAGCAATTAAATGAGATTTTTCTAACAGAAAATAATGATAAGAAAAAAATCAGTTGTTATGATCGATGCTTTCAATTTATTTTCTAGTTTTTCAAAAGCGTAACATTCCTGTGAGGGAAATGTTTCATTATTTGTAATTTGACTGCACAATTTTCATTTTTTAGCACAATAGATTATCTGTATGAATGGGAAATCTTGATGTGATTTCGAACATCTCTCCTAGAGTATTGAAGCTAATAACTTGGTGTCAAATCTTTTGATTTAGTCAATTTAATCTGGCATAGGTTTTTGGTTTGAAATGCAGTAAATATTTTTTAAAAGTATTATTATGATATGAAGCTGAAATGAAAGTAATTACTTTATGTTAAAATCGTACTGTGAGTCATTTTACAGAAATTATTCATAAAGAATTTGTTTTTACTTTCACATTACTGGTATACAATCTGTGTAAATGTTCAATATGAAAAAAATGACATCAATATAAGTCAAGTAATGAAATTTCCAAACAGATTTAATTTTTAATTTTTTCTTCATTCTGTTTTTTTAAGGTGTTGAATGGATCCTATTGCTATTTCATATTCAGAAAGTCTATGTAATCTTCTCAGGGTTTTTTCTTTTTGCCATATCTTTTTTTTTTTTTTTTTTTATATATATATATTTTCTCATTTTTATCAATAACTCTCAAAGAAAATGGAAGAAAGAAACAAAACAAAACAAAATAAAAAATGCATTTGTCCCCAACCATGGACACTGGTAGTCCTCCTAATTGTCAACTTCATATTGTAATTGTGATCTCTCCAACCCCCTCTTCACTGACAGACGGTGATTGCAATTCTTTCAAGCACTTCTCAAAGCCACCAGAAGTGGACTTGTTGTATTTCCCATAATTGTGGACCACTGCATAACAGGGCTTTAGAGCGGAGGGAAAAACAATTGACCTTTGTATGAATGTTTGAGTTTTATTCAGATGGGGTTGGAGTGTTGAGGAGTCCTTTCTTCTGTTGATGAAGGAATTGATGTAAAGCAGGAAGTCTCTATAGGAGCTGAAGCAGTAAAATCCATGTTCTGTACCAGAGTTAACTTAATTAGTAACTAGTAATCTGTAGTATTCAGAGTAATATCATTAGTGTAATGTAAATGAATAGCCATTCATAATAAGTGAAGAAAGAGTGGGAGTGAGAGCAGGAGGTGAATTCTATGTTGGAATTGATAATAATGCTTCTGAATTGCCACAAAAAATTATTTTTGTCTTCTTACATTTGCTATCTTATTCTGAAATGTAAACAAAGCTAAAAAAAAAAATGTAGTATATGAATTATAAACATGCAATCAATTACATGTTAAACAAAGTCCTGAGATAAAAACAGTGAATATGCCATTCTGTATATATTTATATACACCAGCAGAAATGAATAAATAGCAGTGGTTTTGTTGCAACAAATATATCTTGCTAGATATTAAATGCTTTTGAATTTACACCAGAGCGATTGATTTTTAAACTTCTGCATTGGTGAATGTTGAATACATCACAATACATATATCTACAGTTGACTAATCTTACCCTTTCTTTGTGTGGGTGTATTATATCTTCTGAATCTGTGATCTTTATAATTAATTGATATTTTATATATTTGGGTGCACACACATATATATACATGTACAATTATTTCCTCATCTACCATTTAAGGGGGTACTCTACAGTATGTGTCATAGTGGCTAACTTATTTTTAAACCATGAATGAAATTATAAGCTGAAGATCACTGGTTCGAATAAGGCAGGGAGTTTTAATCCCCCCCAGATTACTTTTTACTAAATCTGCATTTTTTGATTATCAAAATATTGTTGTACATATCCTCCAAATTTTTTCCTCCATATCAAATTTCTCTGGGGTAGCATTCCTCCTTAAATTTCATTCTTTTGCACAAAACGCTTTGACATAAAAAAATTTTTTTACATATATAACTTAGACTTTTGAAAAAAACACCAAAATATTATATTTGATATATTAAACAAAAATCATATTTTGGAAGAATTGGGAATTTTAAGGTTTCAGTTTAAGGAATACCAGTAATTATGGTGCTAGACATTGATCTCTTTGTAACATAAGAAAGTACTGTCCATAGTTTTCACTTCCATTTCTTTGAATATACATTGTAAAAGTAAAATGACAAAGCTGGATGGAAAATGTTAAATGGTTTTGCTGATAACCATAGACTCTTGAGATCTTCCTCAATAGAGGTCTCAAAATGGATAAAAGGTTGGCATTGATGTATGCTAATGTGCTTAATCTTCCATCAGCACCAAAAAGAGTCTGAACAATGGCGGTATAAGAGGAATGTTTGAAGTAATTCATTGACCGAAGATAAGACAGTCTTGCGAGCATGTCACTACGAGATATCATTTCCATACAGCATCTCCGAGGATGGAAAACCTGCAGACCATTAGTTTCTACAAATTCATGCTCGTATATAAGATACATAAATACTTGCCATTTCATAAAATAAAATAATTACCACTGTGATTATTTGTCTGGAATAGTCATTTTATGCATGGTATCTCATCGAAATGCATAAAATACTCGCCATCTCTGGTCATGGTTTTTACCACCATGATGGTTATTCATCTGAAATCATTATCTTGTTGACATGTGATTAGAGAATGGTCATAGTGAGTTTGCTATCCAAATGTATTTAATAGTACATGTATTAAGTCTTTTAATGCACTGTATGTAATTTTTTTCAGTTATGAGAACTTCACTGGTACCAGAGGAGGGAGCCTTGGTACATCTATAGAACAGATGATAGGGAGCAGACAGACCCTGGCTTAACTTCCTGCAATACATGTGCAGTTTCATTGTTGTCTTGTTCATGAAATAAAAGCAAGATTTGTACACAACTTTTCTCCAAGCACTGTGAAAATAAAGTGTGGTGCAATTTAGATTTGACTTCCATTATTTTTTTTCCAGCCCCCTCAATGATGTACAACACATTGCAGGTAATACATGTAAAAAAAATCTGATGTTTTCCTATACCTTTTTAATGGTTTTGATATTTTATTTTTTCCCCAGTAGATGAAATAACTTTATAAAACGTTTGGTATATAAGATGTTTTACTGTAGTGTGTATAGTGGAGGTTGATCATATTGATCACAAGGTTGTGAGATCTTGTGTATATGTAGCACTTGTTGCAATGGAGGACCTTGTTTTCTTGATATTGACATCTTGATTTCACATTTTTTTTTTAAATTAACTTGGAACCCAAGAAAGTTCTTAGTATCACCAGGCTTAGGGGGGACGTCATAGCGACGGTGACCTCGCTGTACACCGATGCTGCAGAACGAAGTTTACTTGGTGCATAGTAAAGCCCTGTTAATTTCCACTGCAATCAAATTGGTGCCTAACTTTAAACATGCACTGTAGAGGCCGTAATTTTTATAAGCTTTATATGTCTTCAACAAAACTCATTTAGTTTGTAAAGTTCGTGATTTTTATGAGATTTTTTATATAACTGTCTGATCAGAACTCGTGTATTCCGATTTACTATGAAATCTGGCCCAATTATGTTACTATATATTCTTTACACTGTATTCTCCTTCTCCAAACGCTCGGCATTTAGAAGTGAGAATCACGGGTCTTTCGGATATGACCTTAAAAATCCTCGACTTTATGAATATTGATATTCATTAGTCAACCAATCGGTGAGCTTCCATAATTATGTTCCCCAAACAAAGTTTGGGAACATATTGTTTTTACTCTGTTTCTTATTATTATTATGTTCCCCAAACAAAGTTTGGGAACATATTGGTTTTACTCTGTTTCTTCTTATTATTATTATTATGTTCCCCAAACAAAGTTTGGGAACATATTGGTTTTACTCTGTTTCTTATTATGTTCCCCAAACAAAGTTTGGGAACATATTGGTTTTACTCTGTTTCTTATTATTATTATTATTATTATTATTCTTTCTTTATTCTTGTCACCCTTTCTTGTCCACGAGTGTTCTCAGAAACTACTGAAGGGATCAAGATGAAACCTTTTTAGGATGATAGAATACTCTATGTAGATGTGCGGAACGAACGTCATTTTGTCTGAAAATGCATGCATGTGCATGCACGTGCATTGGATTTCTTGTTTACAAACTTTGGAATTCGTCTAACTTTTTTATTTTGCAATGAAATCGTTTGATATTTATATTGCAGGTATAACTTGAGACCCTTAACCGTTTGGCATCGTCAAAATTTCAATTCTGCACGCGCATGCACGTGTGCTTCAATTTGATTGGATAAGACAAAACCGTTTATAACTTTCATGTAAATTAAGACAATTTAATGATATTTGCAGGATATGTAAAGATTATAAATATCTACAAATCTCTGTTATAAAATTTGAAAACGCGCATGCGCACGCACGTGCATTGACATTTGAATATTCAATTCTTTCAATGACCATAACTTTTTTGTTTTTTGTCAAAATCTTTTCAAACTTGTATTGTATATGTATCTTGATATTCTTAACAAAAGAAAACAGTCATAATAACTATCCGGCACGTGCATGCACGTGTGCTTAATTCTGATTGGACGATTTTCAAATGGCCATAACTTTCTTATAAATGATGGAAACAATATGAAATTCATACTGTAAGTATATCTATCAAATGTCTATTGAATGACATCAACATTGATGCTGAGTCATACTCACGTGCCCGTGTATGCACGTGCATATCTTTTCTTTCATTTTTCGGGGACTAAAATGGTCATAACTATTGAATTAAAAACGGAAATGAATTCAAATTTACCCTGAGGATCTATGATATGAATGTCTATGAAATGGTGTCAACAAATTTTCCATTATCAAAATCGTGTGCGCGTGAATGCGCGTGCATTGTGATTTTTGACGTCTAAATTCAAGTATTGGTCTATAACATTTTGAGATTGCAATGAATAGGTTTGAAAATTAGGTTGCAGGTATGTTTTGGGCCTGTCAATTTATTAATAGTCTCAAAATCACTTCCCTGCACGCGAATGCACGTGCGCTTAATTCTGATTGGACGATTTTGAAATCCCAATAACTTTCTTATGAGTGAAGCAATCGATACCAAATTCATATAGTAAGTATATTGTTCAAATGTCTATTGAATAGCATCAACAAAATTGCTGTGTGGTACTCACGCGCACGTGTATGCACGTGCATTGATTTTGGTCTTTGTAGTTTTGAGTTGCCGTTAATTTCTCGTTTTTCATTGAACAGTTGTGAAACTTCTCTTGTACTCATATAGTAAGACTTCTAATGTATCGAAATGGTCGAATTATTTACATGCACGTGCATGCACGTACGTACACGTGCACAAAACTCTCAAATCTTTATAACTGATTTGAACTAGTATGAAATGGACTGAACGTTATAAGTTAGTTATATATTCACATGCTACAGAGTTTGCAATGGTCAAAACCACTTGTACTGAAATAAATGTCACCACTTCCTAAATGGGGGAATGTTTGGGGAACATCTGTAACGGTCCCCGTTACAATAAGTACTAGTTATGTTCCCCAAACAAAGTTTGGGAACATATTGGTTTTACTCTGTTTCTTCTTCTTATTATTATTATTATTATTCTTTCTTTATTCTTGTCACCCTTTTTTGTCCACGAGTGTTCTCAGAAACTACTGAAGGGATCAAGATGAAACCTTTTTAGGATGATAGAATACTCTATGTAGATGTGCGGAACAAACGTCATTTTGTCTGAAAATGCATGCACGTGCATTGGATATTTTGTTTACAAACTTTGGAATGCGTCTAACTTTTTTATTTTTCAATGAAATCGTTTGATATTTATATTGCAGGAATAACTTGAGACCCTTAACCGTTTGGCATCGTAAAAATTTCAATTCTGCACGCGCATGCACGTGTGCTTTAATTTGATTGGATAAAACAAAACCGATTATAACTTTCATATAAATTAAGACAATTTAATGATATTTGCAGGATATGTAAAGATTATAAATATCTACAAATCTATGTTATAAAATTTGAAAACGCGCATGCGCACGCACGTGCATTAATTGACATTTGAAAATTCAATTCTTTCAATGACCATAACTTTTTTGTTTTTTGTCAAAATCTTTTCAAACTTGTATTGTATATGTATCTTGATATTCTTAACAAACGAAAACAGTCAAAATAACTATCCGGTACGTGCATGCACGTGTACTTAATTCTGATTGGACGATTTTCAAATCGTCATAACTTTCTTATAAATGATGGAAACAATATGAAATTCATACTGTAAGTATATCTATCAAATGTCTATTGAATGACATCAACATTGATGCTGAGTCATACTCACGTGCTCGTGTATGCACGTGCATATCTTTTCTTTCATTTTTCGGATACTAAAATGGTCATAACTATTGAATTAAAAACTGAAATGAATTCAAATTTACCCTGAGGATCTATGATATGAATGTCTATGAAATGGTGTCAACAAATTTTCCATTATCAAAATCGCGTGCGCGTGAATGCGCGTGCATTGTAATTTTTGATGTCTAAATTTAAGTATTGGTCTATAACATTTTGGTATTGCAATGAATAGGTTTGAAAATTAGGTTGTAGGTATGTTTTGGGCCTCTCAATTTACTAATAGTCTCAAAATCACTTCCCTCCACGTGCATGCACGTGCGTTTAATTCTGATTGGACGATTTTGAAATCCCAATAACTCTCTTATGAGTGAAGCAATCGATACCGAATTCATATAGTAAGTATATTGTTCAAATGTCTATTGAATAGTATCAACAAAATTGCTGTGTGGTACTCACACGCACGTTTATGCACGTGCATTGATTTCGGTCTTTGTAGTTTTGAGTTGCCGTTATTTTCTCGTTTTTCATTGAACAGTTGTAAAACTTCTCTTGTACTCATATAGTAAGACTTCTAATGTATCGAGATGGTCGAATTATTCATATGCACGTACGTGCACGTGCACAAAACTCTCAGATCTTTATAACTGATTTGAACTAGTATGAAATGGACTGAACGTTATAAGATAGTTATATATTCACATGTTTCACAGTTTGCAATGGTCAAAACCACTTGTACTGAAATAAATGACACCACTTGCTAAATGGGGGAATGTTTGGGGAACATCTGTAACGGTCCCCGTTACAATAAGTACTAGTTATTATTATTATTCTTTCTTTATTCTTGTCACACTTTTTTGTCCACGAGTATTCTCAGAAACTACTGAAGGGATCAAGATGAAACCTTTTTAGGATGATAGAATACTCTATGTAGATGTGCGGAACGAACGTTATTTTGTCTGAAAATGCATGCATGTGCATGCACGTGCATTGGATTTTTTGTTTACAAATTTTGGAATCAGTCTAACTTTTTTATTTTTCAATGAAATCGTTTGATATTTATATTGCAGGTATAACTTGAGACCCTTAACCGTTTGGCATCGTCAAAATTTCAATTCTGCACGCGCATGCACGTGTGCTTCAATTTGATTGGATAATACAAAACCGTTTATAACTTTCATGAAAATTAAGACAATTTGATGATATTTACAGGATAAGTAAAGATTATAAATATCTACAAATCTAAGTTTCAAAAATTGCAAACGCGCATGCGCACGCACGTGCATTGACATTTGAATATTCAATTAATTCAATGACCATAACTGTTTTGTTTTTTGTCAAAATCTTTTCAAACTTGTATTGTATATGTATCTTGATATTCTTATCAAAAGTGTACAGTCATAATTACCATCCGGCACGTGCATGCACGTGTGCTAAATTGTGATTGGACGATTTTCAAATGGCCATAACTTTCTTATAAATGATGGAAACAATATGAAATTTATACTGTAAGTATATCTATCAAATGTCTATTGAATGACATCAACATTGATGCTGAGTCATACTCACGTGCCCGTGTATGCACGTGCATAGCTTTTCTTTCATTTTTCAGGTACTAAAATGGTCATAACTATTGATTTAAAAACCGAAATGAATTCAAATTTACCCTGAGGATCTATGATATGATTGCCTATGAAATGGTGTCAACAAATTTTCCATTATCAAAATCGCGTGCGCGTGAATGCGCGTGCATTGTAATTTTTTTATGTCTAAATTCAAGTATTGGTCTATAACATTTTTAAATTGCAATGAATAGGTTTGAAAATTAGGTTGGAGGTATGTTTTGGGCCTCTGAATTTATTAATAGTGTCAAAATCACTTCCCTCCACGCGCATGCACGTGCGCTTAATTCTGATTGGACGATTTTGAAATCTCAATAACTTTCTTATGAGTGAAGCAATCAGTACCAAATTTATATAGTAAGTATATTGTTCAAATGTCTATTGATTAGCATCAACAAAATTGCTGTGTCGTACTCACGCACACGTGTATGCACGTGCATTGATTTCGGTCTTTGTAGTTTTGAGTTGCCGTTAATTTCTCGTTATTCATTGAACTGTTGTGAAACTTCTCTTGTACTCATATAGTAAGACTTGTAATGTATCGAGATGGTCAAATTACTTATTAGCACGTGCATGCACGTACGTGCACGTGCACAAAACTCTCAGATCTTTATAACTGATTTGTATTAGATTGAAATGGACTGAACGTTATAAAATAGTTATATATTCACATGCTACACAGTTTGCAATGGTCAAAACCACTTGTACTGAAATAAATGGCACCACTTCCTAAATGGGGGAATGTTTGGGGAACATCTGTAACGGTCCCCGTTACAATAAGTACTAGTTATTATTATTCTTTTTCTCCGGTACTTTTTTGTCCGGTAGTGTTCTCAGAAAAAGGGATCGATATGAAACTTTCCAGGATGATAGTATAGCGTTTGTAGATGTGCATAGTGATAGTCATTTTGTCTGCACGTGCATGCACGCGCGCGCACGTGCATTGCAATTTTGGTACAAAAAATGGAAAATCAGAATATTGAAGGAAGCGATATAAAACCTAAATAGGATGATAGTATATCATTTGTACATATGAAATATAATAGTTATTTTGTCAGCACGCGCACGCATGCGCGTGCACGCGCATTACAAAATTTGTACGCTAACTTTGGAATCAGTCTAACTTTTTTGTTGTTCATTGAAATGGCTTGAAATTCATAGCATAGGTAGATATTGAGACCCTTAACTGATTTGCATGGTCGAAATTACCAATTTGCACGCGCATGCACGTGCGCTTCATTTTGATTGGATAATACTAAAACGTTTGTAACTCTCTTATTTATGAAGCGAATGAGATGATATTCACAGCATACGTAGACAATATGTGTATCTATATATTGGTGTAACAAAAAAATGCCAACGCACACGCGCATGCGCGTGCAACGTTTTTTAAATGTTCAATTTTTAAAGGACGATAACGTTTTTGTTTTTCATCAAATTCTATTGATATTAATGGTTTAGATGTGTCTTGGTACTCCTTACAAATTGCTGTGGTTAGAATTACTGCTCAGCACGTGTATGCACGTGTGCTGAATTCTGATTGGACGATTTTAAAATCGCTATAACTTCCTTGTATTTGGTGGAAACGTTATGAAATTCACACTGTGGGTATATGATACACATGCCTGTTGAACGACATCAACAAAATTTCGGAATCATACACGCGTGCGCGTGTATGCGCGTGCAACGCTTTCTTTAATTTTTTGGTACTGAAATGACCATATTGAACGTACTACATGTAATTAAAGGCTAAAATAAAATGATTTTTTGCTATAGATTCACAAGGACATCACTTTTTAATTGGGGGAGGTTTGGGGAACATATGTAACGGTCCCCGTTACAATTAGAACTAGTTATTTTTGATGTAGAGAAAAATCATTCGTCGGTCATAGCGTAATCCGCGGAACAAACTGAACACATTTTAGCAGTTGTAACTAATGGACGCTTCTTTGTTGACTTCACACCGGTGCAAAAAAAATTACCATATGATATGCGTAACCACGCCGCTCTTTATATAATTGTCTGATCAGATTTCAACACATCCACTTTACCACGAATTTCCTCATCAAGTTTGAGAATACAATTAAGTTTATGAACACAGAATTTACAAGCGTAACCACTGCTGTTAATGCGAATTTCATTTTAATAGATACTTATAAACTTAATTTGCTTCTGTAAACAGGGATCAGTAGCCTTTTTTGTCCGTTATTACTTGTAAACAAATACCGCACCGCCAGGGCGCAGCCATTAAAATATCGGAAATCTGTTATTGGTCAAAAACATTATTGCGTCATTTCATAAATATTCGGAATAATCGAGGGTTGAGGTAGGGTAGGTACATGTACTACCGGACTCAGTAACCGTGGCTAGCGACAATGAGCACATGTCTAAATTTGTGGTACTTCACCTACAGCTGGTGATTGACATCGCAATATGGGTGAAAAACCTCGACGGGACGTGAAAAAAAGACAATCAATCCATCAATGAAAGGTGAAGATAACGAACCGTGATCGATCTCATAACTCCTACAAGCGATACAAAATAGAGAGTTGGGAAAACACGGACCCATGGACACACCAGAGGTGGAATCAGGTGCCTAGGAGGAGTAAGCATCCCCAGTTGACTGGTCACACCCGCCGTGAGCCCTATATCTTGACCAGGTAAACGGAGTTATCTGTAGTCAAAATCAATGTGCCAAGAATCAATCTGACACAATATTTCTCTCATTTCGGGTTAGACAGCTTTCATTTTATCTTAACAAAGAATATGTGCGTATTGTGTATTCGTAGGTGAATATCAGGAATTATTGACAAACAAGTTGATGGTAAAGGGGTTTCAACCACAGGTGCTTGTGGACAGGACTTCCGGTACCCCCCTTCTTGTATTTTGAGATGTTCAATTCCTTGGGTATTTCGGACGTATTTTTGATAAAATATGTAACTTCAGAGTTTATATATTTCAATGGAATACAAAAATCTCGCATAGAAACCGTTTTTAAAAATGTCATATCACCGATCATAATATGATCGGTGATATGACATTTTTAAAAACGGTTTTTATGCGAGATTTTTGTATTCCATTGAAATATATAAACTCTGAAGTTACATATTTTATCAAAAATACGTCCGAAATACCCAAGGAATTGAACATCTCAAAATACAAGAAGGGGGGTACCGGAAGTCCTGTCCACAAGCACCTGTGGAGGTGACCCCACCTCTGATGTGTCCAGGGGTTCGTGTTTGCCCAACTATCTATTTTGTATTGCTATGAGATTGATCACTATTCGTTATCTTCACCTTTCATTCTCACCTGAGGTCTTTGCGCGGTAATGCGGTTCGAGTTAGCGAGGTCCTCATCTGCGCAACGATCAAGGCTGGGCATGCGTATAGTATTCAGTTAATAATATTTTTGTGATATCGTTTACAAATTGTATGCTCTTCTTGTTCTTGAAGTGCACTTTCATTTACATTTTCTGTAGCAGACGAGGTGATTACACCCTCTCTGTAAACGAATCTGATACCTCGATCATCGAGTAATGTAAGCCAATGTATTGTACAGGCTTTTACGGTACTCTTTGTAGAATATTTAGGGAAAAAAACATCAAAATGTAATAATGCTGCATTCACAGATTAGAGCCCCTGAATTCAGCATAAGCATTGGAAGCATATGGGGAAAACAAGTGCTTGAATATAGCCGGCTAGCACTGCCATTATTCACTTTGGAATTAATGCAAAGTCAGGCTCATTAGATTAATATTTTTCCAGAAATTTAAAACTTGCGTAAATAAAAAAAATTTCAGCAATACTAGGGTGACTTGTTTCTTATCGCTGTCGGTATCACGTTGATAACGTGTTTGTATTTTCCATTAGCCACGGATTGGGTGGGGGGTTTTTTAAATGAAGAATTGTGCTCCTCTGAAAGATGAAAAACTAATTCTTACTGTAGAATTTTAAATAGTTTATTCCTTTCACAGAGATTTTCGGAAGTAAAGAAAGCAAGCATATACCGGCACTGAGACTAGACTTGTTCTTACGAAGACGATCTAAAAAAAAAATATTTTACCTAGATACGTAACACACCGTACATACGAAAACCAGCGCTTGAGCACAGGGAATGGTTCTGAAAACAAAGTCTTTTTAACTGACGCCGCCGTATCTTTGTAATAATACTAGATGAACGCCCGCGCAAGCGTGGGGAATCACAATATGCACGCGCGTACACACATTAGTAAAATACATATACATGTAGCTGCAATGCCCCCTCCCTCTTTCCACCACATTTCTCTTTTCAAGATGATGGTTCATCGCACTGGCTTAGATCCGCCAAAGCGTATCCACCAATTTACTCTTTTTTCCCGCTATTCGGGGTAGTTTATCGGAAAAGAGAGCAGAATTTTTATTGATTTTACGATAATTACCAATCAAGTATACTTCACGGACTTCACTTCATAAATGAAACAGTATTAAAGGAGCAGGCACTAACTCTGGAACAAGCGTTTCGGAGATTCTGGACTTTTTCATACGAATGATGCCAGATTAAATTCAAGGATTGAAGGAAATGAACAGGCATATCGTATTTATTCCAAAAATCATCAAAACTTCTTTCTTCTGTAAGATCAAAGTCAAGCATAAATAAATATAACCATTCTTTACAGTTTTACTTCGTATTGTATTATTTTAAGCTGTCACTAAAAAAAACAGAACTGGTTTAGATCTGCCAAAACGTGTCCACACCTTTACTCTCTTTTATGCTATTTCAGAGTAATTCATAACAAACGAGAATATATAGTTTTAAAATTAATTTCACTCTAATCAATTAAAATTTACTTTACTTCATACAAGAAACAATATTAAAGGTGCAAGCAGCAACTCTGGAGCAAGCGTTTCTGAGTTTATTGGCAATATTTATTCATTTATAAATACATGTAGGTCTATAACTTTCCTGTCTGTCACTTCTTAGAAGGGATCACGGGCCCTTCACACGTGTACTACGGTACTAGTATTTCATTTAGCTCAAAATGACACCTTTCATGTTTGATTGAAAGTTCCATTACTAAAGGAGAATGTGAAAGCTACATAGATGATAGAAAACTGACATTTATAGATCTGCATGTAAGATTCTGCACACGACGAGGCTCATTTTTCATGACATCAGCACCAAAGTGAATAATGATGCAGCACTCCATAGAAGTACATGTGTGTGCTGTACGTTAAAGAATTGCAGAACCCTTACTAAGCATAAGTCTAAATATGTGGTACTTTACTTACAGCTGGTGAAATCTCTGTGTGTTTGAAAATTTCCCCACGGGACGTAAACTAATCAATCAAATAAAGTTAAACGAAATCAGAACCATTGTTGACAAATGAAATTTTAGACAAAATTCACCTATTTATTGATTTCAGAAAGTCTGGAATGCATGAATAATACAAACCGAAATTTAGTTTCGAGGCCATGCAACAAAGGCACGGCTGACTACTTCAACGACAAAATAGACAAGAATAAACGAAACTCCAAAAACTGTGGCCATGATTCAAAAGTCTTAGGTATCAACAAAAATTACAAAACTAGTGGTAACATTGTTTTGAACATTACTGTTTTATTTTTACATGTATCATAAACAGCTTTATTTATATCATTAACAGATAAATTTCTATCATTTTAAACAGCTTTATTTATATCATTAACAGATAAATTTCTATCATTTTAAACAGCTTTATTTATATCATTAACAGATAAATTTCTATCATTTTAAACAGCTTTATTTATATCATTAACAGATAAATTTCTATCATTTTAAACAGCTTTATTTATATCATTAACAGATACATTTCTATCATTTTAAACAGCTATACATTATTAACAGCTCGGTTTATATCTTCTGCAATATTTAATAAATTCCTGTTGTCACGTGATGTTACAGTACACATATATCAGGGGCGGATCCAGGAATTGCGGTTACGGGGGGCGCCACTTTATGAGTCTGGGGGCTCCTGGATTTTTCAAATTTTATAGGGCTTGAAATATGTCTCCTATTTAGTCATTTGTACTATTTTCTATCATTCTTAATAAAGTGAAATTAATAAAATGACGCAAATTTTAAGGGTTTTTGGGGGGGGGGGGGGGGGAATTAAGTTCTCTCAATAAAGTAATTCAAGAAATCAAAAGATTTTGTCATTTATTTCTCCAGGAGTGGAAAAAAAATTATTGCTCCTTTTATCGTTTAGTACATTTTCCTAAACAAGATACCACGATATACCTTAAATTTGAAAAGTTTAGGGGGCGCGCGCCGGCTGCGCCCCCCCCCCCCCTTAAATCCGCCACTGTATATTGATACTGATGCACCTAGAGCAATAACAACCGAGTGTCTCTTTACGGGACGGCTACTAGTAATCAACTTGACTTAATTAATTCACTTTGTAATGTTGCTATTTTACATGTTTGCCTATTCATTCACATTTTGTACAGACATATTTGAAAACAGAGAAGTTCAATTTGTTTCTAACAAGTTTCATAAAAAGATAAGCTTTTAACAAACTGATTAAAATGTTTGCTGTTTTAAATGCTAAAGTCAAGGTCACAGAACTTTGCTCCAGAAAAATAAAGTTAACGGAAGTGTTTTGTGATTTCAAGAATTTTCATTGAAAAAATTCCCATTAATCAGACTTTCCCCCCAAATCGAATGGATATATTGAGAAATATTGAAATTTCAAGACAACGGAATGATTTAGCATTCGGAAAACAACATCTACAAAAGGCCTAAAGTACAGGATGTCTACCAGTACCGGGTACAGTGTGTGGGTATCCCCCAGCTCCATTAGTGATGCAATTTTACCACACATTAACATACACATAGCATAAACACCAGCCAGTGTCACGCGCGAAAGTTGGTTCAATTCTGTTGATAATTGAGTTGCTCTGTCATAAGTACATTTACATGCACATGGAGATTTAAATGGCGATCAGTTGTCAGTCATCATTTGTTGTTTGCCAAAAGAGCATTTAAAACGAAATAAATTCTTTACATGCAAATTTGATAAAGATCTTAATAGTGTTTAATGTTGGAAACACTTTCATTAATTTCATAAACATAAGGTCAAAAGCTGATATTTTTATTGCTTCTTTGTGTAACATGTCTTAAAATAATTCTTGTAAACATTTTGCTCTATATAGATCATGATGTATCCGTTTCTCGTGAGATTTTTCAACGGTCTGCAGGATTAGTATGTGGATTATGAATTGTAAAAGGCTACAAGATTTTCAAATAAAAAGAAAAAGCATATCCAGAAACATTTGTTTTCTAAATTTCATCACAGAGATTAAAAATACTTTCTAAAAACAAACAAGCAACCACGGAATTTATACGTGTAGATTATACCCTCTATGTTACTCCATCAGCGCTTCAAAACAAAGACATAATTATATTTATAAGTCGGACATGAAAATGAGAATTTATTTTTACTTAGATTTATTCGTATTTTGGGGGAATTCAAACTTTCCTGATTTTTCATATTCTCGAAAATCAAGACTTTTAATTTTGATATCGTTTTGAATATTTGTTCCTAATATATTATTTTAATGTATTTCAATATGATAAAAGATACAAAAATCAGCGTTAACATTCATTAATCTTGGTCGAAGCAAAATGGCTGAAAATTTCGAGTTGCTGATCAGCAGTGTTGTTGACCTAGTGACAAAAAGCTGGGGGGTGGGGGGGGGGCATAGATACCGGTACTGTAAATGAGTAATTATTCATTATAGTGACATGTGCATCAGTACAAGCTGACACATACAAATGTATTGTATATACATATAATTTGTACCTAGCCCTTAGGGCCTGCAAGTCACTTTAGAAATGTCAATGCATACAATGGAATTTCTCAGTAAGAACAGTGAATTGATGTAACGTATGTTTTTGATAAGATGGCGATTTGAATGTTTTGTGAAATTATTTGTATCGATCGATTTGTTTGTCTATATCGTAGATCAGTGGTTAAAGCATTGGGCTGGTGAACCGCAGATCTCGAGTTCGAATCCCCCAGTCTTTTCTTCATATGTGTTGAAATATTTATTTTAAAAATCATGTTTTATCCTTTGTATATTTTTTGCCTTTGTGGTATATATACTTACCGTATATCATCATATCTTTTATAATTAAATTAATTAAATCAATTCGTACTGATTTGAGAAACTATTTCTGGGTGTAGTAATAGATCTACATTTAGGCTGAGTTAACCAATGTAAAGTATAGCCAATAAAAAAATCAACAAGCAAATGTTTGTTACTGCTAAACTGTTCTGTATTAAACATATAGAAGTGGGTTTTTTCTCTTTCAGGTTTTTATACAATGAACAATTCAAGAGAAAGCGTTTTTCGTCTTCGACACACATTATTGCACAGAAAACACAAATTCGGGCATGTATTGGCTCATTTCGGAAGCGACCAGTTTCAACGCGAATAGGGAGTGCTCTGCATCTGAAATGAGCGAAGGTTAATCTCTCTTGCTTCGACGGTCTCGAAAAAATAGAAAGTTCAAGAATATTTTTCGTTTTAAATGTGAAATTGGGAAAGCTGATAATCCATTCTTCTATACGCCTTCAGTTATATACACCTTCATTATAACCTTCTACCATACTTTCATTTTCTGTAGCATTTATAGATGCAGATGAAACATAATTAATACCAACTAGTAATCCTAATTGTTCGCGAACAATTAGAGGTCTTTCCATCTCTTCTGGATTTGTTTCTTGACCTTCAATCTTGATCCATTCTTCAGTAGGTCAAATGAGGCCAAAAAACTTTCAAGTCAATGTAAACTTGGAAAACTTTCAGGGGCCATAACTATTTAAAGGGGTTGGTGAATCTTTTCGCACTGAATAGATTGAAGAGTCTACTAAATCATTACAAAACATTAATGATTAAGATTTGGTATCTCCAGGGTTAACGGTTTCGAAGGACTAGCGATAACAAGCTTTATTTGTAAGATGGGCAATAATTTTTAAAGGAGCCCGGCTTAAGGGCCAAGAAAGATGTTTTAATTGGTTTTAAAAGAACATACTAATGATGCAATGAAAAATGATGTATGTTGAAAGACAAAAGAGATATAAAAAGAGCTAAATTCTCAATATTTGAAGTAACTTTGACCTTTGACCTTTACCTAATATTCAGGGTCAAAGGTCAATGATCACATTGCAGTTGGTCTCATGTTTCTATGATTATCCGTTTAAAAGTGAACGATTAGCACAAACACATAAAAGGGCAATAACTCATATAAGGGGTCAGCGGATCCTTTCACACTGAATATGTTGAAGTTGTGCTTTGAGAAACCGAAGACATTGGTGAAGGTTTGGTGTCTCTATGGTCTATGGTTTCAAAGGGGTAGCGATAACAAGGTTAATAATGTAAGGGGCAATAACTTTTAAAGGGGTCAGTCTTAGGGTACAGGTATCAAATCTTTAAAATGGATTTAAAAGGACATACTAAAGATTCAATTATATGTAGTATATGTTGAAAGACAAAAGAGATCTAAAAAGAGCTAAATTTCTCATATTTTGAATGACCTTGACCTTTGACCTTGACATAAATTAAAAGGTCAAAGAATGGAGATTCTAATGCAGTTGGTCCCATGTCTCTAGGATAAATGGTTTTAATTTTTTTTAATTATTTTTAAAAATCAAAAACTTTCAGGGGCAATAACTCATAAAAGGAGTCGAAGAATATTTTCGCAATGACTAGATTGAAGAGTCTCCTTGAGTAGTTGAAAACATTAGTGAAGGTTTGGTGTCTCTATGGTCTATGGTTTCAAAGGGGTAGCGATAACAAGGTTAATAATGTAAGGGGCAATAACTTTTAAAGGGGTCAGTCTTAAGGTACAGGTATCAAATCTTTAAAATGGATTTAAAAGGACATACTAAAGATTCAATTATATGTAGTATATGTTGAAAGACAAAAGCGATCTAAAAAGAGCTAAATTTCTCATATTTTGAATGACCTTGACCTTTGACCTTGACATAAATTAAAAGGTCAAAGAATGGAGATTCTAATGCAGTTGGTCCCATGTCTCTAGGATAAATGGTTTTAATTTTTTTTAATTATTTGTAAAAATCAAAAGCTTTCAGGGGCAATAACTCATAAAAGGGGTCGAAGAATCTTTTTGCAATGAATAGATTGAAGAGTCTCCTTGACTAGTCGAAGACATTGGTGAAGGTTTGGTATCTTTACGGTGTACGGTTTCGGAGGAGTAGCGATAACAAGGTTAATACTCTAAGGGGCAATAACTTTTAAAGGGGTCAGTCTTAAGGTACAGGAATTAAATCTTTAAAATAGATTTAAAAGGACATACTAAAGATTCAATGATATGTAGTATATGTTGAAAGACAAAAGAGATCTAAAAGGAGCTAAATTTCTCATATTTTGAATGACCTTGACCTTTGACCTTGACATAAATTAAAAGGTCAAAGAATGGAGATTCTAATGCAGTTGGTCCCATGTCTCTAGGATAAATGGTTTTAATTTTTTTCAATTATTTGTAAAAATCAAAAACTTTCAGGGGCAATAACTCATAAAAGGGGTCGAAGAATCTTTTCGCAATGAATAGATTGAAGAGTCTCCTTGACTAGTTGAAGACATTGGTGAAGGTTTGGTGTCTTTACGGTGTACGGTTTCGGAGGAGTAGCGATAACAAGGTTAATACTCTAAGGGGCAATAACTTTTAAAGGGGTCAATCTTAAGATACAGGAATTAAATCTTTTAAATAGATTTGAAAGCACATACTAAAGATGCAATGATATGTAGTATATGTTGAAAGACAAAAGAGATATAAAAAGAGCTAAATTTCTCATATTTTGAATGACCTTGACCTTTGACCTTGACATAAATTAAAAGGTCAAAGGATGAAGATTCTAATGCAGTTGGTCCCATGTCTCTAGGATAAATGGTTTTAATTTTTTTCAATTATTTGTAAAAATTAAAAACTTTCAGGGGCAATAACTCATAAAAGGGGTTGACGAATCATTTCGCAATGAATAGATTGAAGAGTCTCCTTGACTAGTCGAAGACATTGGTGAAGGTTTGGTATCTTTACGGTGTACGGTTTCGGAGGAGTAGCGATAACAAGCTTTTATTGCAAAAGGGGCAATAACTCCTTGAGGGGTCAAAGTTCATATACGCAGGGTGAACTGCCAAAATATTTTAAGGAGTACATTTTTATGGACTATAAATCTTTTCGATAAATCTTGAAACTCAAAATCACGGGGAGGAAAAATAATAATAATAATAATAACTAGTGATCCTAATTGTTCGCGAACAATTAGAGGGCTTTCCACCTACAATGATTTAAAGATAGATATTTAAGAATATTTAGGATGATGTACGAAACTCAAAACGACTTAGAAAATTTAATAATTTTCTCAATGATCTTGACCTTTGACCTTGACCTCATTTTGAAGGTCAAAGGTCATCGGTCTTAATCCAAGTGATTCCATGTCTCTATCTATATTAATGTAAAAGCTATAAGCTTAAAAAATGTTAATCAAGACATTCAGGGTCAATAATTTGTTTAGGGGTTTTCGGTTACTTTCGGTTAACTTCTCAATGCTAAAAATACTTTGAAAGACCTTGAAAATGGAAAAAAATTAATTTTGATGATGACCTTGACCTTTGACCTTGACCTCATTTTGAAGGTCAAAGGTCATCGGTCTTAATGCAAGTGGTCCCATGTCTCTATCGCTATTAATACAAAAGTTATAGGCTTAGATAATGATATTGGAGACTTTCAGGGGCAATAACTATGCTTAAGGGTTTTCGTATCCCTTTGATTATTTTTTCTTTGCAAGAGGGTTTTACTGTGAATTCATTAGCGAAGGTTTCGTGTCTCTATGACTTTCCGTTAAGTAGGAGTAGCGATAACAAGGTTTTCGACGCGAGTCTCCGAAATTCACAGAAGGGTCAAAGTTCAAAGTTGTAATGCATACTATCAAAACCAATCAAGAAGTCAATACTTACCCATATAATATTTCAACGCTATCTTAAGCAGGAAAGAGAGTATAAAAAGTGCTATTTTTTCCTCTTTTCTGATGACCTTGACCTTTGACCTTGACCTAATTTTCAAGGTCAAAGGTCACCGATCCTATTCCAGTTGGTCCCATGTCTCTACGACAAACCGTTCTCAAGCTCGACATATTTTACGAATAAATTGCAAAACATAAAGAGGCATTAACTCCCTTTAGGGGACACCGAATCCCTTCATTTTAAATTCTTCCCTTCTACTAATTACCCTCTATGTTTTAGAAAAGGTTTTATCCTTCTATCATTTATGGTTACAAAGTAGAAGTGCTAACAATGATTTCTGCGAAAGGTCCAATAACTCCGTAAGGGGTCAAAGGTCAATTAGGCAGGGTGAACTGTATTCGTTTCTCAGGAAGTACTATATGATGGACTATAAAGTTTTTCGATAAGTCTTAAGACGAAGATTTTTTTTGACGGCAGGAAAATAATAATAATAATAATAATAATAATAATAAACAGAACAATAACAATAGGACTTTCCACTGAAAGGTGGAAAGCCCTAATAATAATAACTAGTAATCCTAATTGTTCGTGAACAATTAGAGGTCTTTCCACCTTTTCTGGATTTGTTTCTTGACCTTCAATCTTGATCCATTCTTCAGTAGGTCAAATGAGGCCAAAAAACTTTCAAGTCAATGTAAACTTGGAAAACTTTCAGGGGCCATAACTATCTAAAGGGGTTGGTGAATCTTTTCGCACTGAATAGATTGAAGAGTCTACTAAATTAGTACAAAACATTAATGATTAAGGTTTGGTATCTCCAGGGTTAACGGTTTCGAAGGACTAGCGATAACAAGCTTTATTTGTAAGATGGGCAATAATTTTTAAAGGAGCCCGGCTTAAGGGCCAAGAAAGATGTTTTAATTGGTTTTAAAAGAACATACTAATGATGCAATGAAAAATGATGTATGTTGAAAGACAAAAGAGATATAAAAAGAGCTAAATTCTCAATATTTGAAGTAACTTTGACCTTTGACCTTTACCTAATATTCAGGGTCAAAGGTCAATGATCACATTGCAGTTAGTCCCATGTTTCTATGATTATCCGTTTAAAAGTTAACGATTAGTACAAACACATAAAAGGGCAATAACTCATATAAGGGGTCAGCGGATCCTTTCACACTGAATATGTTGAAGTTGTGCTTTGAGAAACCGAAGACATTGGTGAAGGTTTGGTGTCTCTATGGTCTATGGTTTCAAAGGGGTAGCGATAACAAGGTTAATAATGTAAGGGGCAATAACTTTTAAAGAGGTCAGTCTTAGGGTACAGGTATCAAATCTTTAAAATAGATTTAAAAGGACATACTAAAGATGCAATGATATGTAGTATATGTTGAAAGACAAAAGAGATATAAAAAGAGCTAAATTTCTCATATTTTGAATGACCTTGACCTTTGACCTTGATATAAATCAAAAGGTCAAAGGATGAAGATTCTAATGCAGTTAGTCCCATGTCTCTAGAATAAATGGTTTTAAATTTTTTCAATTATTTGTAAAAATCAAAAACTTTTAGGGGCAATAACTCATAAAAGGGGTCGAAGAATCATTTCGCAATGCATAGATTGAACAGTCTCCTTGACTAGTCGAAGACATTGGTGAAGGTTTGGTATCTTTACGATGTACGGTTTCGGAGGAGTAGCGATAACAAGCTTTTATTGCAAAAGGGGCAATAACTCCTTGAGGGGTCAAAGTTCATATACGCAGGGTGAACTGCCAAAATCTTTTAAGGAGTACATTCTTATGGACCATAAATCTTTTCGATAAATCTTGAAACTCAAAATCACGGGGAGGAAAAATAATAATAATAATAATAATAATAACTAGTGATCCTAATTGTTCGCGAACAATTAGAGGGCTTTCCACCTGCAATGATTTAAAAAAAAGACATTTAAGAATATTTAAGATGATGTACGAAACTCAAAATGACCAAGAAAATTTAATTAATAATTTTGACGATGACCTTGACCTTTGACCTTCACCTCATTTTGAAGGTCAAAGGTCATCGGTCTTAATGCAAGTGATACCATGTCTCTATCTATATTAATGTAAAAGCTATAAGCTTAAAAAAATGTTAATCAAGACATTCAGGGGCAATAATTTGTTTATGGGTTTTCGGTTACTTTCGGTTAGCTTATCAATGCTAAAAATACTTTGAAAAACCTTGAAAATGGAAAAAAATTAATTTTGATGATGACCTTGACCTTTGACCTTGACCTCATTTTGAAGGTCAAAGGTCATCGGTCTTAATGCAAGTGGTCCCATGTCTCTATCTATATTAATATAAAAGTTATAGACTTAGATAATGATATTGGAGACTTTCAGGGGCAATAACTATGCTTAAGGGTTTTTGTATCCCTTTGATTATTTTTTCTTTGCAAGAGGGTTTTACTGTGAATTCATTAGCGAAGGTTTCGTGTCTCTATGACTTTCCGTTAAGTAGGAGTAGCGATAACAAGGTTTTCGACGCGAGTCTCCGAAATTCACAGAAGGGTCAGAGTTCAAAGTTGTAATGCATACTATCAAAACCAATCAAGAAGTCAATACTTACCCATATAATATTTCAACGCTATCTTAAGCAGGAAAGAGAGTATAAAAAGTGCTATTTTTTCCTCTTTTCTGATGACCTTGACCTTTGACCTTGACCTAATTTTCAAGGTCAAAGGTCACCGATCCTATTCCAGTTGGTCCCATGTCTCTACGACAAACCGTGCTCAAGCTCAACATGTTTTACGAATATATCGCAAAACATAAAGAGGCATTAACTCCCTTTAGGGGACACCGAATCCCTTCATTTTAAATTCTTCGCTTCTACTAATTACCCTCTATGTTTTAGAAAAGGTTTCATCCTCCTATCATTTACGGTTACAAAGTAGAAGTGCTAACAATGATTTCTGCGAAAGGTCAAATAACTCCGTAAGGGGTCAAAGTTCAATTACGCAGGGTGAACTGTATTCGTTTCTCAAGAAGTACTATATGATGGACTATAAAGTTTTTCGATAAGTCTTAAGACGAAGATTTTTTTTGACGGCAGGAAAATAATAATAATAATAATAATAATAATAATAATAATAAACAGAACAATAACAATAGGACTTTCCACTGAAAGGTGGAAAGCCCTAATAAACAGAAGAATATCAATAGGTCTTTCCACAGAAAGATGGAAAGACCTAATAAACAGAAGAATATCAATAGGTCTTTCCACAGAAAGATGGAAAGACCTAATAATACATACACTTTCAATTTGCAAGCACCAAGATCCCCGAATATTATAATCGTAGTAGAATGTTTTTGGTAAAAGGATGATCTTCCTACTTTACAGTATCAATCGGTTCCACGTCCTGAAGATGTTTACCTGACGCCATTGAGTGGATGGGGACCATCCAATTTCTCCAGAACAGGGCTAAATCTGTGCTGTCCTACATGTAAGAAATAACGTAATGAACGATTTTGGACGTTGTCGATACATGGGAATTTTCACAACCCCATACTCCAGAACTATAGCCCAGCACAGGTATCACATTAGAGTTAGATAACGATTCGGAGGTTTTAAAACCTGTATATTTGAATGGAAGTATGTTAGAAATGGCCGGACCGAGTGTTCCGCCCACCGACCTTCATTGATATATTCTCTGCTTTCTACAGACAAGTAAAACTTTATGGTTTGAGACAGCATTGTATTGTCCTTATATCAATCTAATGGTAACAAATAATCAAAATTTCTTTTGAAGAAAAGTTGGGGCACAATCACATTTGCGCTTTTCCCCAAAATTTTGAAAGTGGGATAGGTGCTTGCCCCCCCCCCCCCCTTTCTTTAGCTACTCATTTGTTTCTCATTAATTACAATTGTCTTTTAAATGCTTTACTTTTGTGATTATTTCCTCTATTATGACGTAAACTCCCACTTTCCCCCTCGATCACCCATAAACACACAGTTCCACTGTTGACTATATGTGTGTACTGAACAATTTTTACGTATAGTATATATACAATTCCAGAAATCGAAATTGAAAATGAAAAAATATATAAATAGACAATCATTTAGATTGACAGTAGTGCGCATTTTGTCAGTAATATGTAAACGTAGTTCTTTTTTTCAGCAACTTACATAAGAAATGTCATACATAATTCCCATTCTACGAAGTATTTTGAATTTGCATTAAAACACACGAAAGTTGATTAGTATTAAGAAAAATAAATATCTCGTAATTTTCTCTTTATTACAAGAAAAGATCTCAAAATTACGAGAAAAATATCGACATTTCGAGAAAAGATCTTGTGATTACGGAGAGAGATCTCGTCTTTTTCTTTTATTTTTTAATTCTCAAGTGATATAGTAAAACTTTCATGTTTGCCTCAACGGGTGTTTATAATGTTTGGTTTTTTTTCCTCTAGAGACAGGTAGGCGGTAGGATGTAGGTTATTTTTATGTATATTATAGGTATTCTGGTCCGCAGTTTTCATCTCTCGTTATATTCGGCTTATTGGTTTCTCTTTAGTCTAATCAAATTTGTCCCTTACGAACATATGAAGACCGCCCAATCCAATTCTTAAATATACTTAATCTGCAAATTGAACTATTCTAATATAGATTTATCCCACCAATATTTCGAAATAAATTTTAAATTCAATTTAAACATGATTAATTAATTATGCATATTTCATTGTAAATGTCTGAAAATAAAGCATTATAAAAAGTAAACATGATTAATATATTTATATTAGAAATGATAGACCACAGGAAATTGTTCAGTCTGATTAAAATCAGACCCCATACCCAACGATAGGATAGTGAGTATGGGGTCTGATTTTAATCAGACTGGAAATTGTTGTGCCTTCAGGTTTTGAAAACCTCGATAATTTTCTCGAAATGTTGAGATATCTTTTCGTAATTACCGAGATCATCACGAGAAAACGTTTTTCCTTGACACTAAAATGCTTTCGTAGAAACACATTTTTCACATTCTTGGGTATATTTTTTATCTTTAAGAATATTTTTTTGATTCTTTCAGAAACTAATTGCATCCGAACATTTAGGGTTTGATTCCTGCATGCATGGATCTGTCACCTGGATACACAGGAACACTTTTTTTTTTCTTAACAAAATATGAGAACACCAAAATGGTGTTGGTGCCCAACGACTGAGGCCAAGAAAACACTGACCCAGATAGGCAATGTACCCAGCGACTACAGTCTAAGGTGTCCCCAATGCTGAGGGGCTGAGAGCGATATAGAACCCTGGGCTGTTCCCCGTGCCCAGCGACTACAGTCTAAGGTGTCCCCAATGCTGAGGGACTGAGAGCGATATAGAACTCTGAGCTGTGGTCAATATCCAACGACCGGGACAGCATAACACAGAGGCATTGTATTCTCAATGCACAGTATATAATTCAATAATATTCATTTTCATTTAGAAGTTGCAATTTTGTACAAATTGTTTAGGTAAATATAACCTGCAGGCGCGTAGCCAGAAAGAAAATGAAGTGTACATATACGCAAAGTACAGCAAGGGGACTGGGGGCCGCCTTGAGGCCCCAGTGAGTAATGAGTGCAAAGCAAAGGGCGAAGTCGCTGTGTAATAGATCAACATCTGCCGACATCAATTTCACCCGACAAGTCACCTTTTCAAAATATCTGTAAGAAACTTAATTTTTCCGAGGAGTTTTGAAAAAAAAACTTTTCCTGCATAATTTTCGGAGGGGGTTATTTTTCGTGTAGGAATGTAAAATTACCTGTAGGAAATTTTAAAATCCTGCGTGAAATTTTTTTTTTTTTAGGAATTTGTAATGTCCAGCAATAGAAAAAAAATCCATTTGAAATTGAAACATTTTAAAGAAAAATTTATTTTTAAAAGAAATTTTCTTGCACAGATGATAGATATAGACGACACATTTGGTTTTCTGAAATAGCCAATTTGGTTTTGCAAAACTATTTGAGAACAAAATGGTCAGAAAATTTCATCGTTGATAGTGTTAAGAACCTTGCAATGATGATGATGTGCTAACTTAGCCATGAGGTCAGCGTCTTATTTGTGTTTAACTCAATGCAAGTTCTGTTTGTATAAAGTATGTTTTCTTGTATGCATTTGTGTGCTATTCTTTTTAACATTCATGGGGATTTTTGTGGTTAGTTGCCTACAATTCCCACATTCTACTTTACAACAAATTGCCAATGATTGAATAAAAGGAGAGGGGCGGTAATCAATTAGGGAACAAATTGCCGAATTAGCCCTGCCAATACTTTTCCGCGGAAAGTTTTTACTCCTGAAGAAAAAGTCAATTTGTCATCCACGATTCTATTTCATGTTGGATACCCTGATAATTCACTTGTAAACAAAGTCCTGGAATCGCCAAAGAAACCGCATTTGTGAGTATATTGTCAGGGAAAAGATGCCCGAAGCCAAGATGAAAATGTCCGCGATCTCTATCACATTATCCGTAATCACTGTTTCCCCCGCTCCAGTATAAACTTGTCTATTTCATACTAATAGAGAAAATTAAATTGATATAAATGCAACATTTCTCTCAGATATTCAGCCCTGCAAGAAGATTTCTAAAGAATCATTAAGACTGGAGAATTTCCGATGCGATCCACAAAAGGGCACGAGAAAAGAGACTTTCAATAATTGGAAGTTTCTATGGCTTTCCGACTGAACTCTGGCGGACGCAATTGTAAAGGAATGAAATCTTTTCGGGAAGTGTTACTATGATGTTAATTTCAGCCTTTAAGGCATTGAAAACCTCCTAAAAGGACTTTTTCTTTCTTATGAATAGTTAAGTGACATGTATTGTTGTCTTTTGCAGGAATGTAAGCTCTTCTTCCTTTGTAGAAATCTCTTGGAGAATTCTGATGAATGACTAACAAGAAGCTTGTGACTATCTTGTGTTTGTCAATTAAACTTCTTTAGTCCCTTGTTATGTGCGTTTCATTATCAACTTTTCGTATAAAAGTGGATGAAACACGTTCCTAAAAAGTTCCAACGATGACGAGAATCTAAAATTAATAAGAATTCGTGAGATTAACAAAACTTTCATTCTAACCAGAAGCAACGAGAAATATGATACAATAGCTATTTGGAATAAAGAATACTTGAAATTAATGAACTTAGTTTTATTCACTTTTTTAATATAACTATATAACTTCTAATAACATTCAATAGCTTTTGGATTTGAAACTGTAAGCAACCGTATTTTATCCAAATTTGCATTCTCAATTGCACTTTAAAAATTTAACACGTAGGATACAGAAATTAAGCGATAGACGTGATTTTAAGAAGGACCTGGTAAAATTTCACGATTTTATTTCATACACGTAGAAACATGATAACTTTCTAGTGAGTTGTATCTGAAATGTCACGAAAAACTATATATTACGAAATATCGCGTGTGACCTTCAGGAACAAATGGCAGCCGTTTTTTAATTTCTTAAAATGTTGAATTAGATATTGGGAGTCCATTGCCAGCAGAAAAAATCCTTTTAATTCACAAATATTTATTGACATACCATATTTCTCCTTTTCTGAGAAAATTGAGACGGGCATTAACATGTTTTCCGCTCCTCTACACATTCTGAGTTTGGGAATTAAAGACATGCCAATCCTGTCGAGGAATTCTTTGGTTCACTTGTGCACAATTCTGTAGTTGGTTTTTTTTTATTTATTTATATAAACGGGTTATAGTTTGAGGCCATTGTAAAACCTTTAAGATATGAAATGGTAAATGGATTAGAATTCTCAGAAATCTAATAAATCATAAGTAGAAACAATTGAGAAAAAAGTTCCGGTTGATTTGAATGATGAATAATATAGATCAATAGATCCTAAACACATATGGCATTCGGAATGACATTATCGAAGTAAGTAATTATAAAATTGTAGCACAGGGTCAAACTTTATGACAATTGACTGATGGAATTGTAATGTGTGTTCCGCTTGGGTTTGATATATTTTTCATGAAAGTAGAAACTCATTACAGAACATGTTGGGTAAATTATTTGAATATCGCAGCAAATGGAACATACTTGTTGATGTAGAAAAAACAAAAATTGTAGTTTTTATAAACAATTTAAGTTAAGCACACAGGATCAATGGTCCTATAATAGTATTCGAATAGATATACATGTAGTGGCTAGTTTTATTTATTTAGGATTTAATCGTAATTTTTCATAATGGAAAATTTACCAGATCTTAAAACATCTTAGCATCATAGGGAAGGAAAACCATGTTTCTTATAGTTGAAATATGTAATGAAAACAAATTGAATATCGAAATTAAATTACATGTATTTAATACATGTGAAAGTATAGTTGAAATATGTAATGAAAACAAATTGAATATCGAAATTAAATTACATGTATGCATTTGATACATGTGTAAGTAGCGTTTTGAATTACTGATGTGAAGTCTGGAATTTTTGCACTGCTAAATATATAGAAAAAGTTCATTTGAAATTTTCTGAAAGAATTATGCATATTAAGAAGAGTACCCCAAATTTTATTGTATTATTAAAATTTGCACGATTACCTTTACGTATTGTCAGAAAAGAAAGAATTTTGAAATATTGGATTAAACGATTGTATTTTGAAATCATTGTATAATCAAATGGTTAGACGAGCTTGATTTACATCAGAATTGGTGAACTGATGTCAGGAACTTATTGCAGAATTTTGGACGTGGGTATCAATATGTTGAAAAGAAATCATAATTTCTTTCTAGTTGTAATCATTTGTTAAAAGATTCATTTGTACAAGAGATGCATTCATTTTTTGAAAGGTCGCCAAAGTGTAATCTATACAAATCCTGATAGTTTTTATCTTCAATTCTATTTGAGAAAATATTTACCAGAAAATTTTGCTACAGTATTGAGTAAATATAGAACGTCTTCACATGAGCTGTTGGTAGAAAAGGGTCGATACTCAAACATAGCAAGGTCTCAAAGAAAATGTCAGAAATGTGATTCCAACGAAAGTGAAGAGGAATACCATTTTGTTCTGTCGTGTCCTTATTATTCTGATTTACGATAAATATACCTCAAACGATATTATTTTACTCGACCATCCATGTTAAAACTTGTGCAACTTTTTTTTCCAGTAAGAAACAGAAAACCATTATGTAATTTAGCAAGGTTTTTGATAAGGGCACTGAGCCTAAGAAACTAATAAAGATATTATCTATTTGTCCATCCTTCATATTTGGTCACATAAGTATTTTTATCTGATTACTCTCACTAGTATATTGTTACTGGATTGTCATATAATTGTATTACACCGATGAAATGTCTCCAAAGGTTTCAATAAACTAAATTAAATAAGCATAAATCTTTATAGTCATTTGAAAATGGAATCGACTATTTTAAAGTAAAGATGAAGTTTCAATTCGACCTAAGTTTTTCATTGTAATACTTTTATAAGCTACTTGCATTTTTTTGGTGAAAATAAAATACATACAAGCTGATGTAAATTCACTTATGAAATATTTTATAAAAATTCCAGTCTGAAATACATGTATGTCAAGTTCATTTTCTCATTGTAATACAAGTGGGGTGAAATTTACACATGCATTTCGAATTCCAAGGATGGGAATTGGTTGCAGTTCTACTTTTTAAAAAATAATATGAAAGAAAATGTGGGAGCTTACAGCATCCTTTATTTGTCAAGTATGAGTGATTTTATCAAAACGGATTAGCTATTTTAGAGGGTAGAATTTCATGAATATGATTTTTAATTAAAGGATAAAATGGGTTTTATCAGTGTATTATTTGATAATTTGTTAATGTTACATTTCAAATTTATGATTTCAAACACGAAAGCATAGACTGGGCGAAATCAAAATATTTACAAGGGGAGGGGATGGGGTGCAATCATACTTTGTACAAAGGGAGCGGGGTGAAGATCCAAAATGGTAAAAAAAAAAAAACCCACCAGTTTTGTTAAAACCGATCAACCAAACGACGAGGATCACTATCCCTGTACCCCCACCCTCCCCTAGATCTGCAATCGATAAACATATTTCGCATGGGATCTTTTCATATATACTGGACGCGGTGGGAAGTGACGTATTTAATACAACAACTAAATGAATGTATAAATTCCTACACGGATAAATGGATATAACAATTCTTGTTTTGTATCAAGGTTAATTGGTTGAAGTTCACAAACTTTTTATGCAAAGCTCATTTTGTTCCACATTGCAGCATATATAATAATAATAAATAATACCATATTTATATAGCACCCTTTTCATACACTATGTATGCTCAAAGGTGCTTTACAATGCATATATACCTTACAACAGAATGTTATACACATAATACATGGAAAATAAATAAAACATTAAAAAGCAGAATGTTATACACATAATACATGGAAAATAAATAAAACATTAAAAAGCAATGATATAAAAGGCGTTATCACTTGTAAACAGTCCGTAGCTGTACCTATCCTGATTGTACATATAAAACATGAAAACACAATATACCATAAATATGCTAGATAAGAATAAACATCAGTTTCAGGGCGTATTAAAATAATAATGATAATAATGAATTACACACACGCACACACAGCATATAATGTCTCAGTTATAATACATTAAAACATACATTTTTTTATATATAAAACATCACAAAATGGTACTCGAAAACTAAGACACAAAGTCAAAACAGATAAGATAATCTTAATTATTGCACTGAAACAGCAAACACGCATGACTGAAATGATAGAAACTATAGTCCTGGAAAACTTGATGGAAAAAAATGTGTTTTCAGTGACTTCTTGAACGCACACAGTGTTCTACAGTCCCTTACATGACCTGGAAGGGCATTCCAAAGTTTTGGAGCTATTGTTCTGAAACACCGATCCCCGTACGTAACGGTTCGACTTTTTGGAACAACTAGAGTGACCGATTGTTTTATAGACCTAAGATTTCGGGTAGACTTATATACCTAGTAATCGTTTGATATAAGTTGGGGACTCACCATGTAAGGCTTTTATATGGTATGTATGAACTTATTTCTATCTTTGTTTTGGGTTTTTTTAATTCAAAGTAGAACTACACAACAAGATATAAAATAGACGGAGTTTCCTAGTTTGTTTTGAAATGTTCATATAATAATACTGGTGTGAGAAGGTGCACAGTGACATAAAAATAAATTAGGGGTATCGATCATACACGAAAAGAGAACACGACTTTCTCAGAACTAATATTAGAGGTAGAGCTTCTAAAATGGACCAAGAGGGGTAGCAAGTTTAAAATATCATACAAAACTATACGCTGTTACTTTTGTCAGCGACGACTAATTTCTATAGGTATGAAAACTTTACTTGCTGTGAGTTTGTTCTACTGGAGACAAAAGTTAATGCTTTAAACCCCCCCCCCCCCCCCCGTGTCACAGCAGGTGTAGCACGATAAAGATCCCGCCTTGTTCAAAGGCCGTAAGCGCCGAACATAGGCATAAATTTGCAGCCCTTCATCACCGGCTAAGGTGATGTCTCCATATGAGTGGTCCCGTGGGGATCCGGGTTAGAATAGGTCTGCAGTATCCCTTGCTTGTCGTAAAAGGCGACTATATTAAAAAAAAAAAATTATTCACCAATCAAGGGCCCTCAGGAGGCATATACAAATTAACAATTAAACATTATATCTACATGGGGCGGTCCTTCGGATGAGACTGCAAAAATCGAGGTCCCGTGTTACAGCAGGTGTGGTACGATAAAGATCCCTTCCTGCTCAAAGGCCATAAGCGCCGAGCATAGACCTATACAATTTTCAGCCCTTCACCGGCAATGGTGACGTCTCCATATGAGTGAAAAATTCTCAAGAGGGACGTTAAACAATATTCAATCAATCAATCCATATGAGTGAAAAATTCTCGAAAGGGACGTTAAACAGTTTAAAACCAAACCATATACAGGAATAATTGATATTTTATTGCGCCGTAAAATGACAAATAACATCATTTATGGGACAAAGTGTATAATGTATTATAAGATTCACGAGGCTATTTTTCTTGATGATAATTTTACAGCAACAATCAATTTCACCTTGCATCAATTATTCATATTTGGTTCACAGGTGCTTGGGTTCAGGACCCCCCCCCCCCTTCTGAATAAGCTACATAAGTTGATTTAATTATTTATTTTTTGTTGAAAATATTTCTAATACATGCCAACAACGTCATGCATACCCCTAAAGTCCAAAATAATTCAAAATAAGCCCTTTTAGAAAAATACCCTCACTGGTTCTGTTATAATAATCAGTGAAAGTATTTTTCTAAAAGGGCTTATTTTGAATTATTTTGGACTTTAGGGGTATGCACGTTGTTGACATGTATTAGAAATATTTTCAACAAAAAAATAATTAAATCAACTCATGTAGCTTATTCGGAGGGGGGGGGGGATCCAGAACCCAAGTACCTGTGATTTGGTTACCTGTAACTTATTTTACAGCAACCAATACATGTTCTTCAATTGCTAGTTTTGCACTATTCTTTGACTTGGTCTGTAACTAATCAGTTGTACTTATTTTGGTCATGTGATCATTATCGATTTGTTGACACAAAGGAGAAGCCACGTTTGATCCAATCTTACTAAAGAACAAACCTATATTATATATAATATAGGTCTGTAATTTAGTCAGATTGCGTTTGATCTGCTGTCTGAATTTTATTGACCCATCACCCACCCCTTCTGCCACCAGCTGTTTTTATGCAGAACATTTAGGACCTTTGAGAACAGTTAGCTATTGTAGTGGCATTTTACATGTTTCAATTCCTATTACATGTACATGTATCAATATTTCGTATCTCTCTCTCTCTCTCTCTCTCTCTCTCTCTCTCTCTCTCTCTCTCTCTCTCTCTCTCTCTGAATTTGTACGAGATAAACTTATTAATATTGTAGACAAGCTAGTTTGTTTTTAAGAATCGGTGCTACTTCAGAACAGAATACGCTGCATGTAAATGTGGTGTTACCTAGAAAAATATGTATGTTTAATTTCCAGGTTAAGAGCCCATTTTCTACAATGTAAGTTTCAACACGACTATATTTTGAGTAAATTTCTCATGCCAATGAAAGTATTTTGATAGCATACTATACATATGCATATACGTACAGATGAAATCATATGGAAATTTCTTCAAAACAAGCAGACCGTTTTGTCTGTTTTCTTCAAAACATGTTTATGTGACGATTGAAATTAATTCTGACCGAAATAATTCTGCATAAAAAAAAATACCGTTGCACAATTAATCTGAACTCTATAACTTTAAACACGGTGAACCTCGTTTCATCTTTTGAAATGAAATCAAGAAATTGAAATGTTTTATTGTCAGAGTAAAGAAACAAAATGGGGTAAATGTTTCATAGTTATAAATTCTGTCAAGCGAAAATGATGACTTTCAAGGCGTTAACAGCAATCAAATAAGTTTCCCCCCAAATATCTGTATCAAACTATAGACATTAAAATTAATCAAAAGAAATGAAGTTTAAATAGGAATATATTTTTTTGTGTTTAGAATCTTCCACCACCCACAGTTAATGAAACTATGTATTAAATGTCAGAGAAAACGCAATATATATGTATGTATATATCATTTTGAAGCAGTGGGACTGCCGTTTCATTAAGATTATGCAGCAGTCTAGATTAGTGGGTTTTTTTTGTTGGTTCAAATTGATAATTATACAGGACGATTTATATTTTTTGAACGTGCTGTGACATATTGTTGAAAAAGTGTGATAGCCCAAGAAATAAACGTCCTTGTAAACTGTGGGGGTGGGCTCAACTGTTGAGGATACAGTTTGTGTATTGATTATGGAATTGCTTATATAGGTGTCAAGAGGGCATCTCCAGTTGTAATAGACATTTTCCAATTTTAATAGTTCATCTGTACGATAATATAGATAGACAATACACACAATGGTAATATTGTTTGTTTCTTTGTTTTATGTCCCGTCGAGAATGTATCACTCATGTTGATACGTCACCAACTGTAGGTGAAGTACCACAAATTTAGACCTATGTTTAGCGCTCAGGGCCGTAGCGGTGAGGATTCTTTAGCGTGGCGTTTGGCGAAGGATCTGTCACTAAATAACGCCTTAGGTTTGACGCGGCTATGGCACGAGCGGGACTCGAAATTAACCACTGAAACTACCGCGACCGGTGTAGTAATATTCAATGATCCTTACAATTATAGTAATTACAAATCGCAAAGCAACAATACGATATTGTTGATTACATTATTGAGAATATCATACAACTATCCGTGAATGTGGGAACTAAATGTAAATCCAAAATAGAGGATAAATAATTTGTGTTAAAATGTCTTCATTATAGGAGCGTGCAAGTAAACTATAGAAATAAAATCTCAGGGGAAAACATCTGATACTGAAATTTGCTCAGTTTATTAGTTCATTCAGTAGATCGCGGATTTGTGCACGTTGGCAAAATGCAAATTATGTTTTCAAAAGTTAAAAAAAAAACCCCAAAACAAATAAAAAACAAAAACAAACAAACAAACAAACAAACAAACAACAACAACAACAAAACACACACCAAAAAAAACAAAAACCCAACCATACAACCGAAGGTATGAAACGTCTTGATGTTAATACAAATTATAATTGTCTTCTAAATCGCCTAATTGGCATATTGATTTGTCACAGGGGACTTTCAGTGTGTCCAGTTTTCTTTGCACATACCGTACATAACTGTGCATGCCGGAAAATGCCGTCTTCGCAAGCTAAGAGCGGAGCAGAGTAAACCGAAAATCCTTGGTTTGCGAATATGGGAAATGCCTACTTTTATAATTGGAATTATTGTCAGAATTTTAAAAAATTCGAAGGATCATTAAATTATATTTTTCAATTCTATGATTCAATTTCAAACATTTATGATCAATAGAAAATTACATATACTAATTGCAGAACCATTTTATTATTCTATTTTCAAACACGAAAAAACAACAACATGCACATTATGTTTATTTCTTAAACATTACATCTGAATCATCTTTTAATGCATGCTAAATGCAGAAAGTTTGATTTAGAACTCAATAATGACTGACCAGTCAGTGATAAATTTGAAGGAAAAAGAGAAAATAATAGTGTTCAAGGAATAGCTCTCATTAGTATCGGTATCCGGATAATTTATCACGTCTTCGCCTTACTGTTAACTGCCCCAGGAGTCTTCCGGTGTTATTTTCAGTCACGTTGGAAAATGACCATACGATTTGTCAGCGGGCAATGCCAAGTTGTTCATGGAAAAAGAGGAAAAAAGACTCATTTCCGAGGATCAGATGGCAGAGCAATAAGTAAAGGATTAATGAATACAAAAACGTCCCTTATTTCGAGCAGATAAAAGGATTACAATGGCAGAACGCATCAGGAGAAGACTAACAAAGACCGGCTATTTGTATTAGCGCGAACAACCCGTACATGGAGCTCTTCATGTTCTTCCAGTATTGGCGACAAAAAAAGATGGCTTTTATTCATAATCGCCTTTGGAAATCCATCATTGTTCAAACTGATCGTCTTCAGTCTTCCGGATGAGGCGAGCATCTTGTTTAAATGAAAACTGATAGATTTTTTTAATGGAATGAAACTATACAATGTGTGTTGTAATGCGATTTGGTATTATAACACGGAACAGAGAGCTTTCACAAACATTTATGATGGGTTTGTAAGGCAATGGCGTGCGCTTTATTTGGTAGCATATACATTGGTATCTGAGTAGTCCTTATTAATCCCGGTCTCTATCTTTATTTGCTTAATGTACAAGATAACACCCTGTTACTTATTCCAGGTATTCAACTGGAAATGTACTTTGTCCGCCATTGTCTTCTTGTCTCTTTTTAATATCCGAGTTTCAAATCTCGCTTCATCAACTAGAACTCACTTCAAAGCGTTGACATAAAATAAAATCCTTGCATTATTTCTGGGAAACAAAGCTTCCATTTACTTAGGAAGTTTTCGTAATCAGGGGGTATTAACATGAAAATAAAGAGAAAAAGCCTAGAAAATATAGCTAAAGGTACTCACATTATATGATATTGTGAAAATGAACAAGACCTTGCGTCTCACAAAGACAGAATACATTTCAGTTATGTTGTCGCTTACAGACGAGAGACCTAAGGATTATTTTAAATCCTTTAGGGCTACCCTAACGGCTCCGAATCTACTTACAGAATACTCTCTGTACATATTCTCAATAAAAACCAAAGCAAGAGAGAGATTTAACTTAGGAACGTTATGTGTTGAAGTCGGTATATTTCATTCTGTAAACTAGTCATGTAGAATATTTCACTGAATCAATGAAATTATATTTTTTCCAATTTTGATTTTTTTTGGTTCATGTTTTTTTTTTATCTCGATGAATTGATGTACAATAAAACCATATAATGTAGTGCGTACTTTGCTGTACTCGGGGGTGGGTGGGTGAAAATTTGTATCATATTTCATTTAACATGACACAACTTTGTAGACCGGATATGGGTATGATCATTCAGAGTGTCGAAAAAAGTAAGATTTTATGGATTTCTATACACCGCACGGTAATCAGGTTTAGAAATTTCAACACAGGCGGTTTTCCTGTTGGACACCGATGTTCAAATTCAATTTCCCTCTCTACCTTGCAATAGTATATATTTTTGTTAATGAACATTTTCATCAAAATACTGATATGAATAGGTATCGTATTCGGTATTAAGTTTCATTAACTTAGGGGTTGCAGTGAAGAATAATGATAAATTGAAAAAAAAAAAAAAAAAGATTTGAAACTATTTTCTATCTGAATGTTACAAAATTAGAAATAAAGGACAGAATCATTGTACTATACGGATACTTGGACAAGCAAAACGAGAAAAAGTCAAAATATATACATGTGTTTTGTTGTTAGATTTTGATTTGATCATTTGCAGAAACAGAAAACATACAAAACAGCCGATGCATGCAATATAAATGTACCTATTTCGTTGAAATCATAACCATAACTTGCAAAATGATCAACTCTGCGATTTGCATTATTTGTAAAATACGTTCCCTCTCTTCAGGAACGGAAAAGCAACACCAAAGTTAGTCCGAAATTGTTACACTATTCTTTAATCAATGGAAACAATCTAAAATGCCTCATCTCGTATTTATACACATTTTGCATCAAATCTTGTATTCAAAACGTTTTCGATGCTTTTACATTGGCTTGTTCTAACTAGTTACTGGTATGAATTGTCATTATATTGCTTTAACATTGTTTCCATCTTAACCTCTCTGATCATTATGATCGGTGGATTTCTGGTGGAAATTGTTGTAATTAAATTAACATCCAATCGGAAGAAATAGAAACCTCGACTGCGAACCTATTTCACACCCAATTAAAGGTTAATTCCGAGAAGTCTCGAAAGACGACCAGAGGTTAAGTTTAGAGACAAACAGCAGCTTTAGGGTATTACCGTAGCATGATGAAAGAAAATCTAATCTGAATATTAAGCTAAAACTGTAGAATCGGAGAGAGAACATTACAAAGTCAGCTCATTCTGAATAAGAATAGTCCCATAAATACCAAATATTAATTGAAGATCTCTGGACAATGAGGAGTGATTAAAAAATTCTAAAATGATTGAGATATCATGTAAGATAAGTTTTAGGCACCTACATGCAGCTTCTTTTTCAAAGGAGGAAGGGACAGCCGGAAAATTTGCCTTCATGATAGTGTGAAGTCTTAAATATTTGACAAGAAAATATATTTCTCGTATATTCAAACCTTCAAATACTACTATAAAAAGAGTACAATCAGTCATTATTTCTTACTTTGCCTGTGAAAATAACTTGTTCTGCATGTAAAAATTACGGATGAAGCGTTGCCAAAAAAATTAAGAATTGGGTGTAGGAGGGGGTGGGGGCAAGCCAGTCCCTCTGTTTTTATGTGCGTGATTATGATTTAAAAAATCAATCAAAATGTTACAATGTAGTCTCTAATATCTATGAGTGAAATGAATTAACTATATTTTACTCTCAGAAGATCTATAATTCACACAACTGTTTTAACTAATTTTTCATCTTCTAATAGCCCCCCCCCCCTCCTCCTCCTCCTAAGATTTTCAAATCCCAGGAAATTATCAAAAATTTCATTATGGTAATTATGAAATATACGTTGCTTGTAGAAAATGGACAAAACAATTTCATTCACTTTTTGTTATTGCGTCACAGCGAATTTTCTATTTTCAACGACACAATCTAATGGGTGTTGTATGTTTAGAACTTTTCATTGACAATTAAATATCATCATTGATATAATATGTTCAAAACTTTTAACTGAGAATTCGATATCTTCATTCATATTGTTTGTTTAGAATTCTTAATTGAGAAATGAATATTTTCAATACTGGTATCGTATATTTAGAATGTTTAATTAGCAACTGAATATTATCATCGGTACTTTTGATTGACAATTGAATGTTTTCATTGATTTTGCATGTTTAGAACAATTTTAATTCAATAATTGACAATAGAATATTGTGAGATATTGCATGTTTAGAACAATTGTTTTAATTTACAATAGAATATCGTCAATGATATTGCATGTTTAGAACAATTTTAATTGACAATTGAATAGCTTCATTGATTTTGTAAGTTTAGTTTGATTGAATGTATATTGTATAATGCCCCTCTTGAGAGTCTTTCACTCATATGGAGACGTCACCATTACCGGTGAATTGCTGTCAAATGTAGGACTATGCTTGGCGCTTATGGCTTTTGAGCAGTGTCATGCCACACCTGCTGTGACACGGGACCCCGGTTTTTGCGGTCTCATCCGAAGGGCCGCCCCATTTAGTTGCCTCTTACGACAAGCAAGGGGTATGAACTGAGGATCTATTCTAACCCGGATCCCCATGGATGGGTACTGAGGATCTATTCTAACCCTGATCCCCGGGGTGGGATATTGAGGACCTATTCTAACCCGGATCCCTGGGTAGGGGTACTGAGATCCTATTCTAACCCGGATCCCCATGGGACTGTACGTTTAGAACTTTTAATTGACAAACGAATATCTTCATTCATATCTTTTAATTGAGAATTTAATATCTTCATTAATATTGTTACAAGAATGTTTAAAACTTTTAACTGACGATTGCAAATCTTCCTCGATGTTGTATGTTTAGAGCTTTTAATTGACAATTGAATGTCTTCCTTGATGTTGTAACTGAAAAATAGTTCAGTGTGGCGGAAAATAGCAAACAATCGATCAGTCAATCCTGGATGTTGTATGCTTAGAACTTTTAATTGGCAATTGAAAATCTACAAGTACATTGATATTGTTTGTTTCGAAGAACTTTAATTGAAAATTGAATGCTTTCATACTGTGTAATCCCAATGACACATACATGTAAGATCATTTGTGAATTCCTTAAATTATCACCAAAATATAGCCTACAGATAAATGTCTATTTCTTAAAAACGAAATGGGCAATTCTGATCTCGCTTAACACAATGTTTTAAGTTATCAGATGTTAGATATTGAAATTTTTTGATGAAATTGTATGTTTGGAAATTGGTAAGCCCCATCCTCCTTAATTGAAAATTTGTATTAATAAAATGTGAAGATATAATTCATTGTATCCTTTCAAATTAAAAAAGAATGTATCGACTGCACAATTTACCTCGGAAATCGACTTATTATCCGAAGTAAATATATCTAAGTCAGGTTTTTGTCATCAACTCGTTCACAACAGTACACAGAAGACCTAACAATAGGCGAGATTTTCTTTGTCATTCCACCATTAATGACTATTTGCCCCTAACCCCGAAGAGAAAAGAGAGTTAGTGTCATTGTCAGACTCGGCATAATGAGTATTTACTCGTTTTCTCTTGAAGAATTTGGCACATTTGTAACGGGATAATCACTAGCAGACCTGTCTGAATTCATATAATCACCCTAAAAGTGATCTTATCGTAATAATGTAACGTCGCCTTTCGCGATATGTAAACATTAACCTAAAATAACAAGTGCGAAAACAAGGCGGGTTAGGGAAGCTCGTTGTCGAATGCCACAAAAGGAAACAAAAGTATCCCGTCAGCACTGTAATGAAATGTAGGAAATCAATTTAAAAACCTAGCACTTCTCTAACGCCTTAACATTGTTGCGACCACAATGGAGGGAAATATATGATTGATTCTCTTTTGTTTAGGATTGTTTTGAATGACAACGACTCCATTGGCCGTGCCTACTTGTACCGTCTTTCTGCTTTTGTTAGTGTGACCCGATCTTTTCTCTATCATGGGGTTGGATACAGGTGTGTGTAAATAAATAACAATGAACGCTGTCCCATCATTGTAGAACCACCGCCGGGCATATTGTGTATCACAGATCAAAACGCTGCTATTTTGAGAGAACTTCGGGAACTTGGATTGAAAACTTTGGCCTTTTGAGAGATGTCGTGCATTCATGTTGTATTCGTGCAGTCACATCGCCAAGTTACGCTGGTTTGGACATGGAAACTGTTGATAAACAGTATGTTATGATAATCAGTGAAGAAAACACAGAGTCGGTAGAGACAAGAAATATGAATTTGCATTATTCATACTCTTAAAAGATTTATCGCATATATTGTAATGGAAAGAAATAAAGAAAACAAAAGACGAATGAAAGAAATAAAGAAAACAAAAGACGAATTCGTTACTTTTAGTATGAATATACGAAACTCACGACAGGCAGCGCAACACCTGTCTTGTATATACTTGTATCTTTCCAGTTGTAAGTTAACAAAGAGATATAAAACAACGCAATGTATGACCCATTTTTGTGTGTGTTAAAATAAAATTACAAAATAACAATATAATTTCAAAATAAAAAAAAATATCATAAACCGAAATCTGAACTGTTAGAAATGTTTAATTTTTACATGCAAAATATAAAAAAAAAAATTAGAAAAAAAAAGGAGAGTGATGGAATAAACAAGAAGTTTCTTTACGTCTGTCAGGACTTGATTAACCCTCTGATGAGGTCTTTCTCAGTGGGTCTAACTGCCTGACTGCGTGGGGCTGTGTCAACGTGTACCTGCCACCAGTGCTCCATGATGCAACCAAGATGTGCAGCGCTTATCAGTCTATCAGTGGTTTTAATGCCCCTTTAATGGTGTTTAGTTATGGACGTGTAGTTATTGTATTTATGTTTATTGTTACCGTGCAAGTAAATAAAACTATATCTAGATTCATTCGGGAGCTCCTCTCTTAATTTTCCCCAAAAGTTTTATGTTGATGGAAATATTTTATTAACATTACAATTTTAAAAAGTTGACTTTTGATGGGAATTTGAATGCAAGAAATGGATTGTCAGTGTTATTAACAGATTGTATCGTGCATAATTAACTTGAGATTTGATAGGGGGAAAATGACAAGAAAATTCGTTTACTGATATTATTTTATTCCGGTTTTTAATCTGAATTCTTGATTCCCGGTATTCCGGTCTATTTTATTCATTGTCATGTTCTCTGAATTCAAGATATTTCTTTTGAATTCATTTTGAATCATTTTCACGCATGGAAGAATTTAACACAATTTCATTTCATTTACAGTACCGCTCATTACGGAAAGATATTTTATAAGCATTATTGTATCCTTACCACTCTCTCAATATTTTGTTTTGCAGATTTGAAACATATATTCAACATGTATAATTAATCAGAAATAATTAGTTTTTGTTACATCTGTTTTCTACATTTCGTATTTTAAATATCAGAATTTAAAATATCGTATGCAGTACGATATGCGACCATTACTAAATTCTGTTGGTACTCTAAGTAAATGATGCAGTATATATACATGTACATTTGGGAGTAATTCATTTTCTAAAGCTAATTTCATTCATTTATGAATTTATAACTACAGTATGTACGGAGCCTTATAAGCAAGAATAACCGAACGAAAACCGTTCCAATATACGTGGATTTTATATAATTTACCATGTAAAAAATATGAAACATTTCCACCAATGACATTTTTGGGTATTCATCCTTATTTTTACTCGGCAAGAAATTCCTCAGAGTTAGGAAAAGATGAGAAAGCAGTTAAGTTACTCAAAGCTTAGATAAGCTAGTAATGTTCATTGTAATGAATCCGAAAATTATCACCCCTCATTGTCTTTGTGAACATCTCGTTACCTCGACAGTATAAAAAGACGGAGTTGTCCTTCTTTTTATTGCAATAATTTGTGATTCGCTTATCTACCGCAGAGGAGAAAATAAAAGTCAAAAATAACCCCGTGTTCTCCATTACCAGGATTATGCTTTTGTAAAACTTTCCTTTCTTCTGATGTTAAAAATGTTAGAATACCTTCGAACAATGGGAACAAAAATGAAATTTTATCTCGAATTGTAAACACTGGCACTTTCTATACGGAACGTACAATAGAAAAGAAATAAAACTTTATTGAAACTTCAAAAGAGCACCATCAGCGAAGTAGTGCTATTGAATGAGTACAATTCTATCTGTCAGAACCATCTTCCATTTTGCCAGCGGCCGAATCGGAAGACCGCCTTTCTATAGGTGTTTAAAATTCTGACTGCGCTTATTTGGCTAAATCAGCTGGTTAAATGAAATGAATCAAGTTGATTTCAAAGTAAAAACGGACACATCTTTAGATGATATCAGCTTTTGAGAGGCCATGAATACAAACACGGCATGATACAATCAACTAGTAATGTTTTTAGCCGGCTGACATTATGTACCTGTATTAGGAATTTTACCCATAAACTTTAATGCGCGATGCAATTTTTAGAGAAACAGATCTTTCGAAAAGATGGATTGAAAATATAAATCACTACAATCACCTTTTATATCTACATTACTTCTCTTTGAAAACAATAATTACGGTATAAAGTGAATTACGTTTAACCAGGGATAACATTAAGTTCAAAAGCTGCTAAGTGCCCAGGAATTCAGATTTGAAACACACATCCTTCGTATCACCTCTGATTTATGTTGTTGTTGATCCTTCGTATCACCTCTTTCTTTCTCTCTATTTACAAGTTTAAACAAACACTAAACTTCATCTTTTAATTGCATTAAATTTTATTTTATTGTGATTTATGATGCTAATGATCATCTACATTGGGTTTAAAAACTACCTTATAGCAAGTTTGGGGATTTTAATTCATATTTTAAAAAAAATAAATTATTGACCTGATCAAACTCACAGTTAACGCATATTGTTGGGCACTATTCATACTGCCCATTGCCTCTAAATTAGCATTACAATACATGGAGTTAATCAATACAAAACCAAAGCTTATTCTAAATCCTTCGGAAATTATCATGTGCATTTTTGTTCACGTGTAATTTACAGTTATGAGATATTTTCAATATATGTACGCACATAGAACAACTACTTGTATGAAAATGGATATGGTTGAGAAACATATGAAGTATTCACGCACAATGTAGAAAAATTAGATACCCCTATCCAAACCATAGAAGGAATATTCATGGGATGGATATGAAAATTTTATTCAGAGTAGGATTTTTACAAAACGGTGTCAACGAAATAAGAAAAATACCCCACAAAAATAACACGCCAACCAACGACAATAAAGGTATATTATTATATAGCTAATAAATAGTCTAATATAAAATCTGCGTAAAATCTAGAGAATGTTAGCGTTCAATATCCTGAGAATTTATTGAACGCTAACTTTACATTGCGTAAATTGTATGCGCCCGAAACATTCCGAGTATGAGCGTTCAATATTGACGTTACCGTAACGACATAAACAAGCAAAAATGGCAGACGACGGTCCTCCGAATTTGACAGAGGTGGTATTTGATATTTACTTAAGCATTATGTTTTACTGTACATAAATTATGATGTCCCCATTTACAAAATCAGTTTGCTTCATGCATTAATGACGGGTTAAATACTGAACAGTTAAGAAATGCATGCTGTTATTGCACACTGGCAATATTGATGAATTCTCGTCTATTTTGGAGTAGTTTGAGTGAAAATGGATATAACTTAACAACCAAATACTTTAGCTATATAATAAAAGGGTTATTGAACTTATATCGGTGAATATTGGCACTCGTTGGCTGTCAAAATGCACTCGCAAGCTCGTGCATTTTCACAGCCAACTCGTGCCAATATTCAGCGATATAAGTTCAATAACCCTATAATATCACTGTTTCCTGCCAATGGTCAAGGTCACAAACAGGTTACGACAACATACAGAGCTTGATACCAAACGCCGGCGACTCGAGTCGATCAAACATTTTTTATGATTTTCACCTGCAGATAGGGTGTATATCTCCCAATTGATTCGATACACAAGAGCTTGTTCTGCATATGATCAGTTTTTAAATCGAGGCAGGCTACTAACAAGTTGATGTTACAGGGGTTTCAACAGTCTCGTTTAAACTCAGCATTTCGCAAATTCTATGGTCCTTATAACGTTCGAGTTTGCCAACACAGCCTGTCATTGGTTGAAATACGGTCTGAGGTATATACCAATTGTTATGCCGTTCTTTACATACTAATTATGACTACGGATTACTCCGTTTACGTGATCAATATCTGTCAAAACTATCGTCTGATAGATCAGGTCCCGTGGGGATCCGGGTTAGAATATGTCCTCAATACCCCTTGCTTGTCGTAAGAGGAGACTAAATAGGGCGGTCCTTCGGATGAGGGCGTAAAAACCGAGGTGCCGTGTCACAGCAGGTGTGGCACGATGAATATCCCTCTTTACTCAAATACCATAAGCGTCAAGCATAGGCCTAAATTTTGCAGTCCTTTACCAGCAATGGTGACGTCTCCATATGAGTGGGCCTTAAGGACGGGACAAAAAATGCCAAAAATCGACCAAATTTTCAAAACTCTTATTCTCTACAACTACACTGTCATGATGTGCAAGAAAAACTAAATCCATAGTGATGTAGCGCAGGAGGGTCTTCACCAAAATTGTAAATTTCATAATCCCCAGTGTAGAGGTTTTGACCCCAAGGCGGAGCTAACCTTGGTATAGAGTGTTTATATGTAAAACAATTAAATGACATCTTCTTTAGTGCTATCAATACTAAATTGATAGATATTTAGATAGAATAGGTAGCCCTTTACCAAAATTGTAAATTTGATGATCCCAGGGGAAGGAATTTTAGTATCAGGTTGGGGCCAAAATGGTCAGTTATTTTAAAATGTGTGAAGAATAGAAGCGTTTTAACTTCTTATAACTACTATTCCAATTTCTTTCAAATTTGGTATGAAGCATCATTGGGACAAGGAGGGTATAAATTGTACATTTCAGGACTCCTGAACCCCTGGGGCCCTAGGGGTGGGGCAGAAACTGCCCAAAATTGACCAATTTTCGAAAATCTTCTCTACAACTACACTTGTGTAAGAAAAATTAAATGCATAGTTATGTAGAGCAGGAAGGCATCTACCAAAGTTGTAAATTTCATGATCCCCGATGTATAGGTTCTGACTCCAGGGTGGGGCCAAACTTGGTATATATATTGTATATGTTCAAAACATGTAAATGACAAGTTGATGTTGCAGGGGTTTTAACGGTCTCGTTTAATGTCAGCATTTCGCAAATTCTACGGTCGTTATAACGATCTAGTTTGCCGATATAACCTATAATTGGATCAAATGCTGTCTGACGTGTTTCATACCGATTGTTAGGCCGTTCTTGGTACACTGATTTTGACTACGGATAACTCCATTTACCTGATCAAGATATAGGGCTCACGGCGGGTGTGACCGGTCGACAGGGGATGCTTACTCATTCTAGACATCTGATCCCACCTCTGATATATCCAGGGGTCCGTGTTTGCCCAACTCCCTGTTTTGTATTGCTTATAGGAGTTATGAGATTGATCACTGTTTGTTATATTCACCTTTCATCAGCTTTAATGGTATTGATATTTAATTGAAACTAAATGAATATGTAGAAGGAGTAGATAGTCCTTTATCAAAATTGCAAATTTCATGATCCTAGGGGTAAGGGTTTGGTTTCAGGGTTGAGCCAAAATTATTATAGTGATTATTGCCTTTATCATTCGAAGTTTACTGATACAGTATAAAAACTAAATGTATATTTAGGAAACGGAGAAAAGGATGTACAAAAATGATAAATTTCGCAACTCCAGGGTTTTGACTTTAGGATGGGTCCAAGTTAGGGATATTGTTTTATGTAAAGCATTTCATCAGTATATGCACTTTTGAGGGCATTGCAGTTTTAAGAACACGTCTCACTTTATACTGTTGCTGAATATTTAGCTTAGACATTCAGAAAAGGTTTTTTTTTTTCTAGATTCTTAGTTCTTTGAACTAGTAATACTTTTAACTAGCACTCAGGTGACCGATAAGGCCTGTGGGCCTCTTGTTGTTTTAAAGCAATTCAACTGAATGACAATTATTAAAAAGTATCATTTTGATAGAATTTCATCAGCATTTGGTGGGTTATTTTAATCCTTTAAAAATGACACTATCATCGCAGGTTTTGGACAGATGCATTGGAAAAATAACATGCTATTGTAATTATATAACAGTTGATTGTTTTTTCCAGGACTGAGAAAATGATAAAAGGTGAAATCTTTGTGGTATAAGTTTTCCAAACAACTATGGAGAGTGACGTTTGGACAGAATTTCCCACCTTTGTTAGAATTTTGCTTAGATCGGCGGTATATGCCAAAAGGGACGAATGAACGACTGAACAGTCTGCAAAAGTTTCGAAAAGATGTGTAGATAGCTTTATATAAGGATAGAATGACAAAATGCTGAAATAAATGTACATGTATTTTATAGTATAATAAAGATTTGATAACACCGTTTCATATTGTGATACTTCGAGATGTGTGTCTTAATTGCAATACAAGTTTTATTTTGAAATTTTATTTGTTTTATCAATGAAGGCAAGTAGCTTCCGCTCTTTTTGTAGGAACATACTTTGAAAATTAGAGTTCCCTTCCTTCGTTCTCTGTGCCACGTGCTTTGCGATATACCACTAACTGTCATTTCATCCCAAAATTAGGATTATTATGCTGCATTTGTAGAACACACAGCAAATAATCACCCCCACCCCCAGGAAGCTGCATGTACTTTGAACAAAACGCTGTTTGTCGTCAGGCTGGTACTACGCATGTACATGTACTGTAGATATATAATCCCTTTCATTTCGAGGTACGGTGAGCTTGGAAAGTGCTAGTTTGAAATTCATTGAATAGCTATTTTTTTTAACTTATCAATATTTAACTGGTGTACCTTGAATTTCAAATAGAATTTTCTTGCTTGTGTAATTGACTTGTCAAATAGAACAAACAATTAACATTTTTACAAGAAACCAAACGGGCATTGAAATAGTAAGGAGTGTATTTCTGTAATTCTACAGCAATAAATATTTAAGTAAAGTGTGACATTCGCTAAAATGTTACATCCCTTTTGATAGTCTTTGTGAAGTAAGGAAGCATTCAACAAACACATTTTCTTTAATTCAAGACACAACGAGGGAGTTTCTATCCAAAGGTCTATGCTATATATATATATATATATATATATATATATATTGGTGATTATGATTTTCCTATATAATTTGGGTCTCGTTTACACGTATCATGTCTTTATTCTCGGATTTTGTTGTTAATTAATATTATTTCTAGCACTGAGCAACTCGGCTTGCTTGCTAATACTTTTAGTATTAGGGAGGATTGGGGTTGGGTGGACGAGGTTTTACAGTTATGTGTCTTTAGTTTTGATTAGCAGTCTTCATATTTCTCTTTAACTTTTTTTCACTTTTGTTACAAGGTTTTACTGGATGGGTTCTAGTTTGTTAAATTTCGAGACTTATACATTCCGATAAACATCGACATTGTATGAGATAGATAATTGGAAGCCTTAACATCGTGAAGATGGTATACGAATACAATGAATACTGTTCACATAATCTAAAGCTTAATTCATTTACATAAATAATTCATAATCTTCTAATATATATGCAAACAATGCTTTATATGCAGAATTGATGGCACAGGTTTTTAACTGCCACTAATGTTTTAAGAAAGCATCATTGCATTTTATGGATGGGTTATTCTTTTAAAGATGAAGATTGAAGTGGAATAACGATAAAGCCTTGATGTAATTCATTCACAAAATAAATAAACCATGTATAGAAAACGTTAGAGCGGGCTCAATGGTGTTTTATACAAACCAATTTCATCCAATTTTTTACATTATGTAAATGAAGACGGGAAGCTTGGTACTCTGAACATTTCTAAATTTGCATTAGCGTAGTGTAGAAACATTTAGAATATGATAGGTACATGTAATTGCACAAATGGCTTTTACTATTATGAATGGACTATTCAAAAATTCAAAATTAAATATTATTTCGTATGGTATCTGTGTTATGAAATGAATGCTGTGAAATAGGTGAGGAAAACATATCATAATTTATACGGAATTTGAACAAGCCCTATCGGAACTATTTTACCCCGGAACTGGCTATGTAGTACTCCGCTCCTCCCCGGGAGAGCTGAATGTACAGATGAATATCCCGACTGGTTCTAGTCAGATAGCAATCAGGGAAAACGACCTGTATAGCAGCGTTTATTCTTCAGTGTGTACCGGATAATTGAGTGATGTCCAAGACACGATGTAGTCACAATATCGATAATACTGTATCGATATCGAATCATAGTAATTGTCTGTGTGTCTGTATCTTATAAATCTGTATATGTGGGTGCAATTTTCGCTTTCAATGTTTTTCTCTATCTCTCGATATCGTATCAATATGGATGAATGACCGTTTAGCAGATGTTCGATATTGCCTTTATTATCTTTAAAAGAATAATCCATCTAAATAATACAATGATGCTTTATTAAAACATTAATGGCAGTTAAAACCCTAGGCCATTAATTCTGCATATAAAGCATTGTTTGCATATATATTAAAAGACAATTAATTATTTATGTTAATGCATGAAGCTTTAGATCTTCATTGTATGAGTATATTATCTTTACAATGTCATTGTGATATCATACAATGTCCATGTTTATCGGCATGTTTGTCTCGAAAACCAATCGAGTAAAATCTTGTAACAAATGTGATAAGCGTTAAAGAGGTATTCTAGAGCTGTCAATACGGAACTTTCGGGATGTGCCGGAACGACCGATTATATTTGACTTTTATACACCACGGTCACGTGATAATAACCAATTGTAGGGCAAAGTTTACAACGATGCAAATGGTGTTGCGCTAGCAGACGGTCCGTAAAGAGCCATGCGCAGTCCTATGATGACGATTCAAGTCACTATTGGTGCTTAGTACCTGGGTGTAAATTAGACGGAAGGGAAAATGTCATTTAGACGCGTATCATTGGATGCAAGGCGTGAAGTTTTACCAATATCCTAAAGATATTCCTTAGATTTACTTCCCTCGCCAATTCACAATTTAATCAAATGCATTTTCCTATGAATGGTTATAGTGATTCCATTCTTTCAAAAATAGTAATCGAATACATGAATTTTATAGCAAATTGAAGTATTCCATGCTTGTTTACTTAGTTGTTATTGTAATCCGGAAGTAACATGCCCTACAAATTACGTTCAACGCGCGATAAAAGTCAGAGTGGATCCGTATCTCCAAAGTCCCGTATTAACTCTATAAAGAATCCTTAACTGTAAAGCCTCCCCCATCCTTCCTAAAATTGAAAGCATTACCTGTCAACCAAGTGGCTCAGTATTGGTAAGAATGTGCTATAAACAACACAACAGAGACATATACATATGTAGTCTATTTCAAAAAACAACAATTTTTTTTTAATTTGTAAACCCCCCCAGAAATTTACGTTTAGATATTTGTTCAGATATATGTATATTCCAAAGCAATATAGAGGGAAAGTCTTTAAAAATCTTTACATTAACAAATGTCTAAAATTTCGTAGAATATATAAATACTTGAATGATGAAAACCTGGGCCCAGAGTTTGTAAATAGTTAAGTTTAAAAAAACAACAACAAATCAACAAAAAACAAACACACTGTAGGGATTCTTTAGAAATATCGTATATTAGTTTAGTGTGAAACTACCATCGAGTCCCACTCGTGCCATGGTCGCGTCAAATTTAAGACGTAATTATAAGTACTGATTGCATCTTCTCCAAACGCTCGGCAGTTGGAATTGAGAATCACGGGTCTTTCGGATATGACCTTAAAAACGAATTTCTCGTATCGGAGCAAGCATTGGTTTAAAAAAGAACCCCCATTGCTACGGCCCTGAGCACTAAGCAACTTCACTTACAGCTGGTGACGTCTCAGTATGAGTGAAAAATTCTCGACGTGACGTAAACAACCAACCAACCTTCAAGTCCCAAAGAACGCCCCTTTTCTGATTTTCTCCAAGTTGTACATATGTTTTGGTATATTTTTATATGCCAAATATACCATAATTTTTCACAAGTCATAATGTGTCGGATGACACCATTTTTTTTTCTCAGGTGTTAATTTTGCGATGTGGCAATTTTTCATTATACATTGTCTATACATTTTACATGTAGGTAACTTTTACTTATATTTGATTCCTAGTTCGTGTTCCCTTTACTGTCATTTATTGTATATGTAATAAATGACCTATTTTATTCTTTAAAGGGCGTGGTTGCTTTTTTTATTTAGTACAGACAGACAGGTATAAAGACTATTATAAGAGACAAGCTACGTGAAAAATTGCTTCAGTAGCAATAATAGAAAATGGTGATCCCTGGAATGTAGTTGACTTGGATTATGTTGTCTCTAAGCACAAACATGGCTGATACAACACTTTCGGAAAACTACAGACTAATAACAATACTCAGATGCATGAGAAAACGTTTTATCAGTATTTTGCATGAACGCTTTCATGATGAAAGGGGACGATAATAAACAGTGATCAATTTCATAACTCCTATAAGCATGCACGGACCCCTGGACATACCAGAGGTGAGATCAGGTACCCAAGATGGGTAAGCATCCCCTGTTTGGAGTCGTAAATTCAGGTACAATTATATATATGGCAAATTTTCAGATTTATAGGAAACCTATATAAGGGTATCAACAGCGTCAGACCAATTATTTACTTATCTTATATAATATTGTAGTCAGACAAGGTGGGTATTCATCACCCCTTCCCTCTTCATTTAAGAAATAATTGTGAGATTTTTTGTGTTTAATTGCCAACACTGAAAATGAACTAAACATTATGATGAAAATGTTTCTACCTTTATATGGCGATGACACAGTATTGTCCGTTGATTTTGTAGATTATATAAAAATCACTTGATGTGTTTTATTATAATGTTAACAATGGAAATTGTTTGTGAGTATGCTGTTACCCAAAATAAAATCGTGGTGTTTCCCAAAGGTAGGATATAAATGGCATAGACGGTATTATAGAATGTAACTACTTGGGGGTTATTTTCTCCCGTAGCGGAACTTTGGTAATGTCGAAAAATCGCGTGTGTGAGCTGGCCGCAATGGCGGTGTACGACCCCCAGGTATTTCAATCTCGCAATTCACCGCCAAATTAATCTTGTTGATAAAGCTATTGACAATTTTTTCTATACGGTTCAGAAGAGTGGGGGTATGAGAACATTGATATTGAAAAGATTCATGTAAAATTTCTTGAATTGGTACTTAATGTTAAATCCAGTACCCTAAATGATATGGTTTATAGGCAAAGAGGATGGTACCCAATGCATGCTATTGAGACATATTACTAATGATTGTCCACTGGGTTTGAATGGTAACAGTTCATGATAGTAAGTGTACAAGTGCAAGTTATAAATATCTTTTTTGTAATAAAATATATTTCGAATGGCCGTCTGTTTATAGGTGGTTTAAACGTATTACATGGTATTTTGAACTGTCTGGTATAGATATAAACAATTCGGCGTTTTAATAGTGTGAGATAGTTTCAGTTTATACAACACTGGTACAGTGAAACAGAAAGGAACAAAAAAAAAAACAAAAACAAAAAAAACCCAAAAAAACCCCAGATGTATCAGTTATAGAATTTTCCAGTTCGATTTTAGTATTGAAAAACTGAACAACCGATGAAAAGTTGTGGAGACATACTAGCACCTGATTCTAATGGAACTTGTATATCCCGAAATATCTCTACGAACACCAATCCTTACTCGTGTAGTGACATTGGTAGGGTACAACTGCATGCATTCTTATTTGAAAGCGCTGCTAGTGAGATGACGTGGAGACCGATTCGACGAGTAATACTTGTGATGTGCATCAAAGTATGTTGGTATATCTAGATCTATACTTATAAATGAATAAATTTTGCTAATAAACTCCGAAACGCTTGCTTCATAGTTACCGATTACACATTAAATATCGTTTTATATATGAGGTGAAGTCCGTAAGATCTAATTAAAATTACTTGATTAGTAATTATCGTGAAACTGATTAAACACCTACTTTCGTTTTCAATAACTACCCTGACATAGCAAAAAGTAAATGAAAGTGGTGGGTATGCTTTGACGGATCTAATTCAGTGCATTTTCTTTTAAAATGACATGATGAAAGGTGGAGATAACGAACAGTGATAAATCTCATAAATCCCATTAGTATCGTAGCGGAAATGGGTTCAGGCATGCGCCAGACTAAAATCCCATAAGGAGTTGGGCAAACACGGACCCCTGGACACATCAGAGGTGGGGTCAGGTGCCTAGGAGGAGTAAGCATCCCATGTCGACCTGGTATGAAGTAAATCCGTAAATAGTGGTTATATTTATCGATAATTTTCATCTCACAGAAGAAATAAGTTTTGATAATTGTTGAAGCAATAAAATATGTCTGTTTGTTTCTTAGTCTTGAATCAGCTGTATGGACATTTCCAGAACGAAGCGCCCAGAGCTAGGCAACATCAGGGACGCTGGGGGCGCACGTTACTACACAATCATCATGAAGTTTTGGAGTTTGTGTAGGTGTTTTTAGAGTTATTATTTTACGGTTAATTGTTTTGACTAGGCCTATTTTTATCATTTTATAAGGATTTATAATTGATAAAAGCTATATACATCTCATTTACTGGAGGGAAATCTCTGAGACCAACGATCTGACACATTGATAAAGTAATTAGAATATTCACCTGGTATCTTGTGATGTGATTGTATGTCACTATTACGACTTTTTGTAATAGTCTATTAACAGCTATTGGTATGTACAAAGACATAGGAGTTATGAAATTGATCACTGTTCGTTATCTTCACCTTTATAGGAGTTATGAGATTGATCACTGTTCGTTATCTTCACCTTTCATTGATAAACACGAGAAAGTTTTTTTTATCTCGAATGAACATGTCATGTGATAACACAGATATTGAAACTAAGTGATAAGTTGAAAACTGTCCAATACATCAGATATCGGACTACCTGGCAATGTCCAAGACATCAAAACATTGCTCACAATGTAGTTGTCTGTCATTCAAATGGTGAATATTTTGTTTTTGATTATTGTGTTTGACGAGAAGAAACCATGTGTATTCATAATTCATTTGAATAAAAGATATCGTTCATTAATTTCATGTTGCAACAATTCAAGCATGCATTTCAAATGTCTTTCCTCTATATAATGTTATTTATTTGTATATTGTAATTTCCCGCGCCAGCGCAGGTGTTCTAGTTTGTTATAAAGACATACTAGTATTACTGTACGTATAATAGTATATGAAAAAATTATTATAGTACATGTAACGTAGGCACGAAGAAAATCAGGTGTTTGACTACCTTGTGAAATGACAAGTTGGGGGGGGGGGGGGAAAGTTAAATTGCATACCGTGATATTTTTTTTTTATCTGTATCACATTGTTCAATGTGGAATTGACACATGGTCGGCATATTTATTTGTCGAATGATTTTGAACATCAATCTCTTGGGATGAAAATATTTTAGGAAAGTGATAGGATACCAGTCCTACTAAAATTGCATCACTATATTGTAAAAATGTAATAACATGATTTCTCCTGTAAACTACGTTTTGCTAAATTATGTTGTAAAGTACAATTGCATTCGCAACATCCTGTTCATAATATTATTAGTAAATTCCCGTTCGTTAAATTCATTTAAAATGTCTATCACTTTCCTTGGCTCCACGTGTCCGTGTTTGCCAAACTCTCTATTTTGTATTCCTCACTTTTCGTTATCTTCACCTTTCATGTTGTGATTCTTGGTCTGGTTTTGCGAACTGTTCTCTCTCCATTTCCACTGTTGTTTGAACCCTTGGGTGGGAGTTTTTTTAATCACACGCAAATTGATGCTTGTGATAGTCTTAGCTTGCTGTTCTTTCTCCACAGTTAAACAAGTTGATCCTGTCTGGACTTGAGAGTAGACTGTTGTATGACAGAGACTGTCTCCAATTCCTGGATTAGTTCCTCTAGTTCACAAACTTTCCTAGTCCCAGCTCCTTCTCTAGTTTTGTATGTATGACAATGTTTCTGCTTCTCATTACTCATTTCCCGTTGTCATTGATCTGATTCGGTAGGGTCTCCGACTTCCCAGCGTTTCTTAACAGGTATTTTACTAGAGTTACCTCTTGGATTTCACGAGGGACTGTTCCTGGATGTCATTGCTTATCTGGAATTTTGAGTGTGGCTCATCAGCTGATGTACATGCAAAACTGCAATACAATCTAAACAGGGTCAGAGGCAGATGGTCTTTAATGTTATCTTTTTTTGGCTTCATGTTGAGGATTCTTACTTGAGTTGCCGCAAAGTCTGGATCTCCCGCATGAAGGCCTCTCTGTCCTCTGTCAGTTGCTCTATCAGTCTGGTATTTTGGACTGGATATTCTTCAAGGGAAACATACTTTGACGAGTTTTTATCTCTCTTCGGTAATTTTGTAAGATTTGCTTAAGAAACTCGGCTTCTCCATCTGGTGCTCCATAGAACCCCGGACTCAGATTATTTTCTCTTACGACACAGGTTTCAATTTGTTAGGACAGGGGCTCCACTGCAGAATACACAAAAATATTGTACCTGTAAGGGTATTTATCTCCTGGTGAAAAAGGTGGAAATAAACTGATTAATCTCAGAAATCATATAAAGAACACAACGTCGAGAACAGGGCAAACACGGACGCTAAAAGTGGTGTACATCAAATGTGGAATCTAAACAAAATTCCAAAGAGCTTTTAGTAAATTTGAACTCGCAAAACTTTTCTCAAATCAACATCAAAACGTATGATTTTTCAACTCTTTACACGAAAGGTGAAGATAACGAACTGTGGTCAATCTCATAACTCCTATAAGCAATACAAAATAGAGAGTTGGGCAAACACGGACCCCTGGACACACCAGAGGTGGGATCAGATGTCTAGGAGAAGTAAGCATCCCCTGTCGACCGGTCACACCCGCCGTGAGCCCTATATCTTGATCAGGTAAACGGAGTTATCCGTAGTCAAAATCAGTGTGCCAAGAACAGTCTAACAATCGGTATGAAACACGTCAGACAGCATTTGACCCAATGATAGATTGTATTGGCAAACGACCATCTAGAATTTGCAAAATGCTGACTTTAAACGAGACTGTTGAAACTCCTGCATCATCAACTTGTTTGTCAGTAGCCTATCTCGATTTTAAAAAAAATATGACCATACGCAGAATAAGCTCTTGCGTATCGAATCAGTTGGGTTGACAAGAGATGTTGATTGTTTTGAGAGTTACTGGCAACATTACATATGACTTGATTTTGGTAAATAAGTACTAGTACTTGCATTCTTGAATTAATTTCTGAGAACAGTTATTCTGACCACTACTTTTAGATGTGAAGAACTCGGCAACATTTTGATATGTTTTCTCTCTGCTGTCGTACCTGATAATTTGTAAAAATTTCCATGTCTTTTCCGTAGTTCGAAATTTAGATTAAACATATACCAATCAGATTTCATGATCTCCACCTAATGTTCTGTGGTAGAATACATGCCATGTTCTCGTGCAGGTCTGCTAAGTTTTTTCCTTTTTCTGTGATAGCATCCTCAATTACCTCGATTTCCCTGAAAGTGGCTCCTACGATTTGTTACTAACTTTGACATTGTATCTAATAGATAAAATAAATGTTTATTCGGTATATACATACATACAAACATACATACATAAATACCAAGGATAACCCATGAAAGCTCGAAAGCTTATTTCCACTGGGGTCCTTTGATGCACAGATGTTTGCGCTAGGGGGTCATTTATTTGGGAGGAAACCGGAGCACCCGGAGGAATCCCACGTGTCCGAACGGGCGACCGCCATACCCTCTCACATACAACCACTGCCGATCAAGGGGATCGAACTCGGGTCGCAGCGGTGAGAAGCGAGAGTGCTTGTCTTCAATTTACTCTTCATGATGAATTCACATGAAATCTCGAAGCTCTCGGCAGCAAAATGTATGTATAGACACTTTGCAATGTAAAATGCATATAATCCAACTGACAGTATGTGAATTTTAATTCTGAAATAATTAAGATAAGATTAATCACCTTACCCTACCTCAAATTATAGGATTATTTTATCTACTAGAAGTTTTTGTCGTATGATAATTATGAAACTTACCTATTACTTGTAGGATTTTTATGCCCCCGGAATCGAAGATTCGGGGGCATATATAGTTTTTGGCCTGTCCGTCTATCTATCTATGGCAAAAAACTATAACCATGGTCATATTTTTTTTTTACATTATTAGAGCTAGAGCTTTCATATTTGGTATGTGTATTTCTTGTGGCAAAAGCTTTTCACTGACGACAGAGTCTTTGGCCTTGTGACCCTAACTTTGACCTTTGACTGGTTCCACTTTGTTGTAATCCGTGAGCATCAGTGTTTCACAAACACACATTTTATTCTTTATTTATTCGAGCAGGTGTGTTCATTTATCATTCTATTTATCTATTTATTTTCCTCAATCTTACTGTTATAAAGAGGGTAAAAACTCTGGACTTTGCCGTATTCGAGTTACAAGGTCGCACTATTAAGCGCGCTAGATACAAAAGGAGAGCACTCAATAGATGTTAAGATATTAACACCCCCAAACTTATTGCAGCTTCTATGACACATTATTTTGCCGTTAATTTGTCCGAAATATTGACGAAGAATACTTATTATTGCTAGAATAATACCCCGTTACGGTATTTCTGATGTGTTTAGCTATTGTTTCCGTACTGAATATTCTCAATGTTGCCAAGCAGAGTAACAATGCTTCCTCTGATTGGGAAGCTGGTCCACATTGTTTGAAGGCTACTGAGGTTTAATCTCAATGAAAACGGAATGAATTTGATAGTGTAGCCATTGTTAGAACTACAATAGAACAATAGCGGCAAATAAATTCTATTCAGGTCTACTGATAACTCATCATTATATCCATTGTCAAGTGGCGTAATTAAATCAACATATATGTCTCCGCTACCAGATAATTCCTTTGTTCTGTAAAAATTGGAAATAAAGTCAAACACTGGGGTCTTTTGAATTCTCTAGAAAGGTTTTTACAAGATTGGAAAATAGGATATGCATTATTTGTTATAGTGATGCTTGCGAGTTGTTCATTGGCATCAATAGAGCGATAGAAATTGTACCGAAACACCTTTCAGACTCTGGTCTGATATAGAATTATTGGCGGATTTCTCTGTACAACGATCTGCAGGTTGAATTCTGTTCACAACAAGTAGTATTTTTCATTCACAGTTTATGCAGTTTTTTTGGGTTTTTTTTGGGGGGGGGGGGTGGGGGGGGGGGGGGGGGGGCTAAAGCGGCAGACAAATCACCATTCTTAGAAAATAACCGTGTAATATCATTACAAGAAAAGCACTGGGTTCTAGTTTTTTTTTTTTTTTTTTTTAGATTTCTCACATTCTATATATGTATTGAAGTACTTTGTACTCGTCATTACAAATACAATATGTAATTTATTATATTGGACACTAATTTCATCCAGTAAAAGTTTATAAACCTCTACAATAAACTGGATTTGTACAATTGTAAAAAGTTAACTAAAGCTTCAAAACACTTCACATATTTTAACAATATTTGTGAAGTTCACAATGTTACACTTATTTCAAATATTGTATTCAGCTTGCCGATGAATCATGAACACGAAATTGTTCCTAGCCATGCAAAAGTTTGCAATGTGTTGGTTATATAAGACGAGGAAACTATTCAAGGAAAGACAACTATCCTGCTGTAACTGAGAGAATGTGGATAATGTTGTCAAATTAATACCTTTCTAAGTCGGAATATACCCGTATCCATTTACTTTGCATAAAGGCGAAACATTTTATTATCGTAACAAGCAGATGAGTCAGTTGTATTAACTGCACAAAAATAAAAATCTAAACATCTCATTCTTCTTACCTGCTTTAATTCAAACCATCAATCATATTCTAATAAATTGAATGGATATTTCAGATAATTTTCACTTTCATACCATGATAAAAGAAATATGAAAAACAACTTGTGGAATGAAAAGTATAAATAATCTTGATCTTTAAATGCACCTCAAAAGATGAAAATAGTATTTTTTGTTGGTATTTAATAAGAAGAAATAGCTTTTTACGCTCTGTAATTTATATAAGTGATGGTTTTATTACAAAAACACCCTTTCACTGCCTGGGACCGTTAAAACATTAGCGCCAAATTTCCATGCATCGTGCCCCTAAAGAAAAGCGTGTGTACTTTCATCTTTCGTCAGACAATCGAAAAGGACAGAATACACTGTTAACTTCTTCAACTATTCAGTGAGTTTGAAGAATGCCCTGACGTGAGGGAGTTTCTTTTTTCTTTCTGTTTTTATGATGTTCTTAATTGCTATGATCATGTATATTACGAATATTTTCTTTCCCTCTTTGACATCGTTTTCTACCTTGTGAAATTATTATTTTTTGGATTTTTTAGAATTACATCTAAAGAAATAGGAAGTCCAATTTAGAAACTTACACCTACTCAACCTGACAATATCTGCGAATTGATTTGATAAACTTCAAAAAGATTTTTTAAGATTTTGCACCCGATTTTATTAGAAGGCGTTGTTCGATAAATACATATAGATTGATTTCCATTATATATGAAAATGCATCCTAATGTTAATTTTAACAAATCGGAGCATTGTTTTCTGTAAAACGATATCAAACAGTTTTTTTTATTTACACTCCCTAATGTACATGGATATGTGAAAGTTTGCACTATCTGATTGCTATCTCACTTTGACAGTGAAGGTTTCAGAATAAAACTTTTTTTTACATATATAATAGTATTAATCATAATACTTAGTAATAATGATTCTGCTTTGTGGGATCGGGGGACATCACAATAGCCCATATCAACAACCGGTCCAATCGGATCTCACTTGCCCCCCCCCCCCCCCCCCCCCTCCCCGTAACCGATTACGGGAATAACCGAATAGTTGTGATTGCGACCACAGGCACATGAAGTGTGGATAGCTTGTATAAGAGCTTATGTGCATTACCCCCTCTCCTCTCTACCCAATGAAAAATGAATATTGAACCAACAATTCATCCAAAATATGTGATTTCCCTGCCGATCACCTTCACAAGACCTTGACCTTTCAACAAAAGTCAAACTTATTTTTGTAATGTTATTACCATCTTAGGATAAATGAATAGGTAGTTAGACTCCGTTTAGATCATGTTCAGAATAAATCAACAAAAGTAAGAGAACATCATACAAACTGACCACTATATCCATGGCAACTGTGTCATCTCTGGAATATCTGGTATAAAAAAAGTGTCCCCATAATACTTTCCAGATTTGATAACATTGTTCTGATTATATCATCACCATTTATTTAATATCTACAGTAGAAGAAGCTTGAATATAGCTTTCAAGATCAATTTCCACAGAATTACTAACCTTCTGTTGCCATGGTAACAGACACAACTTTTTGAATGTCCTTTTCAGAAAGTTCACAATGTAACCTTTCAGAAAATATTTACTTTATTATAGGTAAATAGCGTCAAAACTATATAGAAAATGCAATATCATATGTTGCTAATTAACAGGAAACGCGCTAATCACTCTGCTATGTAAGGGGTTTTTGGGTTTTACAGAAGGTCCTGACATCACTTTTGGTGTCGCGTTATATGATTGACTCGCGTCGCCTTTCTAAAAAAGCTTACATACTGAAGATAAGCACCTTAGCTTGATTAATTTCGATTGACCATTATCCTGAAATAATTAATTCTGTAAAGTTATGTATCAAAACTAGCTTGATACCATCAAATAATCTGGTTGACATTTCTTTCAGTCATTTTTATTTTTAAAAGCAAGCGCCTTTGACAAATTTTAAAAAGCTCTAGACTTTCGTACATTTTCCTTCAATGATAAGATCTTCAGTGTATTGAAGAGCCTATAAGATAACGCGACACATTGTATTCTTATTCTAGTCCACCGATACAACCCCATTGCAGTCTCATTCTAGAGAATCCCGTGGGGATCCGGGTTAGATTAGGTCCTCAGTACCCCTTGCTAGTTGTAAGAGGCGACAAAATGGGCCGGTCCTTCGGATGAGACCGCAAAACAGGCCCCGTGCAACAGCAGGTATGACACGATAAAGATCCTTTCCTGCTCAAAGACCGTTAGCGCCGAGCATAGGCCTAAATTTTGCAGCCCTTCACCGGCAATGGTGACGTCTCTATGTGAGTGAAAAATTCTCGACCAGGAAGGAAAACAAGATACAATCAATCAATCATTCGACAAATCAAGTAAACAGCCCATGGTCTACAACATTCACCGGCAAATCATACAATGGTTTTGGATGGATTCGGAATGACAATTGTAACCCATGGAAAGAACTTATACAGACGGTGCCTGTTGTCCGACCCTGTTATGATTTATCATAATAACATACTGTTTGAATTACAGTTGCAACCCAATTTGTTTACACCGCACTAACATTTAACGTCACGTCTTATCAAATTTTCATGAAGCTGTGAAGATAAAGAAAAAGTAATTTTTATTGTTTGTATTTTTAAAAACATTTTGCAAGTAACTATACAAAATACAGAGAAGTACTTATACACTACTCATGGAAGCAATCATTGGCTGCATGAAATTGACAATACATAATTTGTGTTTTATTTTTCTGTGCAGCACAGAAAATTTGAGAATTTTATAGAGCATAGGTAAAGAAAAAGTTCTCTATTTCAATGAAATGTGATTCCTTGAGTTTATCCTCAGTTCTATTTAAACTGGGTATAAAGTAGATTTTTTTTGTCACAGTTTCAGGAATAAGTGTCGATTGGAAAGTTTTGTGTATATACAAGCGTTACATATTTGATGTTGTTTGTTTATCAATGTTGGGAATTGGCTTCCTATCACAGCAAGTTGCCTATTTACTATGCAATTTCGTACCAATAAAAATTGTTGTAAGATAAATCTTCTCCAGAACCTTTAGGTTACAGTTTGTCCAATTGCCATTTAAGCATCCTCATGTTTTGTTGATTAAAGTTTCTTTAAACTCTTAACCATCGGCTAAAGCGAGTTCACAATGGCACAAGGACAAACTTTAACGTTTTACAAAGGAATATGTATAGATATGGTCTTTAAAAAATTTAATCAAGGACCAGATGGCTACAGTTTATGGCATTTAGAGACCAGGCCGAAGCTATTAAATTAAAAAATTCCTTTAAAATAGGTTTCAAATTAAATATTTTTCTATGAGTACTCTCAGTCCTTTGATGATTTTCCTTGGTGACTGCTAGCTTCTACGTGCTTATTGGCTGCTGGTTAGTGGCTGCTAGCTTCAGCCTGGTTATTTAGAGTTTGGATTCAATTTGGGTTAATGATAGGTATACATCCTCATCTAGTGTAGATTTAATTCTGCTATAAAAAAAAAACAACTCCCCATTGACAAACCTATAAAAATGGAGAACTAATATTCAAGCATCAGGATGTAGCATGAGAGGTTATAATCCAGAAATTATATGACCCACTAGGCCAGAGTAAGCCATACAGTGGAGATCCAAAGGTTTCCTGCGAAGATCATATTATAGAATCTTTTTAAAATATTTTAGCAAAATAAAGTTTGTCAAATTAATATGTGAGTATCTTAAGACATGGATATACATGTAGTTGCCCAATGGAGAATTTGCTCATCCGGTATTATGGTACCGCTATAAGTGATCCTAACTTTTAGTATCTCCACAGTGTGTGAGAAACATAACACAGGTGAGCATTGTGACCTTTAGGCCTCATGTTAACTTTGGACTCTATAGGAATCAAGGATCATATTTCAACAAATTTTAATCTGCATGTATATAAGCAGTCTGACAACAACAAAGAATAGAGAAGATTTTTAAATGATTCAACCACATTAATTTCTCTTTTTGGAATTTAATGTGAATATTGATAGAGAACAATAGAAGATGTTAAAGTGAGCATTCCATCAAAGAGCGGCTACAATCACCATCTATCCACATATATCAAATCGTAAATCAAATACACTTATCAGCATTATAAACGCCTATCTCTATTCTTTCTTAGCATGTCATTTTTTTCTAGACAGGTCAGTAAAACTGATAACGTTTGTCGAGCGATTGATGTACCTAGAGTGATGTCCCCACCAATGGCATCCAACATGGAATATTAGCTGTGTCTAAATCTTAACCAGACGTGTAGTCAATATAGCGTGAAAAAAAGACAAAATACGCAGTAGACAGTGATAAAAATTTGTTAATCATAATTATTTGTTTGTAATAATTGTACCCTGGGTTCCTCGATGGCATGTTGGGTGTTAGAATCCCATTTTCATGCACGTTATACATTCTTCTGTGGTATACACGTAACACGTTTTATACGTACAGCGAATCAAATTAACATTAAGCGGCACCTTTCATTTAACAATCATAACATGTTGAAATGATTTGTAAAATGTGAAAAGAATATGACTACTCTAGCATATGTGAGAACCTTAAGGAACAAAGCCTCGATATGGCAAAACTCTAATCGCATCAGGGCATCTGAATCGGTCATCTTATGGGGATCATATTGTGTTGCACGCAGCAACAACACATCAAAGAAATTCGCTTATATCGTATATGTCAAATTGAGATTATGTCTTTTCACCATCACTTGGCTTGTGTTTATTCGACTTTAATTTAGCGTGCTAGCAATTGTTGGTTTTGTTTTGCCCGTTTCGTATAAATTACCATAGTCTGTGTCTTCGTGCTCTACAGCAGATCCGTTGTAATTTCACATCACTGACCTCGCCATTGTGTTACTATTCAAGCTGACGATGTCCCTTGTAACATGTCGTGTTTCGACGGGGATTTGATTCCAGAGTTTTGTATCACTGAATCACGTAGAACTTCTAGATACTGCTTACTACTTTGAAGGTGTATTGTCTTGAGGTATTTTATGACGGATTAATCACTGTAACTCAAAGCACAGACCTATAGCTGCTATTGTAATTTACGTGGGTTTGTATACTGATCTAAAGCCGGTTAAATTTGGCGTGAATGTAGTTTAGAAATACCCGAGCATCCACCTGCTGATGAAAGTCAAATGGTTTACACTTTGTTTGAGTTTCATTTGCGATTTAAACATATACGAATGCGAAGATCTTTTCTCAAACTCACAGAATTGTTAGACATTTGTTGCATTCTTACTACAATATTCACATTTACATACCATTAAGCGAAAATTATACTGAGACCAGATTTGAACAGTTGAGACAAATGGTCCAATACAAAGCTATCAAAATGAAATGAATGAAAATCCAAACCACTGCTAAATTAGCTAGACGGCCAAGTACATGAACTAACCAACTGTTTAAATGAACAGTCAAAATTACTAGTAATTAGCGTGCTTTATAAGAATTGATATTGCAACAGAGAGATATTCCAGTGCTCTGTCATCAGATATGGGTAGGTCAGAATACTACAAAAATGTGCAACAACGATGTCTCTCATTGGAACCTTTCAGCGGTATCCATTTAACTGTGGCAACAGATACCATATCATGTACCTGTATTATTCATATCTCTCACACAATATAATTAGATAGCTAGAAATGGTGAGACAGCATTTGATTTACAAACGAAATCACTTTCAACCACTGTCTGTCATAATTATGGCGTGTTTTCAAGCTTATAGCTCCGAGAACCATTACGTTGATTGACAGGTTAAGATCCATGCTTCTTAGCAATTCAGTTCCCGGATATTCAAAAGATAGTTCTGTATTACCTAACTGTAATACTTTTTCTACATAATAATAGCTGTCGGGACTCGGCTAACTACACAGAGATGATAATCTGCTAATATCCAATCAATCTTCCCGACACTTTATGGTGAAGGAAAGTATGAAAATCAGAGAATGAAGGGAAATCATCTAAATAATTACTTTCAAAAGCTGTTTGCCAAACCACCAAATATTTATATGGAATGTAGAATGTGCCTATGCTCGACATTATCCAAGTAAATATAGGTATGCAGTTATCGACAATATCCACGTATATATAGGTATTCTGTTGTCGACATTATCCACGTATATATAGGTATGCAGTTATCGACAATATCCACGTATATATAGGTATTCTGTTGTCGACATTATCCACGTATATATAGGTATTCTGCTGTCAACATTATCCACGTATATATAGGTATTCTGTTGTCGACATTATCCACGTATATATAGGTATTCTGTTGTCGACATTATACACGTATATATAGGTATTCTGCTGTCGACATTATCCACGTATATATAGGTATTCTGTTGTCGACATTATTCACGTATATATAGGTATTCTGTTGTCGACACTATCCACGTATATATAGGTATTCTGTTGTCGACATTATACACGTATATATAGGTATTCTGCTGTCAACATCATCCACGTATATATAGGTATTCTGTTGTCGACATTATTCACGTATATATAGGTATTCTGTTGTCGACACTATCCACGTATATATAGGTATTCTGTTGTCGACATTATACACGTATATATAGGTATTCTGCTGTCAACATCATCCACGTATATATAGGTATTCTGTTGTCGACATTATACACGTATATATAGGTATTCTGTTGTCGACACTATCCATGTATATATAGGTATTCTGTTGTCGACATTATCCACATGTACAGTATATAGGTATTCTGTGATCGACATTATCCACGTGTACAGTATATAGGTATTCTGTGATCGACATTATCCACGTGTATAGTATATAGACATTCTGTGATTGACATTATTCACAGTATAGTGTATAGATATTCTGTGATTGACATTATTCACGTGTATAGTATATAGACATTCTGTGATCGACATTATCCACGTGTACAGTATATAGACATTCTGTGATTGACATTATCCACGTGTATAGTATATAGACATTCTGTGATTGACATTATCCACATGTACAGTATATAGACATTTTGTGATTGACATTATTCACGGTATAGTATATAGACATTCTGTGATTGACATTATTCACAGTATAGTGTATAGATATTCTGTGATTGACATTATTCACGTGTATAGTATATAGACATTCTGTGATTGACATTATCCACATGTACAGTATATAGACATTCTGTGATTGACATTATTCACGGTATTGTATATAGACATTCTGTGATTGACATTATCCACATGTACAGTATATAGACATTTTGTGATTGACATTATTCACGGTATAGTATATAGATATTCTGTGCTTGACATTATTCACGTGTACAGTATATAGACATTCTGTGATTGACATTATCCACATGTACAGTATATAGATATTCTGTGCTTGACATTATTCACGGTATAGTATATAGACATTCTGTGATTGACATTATCCACATGTACAGTATATAGACATTCTGTGATTGACATTATTCACGGTATAGTATATAGACATTCTGTGATCGACATTATTCACGGTATAGTATATAGACATTCTGTGATTGACATTATCCACATGTACAATATATAGACATTCTGTGATTGACATTATTCACGTGTACAGTATATAGACATTCTGTGATTGACATTATCCACATGTACAGTATATAGATATTCTGTGCTTGACATTATTCACGGTATAGTATATAGACATTCTGTGATTGACATTATCCACATGTACAATATATAGACATTCTGTGATTGACATTATTCACGTGTACAGTATATAGACATTCTGTGATTGACATTATTCACGGTAGAGTATATAGACATTCTGTGATTGACATTATCCACATGTATAGTATATAGACATTCTGTGATCCACATTAACTGCATACTGTGATCGACATTTTCCAACTCCTGTATACTTCGTAGAGAATATATATCACTTTTTAGGGTGAACGCAAGACGTTCGATGAACAATTCAAATACCAATAAATTCTTGTGTCCAGACTCCCATCCCCTTTAGATTCATTTATAGTATAAGATTGAATATATAACATGTATTACCTAAGTTGTCTTTCGATAAAGCAAAGGTTTTGTTGAGTTGAAAATTTAATGTTCTATAGTCACATCAAAAAATAAAATTATATGATCAAACCTGTTGCGCCATCGCCATTCATACATACAAAGGGAGTATTTTGTAAATAATCTACGAAAATAACAAACGGTATTCAATAGAAGCAACATATTGTGAAAACCCATTATGATATTAAATTTAACACGTTATACATTATTTACATAACAGACAGTTATTTACAAAATTTCTGATTTTCATGAAAGTTTTCATCGCACTAGTGAATGAATACTTTGTTATATCTACATTTCCAATCATTTTCCTTTAATGTCTTTACGAATTGTAGCGACAGCCATTTTCCTATGAATGCATTGCAGTTGTAAAAAATGTGCATAATCACTCTCACTGCATCACTGGTCCCATAACCCGCGGAGTCGTAAGGGCGCTACAGTAATGAACGCTGCACCAGTTGGCTCCACTTGTGGCGGTTGTGGGCAAGTGCCTGGGTTGTGGAGAAGCTCTTTTTGGCCCATTCAGTGATGTTGTCTGTCCATTTCTTCCTCGGTCTGCCTCACCTTCTCTTCCCTTGCACCGTTACTTGTTAATATGGTCTTAGAAAGCCCATCTGATCTTGTCACATGCCCATACCCATGGGGATCCGGGTTAGAATAGGTCCTCAGTACCCATTGCTTGTCGTAAGAGGCAAATAAATGGGGCGGTCCTTCGGATGAGACCGCAAAAAAACGAGGTCCCGTGTTACAGCAAGTGTGGCACGATAAAGATCCCTCCCTGCTAAAAGGCAACAAGCGTCGGGCATAGGCCTACATTTTACAGCCCTTCACCGGCAGTGGTGACGTCTCCATATGAGTGAAAAATTCTCGAGAGGGACGTTAAACAATATTCATTCAATCAATCAATCAATCAATCAATCAATCAATCAATCCTCTTCTTTACTGTGGTCAGTAAGCTTTCATAGTCCCTTACTCAATTTGGTCCGTGTATGAGATGCCAAAGAATCTTCTGAGGTATTTCATCTCCACTGCCTGGATCCTGCTTTGCAGATCTCTATTCAGTGTCAAGGATTCGCATGCATACAGGAGAATGGAGGTGACCAATGCATGCAGTAGCTTGACCTTGGACCTGAGAGAGATGTCTCGATCTTTTCGGTTGTTTTGATCTTGCCTTTTTCTGCTGCTGTTTGTGTAGCTCTTACGAGGATTTTGGTTATTGAGTCTTCTTCACTAACAATGAATCCAGGGTATCTGAAGTGATCAACAGTCTCAATTTCTTTTCCACTTACTGTTTGTGCGCGTATTAATCTTGATGAATATAGTATGTCTATTTTAACGACAATGAATTCTGACTTGAATGAAAGTAAATATTATAATTGTTGTTGATATATGGCTTTTATATTGGACTGTAAGTTACAAAGTCTACTATTAGTCTTGCAAGTTTGGTTAATTGAACTGATAGAAATAGCCTTCTTGGTTTAGTAAAGTTTTGTAAAATTGTTTTGTCAATTTTTAGTGTAAATTGATATTGACATCTCCCTATTTATAAATTTATAATACTCGTAACATTGCACACGTGTTTTTTAATGTTCATTCATTATCTGTTCGTTGTATTGATTAATTCTTTGTTTGTACGTACTTTCATGCCTCATTTAAGGTCTAAAGTGAAATAAACATGTATTTCAAAGTTACAATTCCTAATTTGCAAAGGTTAATCATTGTGCGTGCTGCATCTCCCATAAGACTTTCGAAAAGTATTAAACTTTTGGCAAAAGATGACAAAGATAAACAATGTAGCCTGAATATCCCGAATAACCTGCAGCTTTAATTTCTCATTCCGCCTAAACATAAGAATTACAGTTTAATCAATGAAATATTTTAGTCTGAGATGTTTTTTAAGAGTAGCATCGATTGGCTCTGGGTGTATTCAATTAAAGCAACCCTTGTAACACTAGAGATGAATTTGCGCATGCTCAGTTATTGGATTCCATAACATCATGAAGGATAGAACACAAGAAAGGTCCTACATTTTATTGTCATTGTTCTTTCAGCAAATGATTATTATTATTCTATGTTTTCTAATTGCCATTCCTCACGATAAATTAAAGACTAAACTTTTTGACATCATAGACAGTTACTTCTTCAATAAAAACGCAAAACGGAAATATTCATATCTAGTGATCAGTCATTCAAAAACTTACTTTGTTAAACACCACGCTGATTCCACGCACAAGTACTCTGAAGTTGAAATAAAAAAGATGCTAGAGTTCCTCATTGACAATATCTTCGTGGTCTTTAGTGATCAGGTCTTCCAACAGTCTGTTGGAATTCCCATGGGCACGAATTGTGCTTCTTTGTTAGCTGACCTGTTTTTATATTCATATGAAGCAGAATTTATTCAAAAACTTCTACGTGAGAAGAAAAAATCTCTCGCTGTGACCTTCAATTCGACTTTTAGATATATCGATGACGTTTTGTCTATTAACAATGATAGCTTTCATTCATATGTCGATTTGATATATCCCTGTGAGCTCGAAATAAAGGATACCACAGAGTCGTCCACTTCTGCTTCATACTTACATATTTTATTGAAAGTAGACATTAACGGCAAATTGACAACTCAACTGTATGACAAACGGGATGATTTCAGCTTCTCCATCGTCAACTTCCCATATTTATGTAGAAATATTCCATTATCACCTGCATATGGTGTTTATATATCTCAACTGATTCGATATGCAAGAGCTTGTTCTGCGTATAGTCAGTTTTTAAATCGAGGTAGGCTGCTGACAAACAGGTTGATGGTACAGGGATTTCAACGGTCTCGATTGAAGTCAGCATTTCGCAAATTCTATGGTCGTTATAACGATCTAGTTCGTCAATACAACCTCGCATTGGGTCAAGTGCTGTCTGACGTGTTTCATACCGATTGTTAAGCCGTTCTTGGCACATTGATTTTGACTGCGGGTAGCTCCGTTTGCCTGATCAGGATATGGGGCTCACGGCGGGTGTGATCGGTCAACAGGGGATGCTTACTCCTCCTAGGCACCTGATCCCACCTCTGGTGTGTCCAGGGGTCCGTGTTTGCCCGGCTATCTATTTTGTATTGCTTGTAGGAGTTATGAGATTGATCACTGTTCGTTGTCTTCACCTTGCATACTCATTTACAATTGCAAATTGTGAAATTATTGAAAGACAATTGGAAAGAAGTCGTTATGATTGTATTATAATACCTAGTGATTTCAGCATCTCAACAGTCTGTGCATTCGCAAATGTAGTGTAAAGATTCCCATTAATTTCCAGTTCGATTCTAAAACTAAAATAAAGAAATTAAAAACAAAAAACTTGAGTCAAAGGTATATTTTGTACTACGTTTTTATCGATACTGGACATTTCTGATACAAACTATAAGCACGAGCAATCTCGATACCACGTCTCTTCCTAACGCATTTCCATTTTGGAACACTTAAGGTGAATTCCACAAAGCGACACAAGTTACACAGGCAACTAGAGTTGTCAATCAAATATGTATAATTTTCGACACTAGTGTTGAACTTGTGTTATGCGAGTATACTCTCCATTTCAGCAGGAGTAATAAGCGTTCCAAAATGGCGACATGTTAAGAAGAGACGTAGCGTGAAGACTGTTTTTGTTTATATTTTGTATCAGAAATGTACAGTATCGATGAAAACAAGGTACAAAATACGATGTTGATACATGTATGGAATTCTTTTATTTCACATTGTAGTTTTGAAATCAAATTGGAAACGAGAGGAAAGTTTTAACAGCACAGACTGTCAAACTGCTGAATTTACCAGGTTTTATAATAAAACTATGTACATCAATTTCTTTCTAATTGTCTTTTACTAATTCAGCAATTTGCAATTATGAAATAAGAAGACATAAAACAATCGCCTATGCTAGAGCAACAATGAATTTTTATATAACATTGTTGATCCTCCATGATGTAAACAAACACTGTCAATACACACCACTAAATGTTTTATTTTGACATCTGTAGTTCAGTAACTGAGCATGCGCATACATTGTATTCAAGTCCATTGTCAAAAGGGTTGTTTAATTGAGTTCATCATAAAATGGAGTAATACGAGTTCGAAGAAAATTGGACATTTTATTTACAATTCTATTCACCCGTGTAAATCGTGTCGTTAAACCGAACTCATTCATCGGAAACTATAAAATTGTGGAACTATTCATAAAAAGAAGTTATGAAAATCATGCTTCATTTGAGCAACTTTTGTATACAAATTAGTGATGGCTCAATTAAGACGATTCATTGTTTATACAAATACGTATTTCTGGTTTAAAAATTATTTTACGGACTGTTGCTTGTGAATATCGGAGTACTAAACATACATGTACATGAAAGTTGAAGATAACGGACAGTGATCAATCTCATAACTCCTATAAGCAATACAACTTAGATAGTTGGGCAAACACGGACCCCTGGACACACTAGAGGTGGGATCAGGTGCCTAGGAGGAGTAAGCATCCCCTGTCGACCGGTCACACCCGCCGTGAGCCCTACATCCTGATCAGGTAAACGGAGTTATCCGTAGTCAAAATCAGTGTGCCAAATACGACCTAACAATCGGTATGAAACACATCAGACAACATTTGACCCAATGATATGCTGTATTGACGAACTAGATCGTTATAACGACCATAGAATTTGCGAAATGCTGACTTCAATCGAGACTGTTGAAACCCCTGTACCATCAATTTGTTTGTCATTAGCTTTTAAGTAAGTGAAGTTTGGTAAGCAACTCACAAAAATTACAGTACCTAGCATTTCGTCTACCGTATTTGGATATTTACTCAATTTGTCAGATTTTTTCGAGTCATTATAACAACCAACCGCTATGAATTAATATCATTAAAAAATCACATTGTATGCACAATATCCGGGGACGTAGTAACAGGGAAAGCCTTTCCCTTTCCTGAAAAGATACTTATCCCATGTATCCAATTATAATCTGCAATGTTGTAATTTCTACATGCGAAGATCGATTTATTAGCTGGTCAATTTTTCGTAGTAGTAGTAGTAGTAGTAGTGATAGTAGTAATAGTAGTGGTGGTAGTAGTAGTAGAAATAAATAAAATAAAATAAAAATAAGTCTTTATTAGGTATATACATACATACAAACATACATACATAAATACCAAGGATAACCCATGAAAGCTCAAAAGCTTATTTCCAATGGGGTCATTTGATAGTAGTAGTAGTAGTAGTAGTAGTAGTGGTAGTAGTAGTAGTAGTAGTAGTAGTTGTTGTAGTGGTAGTAGTAGTAGTAGTGGTAGTAGAAGTAGTAGTGGTAGTAGTAGTAGTGGTAGTAGTAGTAGTAGTAGTAGTAGTAGTAGTAGTAATAGTAGAAGTAGTAGTAGTGGTGGTGGTGGTGGTAGTAGTAGTGGTAGTGGTAGTAGTAGTAGTAGTGGTGATGGTGGTGGTAGTAGTAGTAGTAGTGGTAGTAGTAGTAGTAGTAGTAGTAGTAGTAGTGATAGTAGTGATAGTAGTAGTAGAAGTAGTAGTAGTA